>NC_136381.1:3722748-4177615 GCF_965140285.1 Lepidochelys kempii | reverse complement strand
ACGCGCTATCTCAGAGTCACCCTGACTCTTCTCAGGTATCCCCCCCCTCCCCCGCCCTGACCCTCCTAGGCCCCCACCTCCATTGGCCTGACCCTCCTCTTCCCCTCCCAGGCGCCCTCACCACCACCCTGACTCTTCTCAGGTATCCCCCCCCCCCACCTCATTGGCCTGACCCTCCTAGGCCCCCCACCTCCATTGGCCTGACTCTCCTCTTCCCCCTCCCAGGCGTCCTCACCACCACCCTGACTCTTCTCAGGTATCCCCCCCTCCCCCCTGACCCTCCTAGGCCCCCCACCTCCATTGGCCTGACTCTCCTCTTCCCCTCCCAGGCGTCCTCACCACCACCCTGACTCTTCTCAGGTATCCCCCCCCCCCACCTCCATTGGCCTGACCCTCCTAGGCCCCCACCTCCATTGGCCTGACCCTCCTCTTCCCCCTCCCAGGCGTCCTCACCACCACCCTGACTCTTCTCAGGTATCCCCCCCCCCCCCCCACCTCCATTGGCCTGACTCTCCTCTTCCCCCTCCCAGGCGTCCTCACCACCACCCTGACTCTTCTCAGTATCCCCCCCCCCCACCTCCATTGGCCTGACTCTCCTCTTCCCCTCCCAGGCGTCCTCACCACCACCCTGACTCTTCTCAGGTATCCCCCCCTCCCCCGCCCTGACCCTCCTAGGCCCCCACCTCCATTGCCTGACTCTCCTCTTCCCCTCCAGGCGCCCTCACCACCACCCTGACTCTTCTCAGGTATCCCCCCCCCCACCTCCATTGGCTGACCCTCCTCTTCCCCCTCCAGGCGCCCTCACCACCACCCTGACTCTTCTCAGGTATCCCCCCCCACCTCCATTGGCCTGACCCTCCTAGGCCCCCACCTCCATTGGCCTGACTCTCCTCTTCCCCCTCCAGGCGTCCTCACCACCACCCTGACTCTTCTCAGGTATCCCCCTCCCCGCCCTGACCCTCCTAGGCCCCCCACCTCCATTGGCCTGACCCTCCTCTTCCCCCTCCCAGGCGCCCTCACCACCACCCTGACTCTTCTCAGGTAACCCCCCCCCCCCCCACCTCCATTGGCCTGACCCTCCTAGGCCCCCCACCTCCATTGGCCTGACTCTCCTCTTCCCCCCTCCCAGGCGTCCTCACCACCACCCTGACTCTTCTCAGGTATCCCCCCCCTCCCCCGCCCTGACCCTCCTAGGCCCCCCACCTCCATTGGCCTGACTCTCCTCTTCCCCTCCCAGGCGTCCTCACCACCACCTGACTCTTCTCAGGTATCCCCCCCCTCCCCCGCCCTGACCCTCCTAGGCCCCCCACCTCCATTGGCCTGACTCTCCTCTTCCCCCTCCAGGCGCCTCACCACCACCCTGACTCTTCTCAGTATCCCCCCCCACCTCCATTGGCCTGACCCTCCTAGGCCCCCCACCTCCATTGCCTGACTCTCCTCTTCCCCTCCCAGGCGCCCTCACCACCACCCCTGACTCTTCTCAGGTATCCCCCCCACCTCCATTGGCCTGACCCTCCTAGGCCCCCCACCTCCATTGGCCTGACTCTCCTCTTCCCCTCCCAGCGTCCTCACCACCACCCTGACTCTTCTCAGGTATCCCCCCCTCCCCGCCCTGACCCTCCTAGGCCCCCCACCTCCATTGGCCTGACCCTCCTCTTCCCCCTCCAGGCGCCCTCACCACCACCCTGACTCTTCTCAGGTATCCCCCCCCCCACCTCCATTGGCCTGACCCTCCTAGGCCCCCCACCTCCATTGGCCTGACTCTCCTCTTCCCCCTCCCAGGCGTCCTCACCACCACCCTGACTCTTCTCAGGTATCCCCCCCCTCCCCCGCCCTGACCCTCCTAGGCCCCCACCTCCATTGGCCCTGACTCTCCTCTTCCCCCTCCAGGCGCCCTCACCACCACCCTGACTCTTCTCAGGTATCCCCCCCTCCCCGCCCTGACCCTCCTAGGCCCCCCACCTCCATTGGCCTGACACTCCTCTTCCCCTTCTAGGCAGCTCGCAGGTGTCCCCACCACCACCCTGACTCTTCTCAGGTATCCCCCGGTCCCACGGCTTTGACTCTCCTCTTCCCCTCTCAGGCAACCCACGCCCACAGCCCTGAACCTCCTTTTCCCCTCCTAGGTGCCCTTACCAGCCTGCCCCTCCCAGGTGTCCCATCCCCACAGCCTTGACCCTCCTCTTCCCTTTCCAAGTGTTTTCCCACCCCCTGACCCTTCCCCACTCATCCCAGGCACCCAACTACCACTAGCTTGATCCACCTCTTCCCCACCACCCTGGCCCCCACTTGCCCTACCAGGCATCCCTCCGCCTCCTCTTCTCCTTTCAGGCACCCACAACCATCACCACCATCTGCTGTACCAGTAGCGCTTCCAGCCATGTGACATGCACCTGCTCCTGATAGTTAGAGGATTGGCACACTTAAAGAGAAAACAACCCAGCACCCTCCAATAGAAAAGCTAAGGCAGTAGAAAAACTGGCCAAGTGGGAATTGCTAACATGGAAAAGTAATACAGGATAATATCTAATGTATTTGTAGCTGTCTTTTAATGCAATTGAGTAACTAGAAATAAGGAGGATCTGGCACCATATGAACATACAACTTTCCGCAGACCAACAGCAGGTGCTTTATGGACCACAGTTTGAGAACCTCAGTACTAGAAGCCTGACTCAAAGCCCACTGAGGTCAGTAGAAAGAGTTATGTTAATTTCAGTGGGCTTTGGGTCAGACCCTAAATGACGAATTAGGTAAGTATTAGCACTGTTGATTAATTGCAGTTAACTCACGTGATTAACTCAAAAAAATTAATCGGAGAATGGCCCTGCCCTAACTCATCCAGATGTTATGAACACAAATACATTAAAGATTGTGAAGCACTCAGTTACTGTGGTAATTGGGACATAGATAGTATTACCAAATTTTTATTTCCCAATTTGACTATTGGTTCTTATAGACTAATCCCTTATTAATATTTTTATTACCATAGTGCCCAGGAACCCTAGTCATGGAACAGAGCCCCACTGTGCTAGACGCTGTACAAAGATGATCCCTGCTCCAAAGAGCTTACAATCTTAGTATAAAACAAGAGACAATAGATGGAGGCAGACAGATAGGGGAGTACAAAGAAACAATGGGCTAATAATGGTCAACACAGTAGTCAGTGATCTTAGTTTTTTGCAGGCATCGCAACAAAGGAGAGTTTTAAGGGGGTTTCAAAAGTGGATAATGACATAGCTTGATGGATGTTTACGGACATAGGCGCTGAAGCCATTGGTGCTCCTGGGTGCTTAGCACCCACTGGCAGCCAAGCTCCCATCCCTCCCCCCCCCCACTCTCATCCACCTGTGGCCTTCACCTATCAACTACTACTCCTCCCTCCCAGCACCTCCTGCATGCCGCAGAATAGCTGTTCAGTGGTGTACAGGAGGCACTGGGAGGTAAGGGGCAGAACAGGGCGGGGAAGAGGAGGAACAGGGCAGGAATAGGCAGGGTGGAGGTGGGGCCTTGGGGGAAGAGGCGGGAAGGGGTGGACGTTTGGGAGAAGGGGTGGAATTGGAGTGGGGTCTGGGGTTGAGTAGACATTGAGCACCCCCAGGGAAAATTAGAACCCAGTGCCTGTGTTTATGGGGAGTTCCTCCCAAACATGAGGGGAAGCACAGGTGAAAGCAGGAAGGGGCTTGTTAGATTTTCAAACAAGTGGGGATGGAGGCTGGCATCCTGGGCTGATCAAAATTGGTCCTGCTTTGAGCAGGGGGTTGGACTAGATGACCTTCTGGGGTCCCTTCCAACCCTGATATTCTATGATTCTATGAAAAGCTGAAATAAACCTTTCAATACTGACTGAGAAATGAAGTTGCAGATAGGCCACAAAGGGCCTTGAAATAAAGACAAGTAGCTTATATTTGATACAGTAGAGAAAGGGGAGCCAGTGGAAGGATGTACACAGAGGAGTGACGTGGTCAGAGCGACAGGCTAAGAAAATGATCATTGCAGCTGTGTCCTGAATGGCTATAGTGAGGCAAGGTTGCATTTGGCAAGGCCGCATCTTAAAGATGTTATGAAAGAAGAATCAGCAAGTATTAAACATAGCCTGGATATGAAAACCTGGAGAGATGTTCAGGTTGAAGATAATGCCCAGGTTACAGGCCTGAGTGACAGGCAGGATGGTGGTGGTGTTCACAGTGATCAAGAAGGGAAGTAGTGGGGTAAGCTGGGAATAAGAGCTTTGTTTTTAACCAGGTTAAACATGGGGTGATGGCTAGACATCCAAGAGGAGATGCCAGAGAGACCAGCTGACCTTTTAGTTTGGACGGAAGAAGGCAGGTCCGATGAAGAGAGGTAGATCTGGGACTCATCAGCATAAAGATGGTAGTTTAATTTCTGTTTATGAATGAGACTGCCCAGAGTTAAGGAGTAGAGGGAAAAGAGAGAGGGACCAAGGACAGAGCCCTGTGGAATTTCCCTGCAGAAAGTTGAAGGGTGGAATGTGGAGGATCCTCTGAAGGACACACTGAAGGAGCAGTACTTCAGATGGCTGAAGCTATGGCTGAAGTTTTCCAGAGTAGATCCGCTTTGAGTTAGGTTGCATAACATGGCAGTTGAACTACAGTAAGCCAGTCTATACAAGAGCTTCACTGACGGTAGTGACAGTGGGAAATGTTAACCTTTTAATTGTAATGCATTCAAATGTCACTAAATAAAGACATTTCTGCAGCTTAACAAATGAGGCAAGTGGAAAGAGTTTTAGGGCCCTCCCCTGAAAGGTAGGAACAGCATATAGGCTTTATCAACTAGGTTAAAAAAAACACCTGACTTGAAGAGGTAGAAGAGCCTGTGGTACGTGAACATACCGCTCAGTGTTGGTATGTTGTTGAATGTGGATTTTCTTCAAAGAAAATGTTGTCTGCTGTTAACAACCCATCAGATTTGAAAAAGCCCTTTATTAGCACTTGAGTAACTTTATTCACTGTGCTGTGACCCCAAAATGTCAGTGAGTTGGCTGGGTTTGCACTGGTTGTGAATCCCCTCTGTTGGGAGTCCCTTCTCCATCTCAGATATAGCTTTGCGCAGTAAATGTGTGTTTCATATCAAGACTGACTGCCTTTCTGGAAGATGCTTTAGTGAAACACAAGGTACTGAGTTCAATACAGGAGTAATAGGATGAAATTCTCTGGCCTGTGTTAAACAGGAGGTCAGACTAGATGATCTAATGGTACCTTCTGGCCTTTACCTCTGTGCAGCTATATGAAACAATTCCTCTGTGTCTCAATTTCCTATCAGCAAAATCGGGATAATAGCAGCATCCTACCTCCCAGGGGTGTTGTGAAGATAAATATGTTAGAGTGTGAGGTGTACAGATACGACAGCAAGGGGGCATGTAACAGGGTGGCTTGCCTGTGGGCCGGAGAGCCTGAGACTAAGCCAGCCCTGATTATAGGACAAGCCTCACCTGTGAGGAATCAGAGGCTTCCTGTATGAAAGGAGCTGGGTTTATGTGTTGGTAGGGCCTGTCTGGGGAAAGAGCTGGTGGGAGGAGACTGTAGGGCACAAGAAGGCTCCTGCAGGGCCCTGAGTGAGCAGTGGGATAGCTCAGAGCAGGAAAAGAAAGCTGCAGGAAAAGAAAAGCTCTTCAGGCCGTGACTAACCGGAGAAGTGACTGGGAGACCCAGAGGGAAAATAACGAGACAAAGTTGGAAGTGACCCTCAGGAAGACCGCAGTATGGGTAAGGGAGCTGATCTAGCTGTGCAGTACAGGGCCCTGTACTGCAAGGGTGGGACTGGGTTCCCCTACAAGCCCTGCACAAAGGTTGTTGAGCTCAGCAAGGAGCAGCAGGATGAACTGAGGACTGGCTGAAGAAGAGCGTCTGAGAAGGGAGATGGCTTTTTGTTTTCGTTAAAGAGAGAGTTTTGGACTCTTGTAATGTTACCAACATACCAACACTGAGCGGTATGTTCACGTACCACAGGCTCTTCTACCTCTTCAAGTCAGGTGTTTTTTTTAACCTAGTTGATAAAGCCTATATGCTGTTCCTACCTTTCAGGGGAGGGCCCTAAAACTCTTTCCACTTGCCTCACTTGTTAAGCTGCAGAAATGTCTTTATTTAGTGACATTTGAATGCATTACAATTAAAAGGTTAACATTTCATTTGGACTCTAATGTAGTGCCCATCTTTAAAAAAGGGAAGAAGGAGGATCCTGGGAACTACAGGCCAGTCAGCCTCACTTCAGTCCCTGGAAAAATCATGGAGCAGGTCCTCAAAGAATCAATCCTGAAGCACGTGCATGAGAGGAAAGTGATCAGGAACAGCCAGCATGGATTCACTAAGGGAAGGTCATGCCTGACTAATCTAATCGCCTTTTATGGTGAGATTACTGGTTCTGTGGATGAAGGGAAAGCAGTGGATGTATTGTTTCTTGACTTTAGCAAAGCTTTTGACACGGTCTCCCACAGTATTCTTGTCAGCAAGTTAAGGAAGTATGGGCTGGATGAATGCACTACAAGGTGGGTAGAAAGCTGGCTAGATTGTCGGGCTCAACGGGTAGTGATCAATGGCTCCATATCTAGTTGGCAGCCGGTATCAAGTGGAGTGCCCCAAGGGTCGGTCCTGGGGCCGGTTTTGTTCAATATCTTCATAAATGATCTGGAGGATGGTGTGGATTGCACTCTCAGCAAATTTGCGGATGATACTAAACTGGGAGGAGTGGTAGATACGCTGGAGGGGAGGGATAGGATACAGAAGGACCTAGACAAATTGGAGGATTGGGCCAAAAGAAATCTGATGAGGTTCAACAAGGATAAGTGCAGGGTCCTGCACTTAGGACGGAAGAACCCAATGCACAGCTACAGACTAGGGACCGAATGGCTAGGCAGCAGTTCTGCAGAAAAGGACCTAGGGGTGACAGTGGACGAGAAGCTGGATATGAGTCAGCAGTGTGCCCTTGTTGCCAAGAAGGCCAATGGCATTTTGGGATGTATAAGTAGGGGCATAGCGAGCAGATCGAGGGACGTGATCGTTCCCCTCTATTTGACATTGGTGAGGCCTCATCTGGAGTACTGTGTCCAGTTTTGGGCCCCACACTTCAAGAAGGATGTGGATAAATTGGAGAGAGTCCAGCGAAGGGCAACAGAAATGATTAGGGGACTGGAACACATGAGTTATGAGGAGAGGCTGAGGGAGCTGGGATTGTTTAGCCTGTAGAAGAGAAGAATGAGGGGGGATTTGATAGCTGCTTTCAACTACCTGAAAGGGGGTTCCAAAGAGGATGGCTCTAGACTGTTCTCAATGGTAGCAGATGACAGAACGAGGAGTAATGGTCTCAAGTTGCAGTGGGGGAGGTTTAGATTGGATATTAGGAAAAACTTTTTCACTAAGAGGGTGGTGAAACACTGGAATGCGTTACCTAGGGAGGTGGTAGAATCTCCTTCCTTAGAGGTTTTTAAGGTCCGGCTTGACAAAGCCCTGGCTGGGATGATTTAACTGGGAATTGGTCCTGCTTTGAGCAGGGGGTTGGACCTTCTGGGGTCCCTTCCAACCCTGATATTCTATGATTCTATGATTCTTAAGAACATAAGTATGGCCATACCAGGCCAGACCAACGGTCCATCCAGCCCAGTATCCTGTCTTCCAACAGTGGCCAATGCCAGGTGCTTTAGAGGGACTGAACAGAACAGGGCAATTATCGAGTGATCCATCCCCTGTTGTCCAGTCCCAGCTTCTGGCTTCCGGGCACCCTGAGCATGGGATTACATCCCTGACTATCTTGGGCACTAGCTATTAATGGACTCTATTCTCCATTAACTTGTCTAACCCTTTTTTGTACCCAGTTATACTTTTGGCCTTCACAATATACCCTGGCAATGGGTATCCACAGATTGCCTGTGCATTGTGTGAAGAAGTATCTCCTTGTTGTTTTAAACTTGCTGCCTATTGATTACGTTAGGTGACCCCTGGTTCTTGAGTTATGTGAATAAATAACATTGCCTTAGTCACTTTCTCCACACCATTCATGATTTTTATAGACCTCGATCATATCAATTTAGTATGTCTCTCTTTGAAGCTGAACAGTCCTAGTCTTTTTATTCTCTCTTCAAACGGAAGCTGTTCCAGACCCCATATCATTTTTGTTGCCCTTCTCTGTACATTTTCCAATTCTAATGTATCTTTTTTGAGAGGGGGTGAGTAGAACTGCATGCAGTATTCAAGGTGTGGGCATACCATGGATATATAGAGAGGCATTATGATATTTTTTCTGTCTTTTATTATCAATCCCCTTCCTAATGGTTTCTAACATTCTGTTTGCTTTTTTGACCGCCACTGCACATTGAATGGATGTTTTCAGAGAACTATCCACAATGACTCCAAGATCTCTCTCTTGAGTGGTAACAGCTAATTTCGATGCCATCATTTTGTATGTATAGTTGAGATTGTTTTCCAATGTGCATTACTTTGTATTTATCAACACAGAATTTCATCTGCCGTTTTACTGCCCAGTCACTAAGGCTGCGAGTCTTTCACAGAGGTCATGGCCGGAGCATTCCCCCAACCACATGCAGCACCCTGGAGTCCCCCAGAGCCCATAAGATTTAGTCAGGGGTATTTATAGTACAAGTCATGGACAGGTCAGGGGCCATGATTTTTTGTTTATTACCTGTGATCTATCCATGACTTACTAAAAATACCTGTGATTAAATCGTAGCTTTACCAGTCACCCACTTTAGTGAAAGGTTTCAGAGTAGCAGCCGTGTTAGTCTGTATCCGCAAAAAGAAAAGGAGGACTTGTGGCACCTTAGAGACTAACCAATTTATTTGAGCATAAGCTTTTGTGAGCTACAGTTCACTTCTCTTCACAGTCCGTTTTGGATTTAACTATCTTGAGTAATTTAGTATTGTCTGCAAACTTTGCTACCAAACTGCCTACCGCTTTTTCCAGATCCTTTATGAATATGTTGAACAGCACTTGTGCCAGTACAGATCCCTGGGGGACGTAGCTATTTACTTGTCTCCACTGTGAAAACTGACTGACTATTCCTACCCATTGTTTCCTATCTTTTAACCAGTTACTGATCCATGATAGGACATTCCCTCTTATCTCAGCACACCTTACTTTGCTTAAGAGCCTTTGGTGAGGGACCTTGTCAAAGACTTTCTGAAAGTCCAAGTGCACCATATCCACTAGATCACTCTTGTCCACATGCTTGTTGGCACCCTCAAAGAATTCTAACAGATTACTGAGGCATGATTTCCGTTTATAGATGCTACGTTGACTCTTTCCCAACATATCAAGTTCATCTATGTGTCTGATAATTCTGTTCTTTACTATAGTTTCAACCAATTTGCCTGGTATTGAAGTTAGGCTTACCGCCCTGTAATTGCCAGGATCACCTCAGGAGCCTTTTTAAAAAATTGGCATCACATTAGCTATCCTCCAGTCATTTGATATGGAAGCTGATTGAAGTGAGAGGTTACATATCACAGTTAGTAGTTCTGCAATTTCATCCTTCAGAACTCCTGGATGATTGACTAGGGGTCACCAAATGAAATTAATAGGCAGCAGGATTAAAACAAACAAAAGGAAGTAGTTCCTCACACAATGCACAGTCAACCTGTGGAACACTTTGCCAGAGGATGTTGTGAAGGCCAAGACAGGTTTCAAAAAAGAACTGGATAAATTTATGGAGGATAGGTCCATTCATGGCTATTAGCCAGAATGGGCAGGGATGGTGTTTCTAGCCTCTGTTTGCCAGAAGCTGGGAATGGGCAACAGAGGATGGATCACTTGATGATTCCCTGTTCTGTTGATTCCCTCTGGGGCACCTGGCATTGGCCACTGTTGGAAGACAAAATACTGGGCTACATGGACCTTTGGTCTGACACAGTATGGCCGTTCTTATGAATACCATCTGGTCCTGGTGACTTATTATGGTTTAATTTATCTGTTTCAAAACGTCTTCTAATGACACTTCAATCTGGGACAGTTCCTCCGATTGTCACCTAAAAAGAATGGCTCAGGTGTGGGAATTTCCCTCACATTCTCTGCAGTGAAGAGTGATGCAAATAATTCATTTAGCTTCTCCATAATGGCCATGTTTTCCTTGAATGCTCTTTTAGCACCTCAATTGTCCAGTCACCCCACTGATTGATTGGTGGGCTTCCTGCTTCTGATGTACTTAAAAAAAAATTTTGCTGTTAGAATGTTTGTCTTTTGCGTGTTGCGTTTCAGATTTTTTGCAGACCTGATTATACTTCTATACCTGACTTGCCAGAATTTATGTTCCTTTCTATTTTCCCCAGCAGGACTTGACTTCCAATTTTTAAAAGATCTCTTTTTGTCTCTGACCACCTCCTTTTCTCTGTTGCTTAGCCATGGTGCCAATTTTTGGTCATAGAATCATAGAATATCAGGGTTGGAAGGGACCTCAGGAGGTCATCTAGTCCAACCCCCTGCTCAAAGCAGGACCAATCCCCAATTGTTGCCCCAGATCCCTAAATGGCCCCCTCAAGGATTGAACTCACAACCCTGGGTTTAGCAGGCCAATGCTCAAACCACTGAGCTATCCCTCCCCCCAAATAGTGGTCCTCTCACTATTTTTCATTATTTGGAGTATATGTTTAGTTTGAGCCTCTATTCTGGTATTTTTAAAATTTTCATGAAGTGTGCAGGTATTTCACTCTTGTGACTGTTCCTTATAATTTCTGTTTAACTAGACTCCTAATTTTTGGGTAGTTCCCCTTTTTTGAAGTTGAAAGGGACAACTTCTTGGTTAGGACATCTGGGACCCCAAAAGGGGTGAGCTAAAGACAGTGAACCAGGTGGTGGACCAAATAACCAGGCAGAGAAACCTCCACAGTGCCAGGGGCAATAGGCCAGCAAGAGAGGTGAGACACCACACATGGTCATGAGGGAGTGCCTAGCAGTGAGTGAATTCTGTTAAAGGGTCATCTAAGTATCTAAGATAGATAGCGTATACCTTACAGATTTCTCCTATTGTTGGGGGCAAAGGGATGCTGCACCATTAAAATAAACTCCTTTTTCCCTTTGCAGAGTTAGTGCCAAATGCCAAACATTCAGCAGTCTTGCTTGACGTGTGTTAAAAAAACACATTTGTAAACCACAAAGTATTCCTGACACTTGTTCTTTGATAATTACACTGCAGTTGCATGACACTTGTTTGTGAGTCTAATTTAATTAAAGAAACAGTAAAAAGCAAATACAAGATTTTGATGCTGGACTGGCAGGGAGTCTGTATGTGAAAACATGCCCCAGGGAGGATGGCACACTTAAGAGAAATTAAATTGTCTCATTCTGCCTAGAACAAACCTTGTGCTAATCCCTCTAATGGGTTTAAACGTCACTAGAACTATGTATCTTGTGACAAGCGTGCAATAGGACCCAATTAAGTTACTCACACATTTGAAATCCTAGCTTTATCAGCTTTGGTTTAGTCAGGAGTCTCTTGGTGGCTTACAGGAAATTACAGGAGTCTCTTGGTGGCTTACAGGCTTGCTGAGAAGAGCTAAAATGTTCAACTTAGTTAAGCGCTGAGCCAGCAGATTGCAGGGAACTGATGATAGTATGAGTGGGAGTAGCTAGCATTTCCTGCTGGCTGCTCACAGAACTTGGCTTCCAAAGGAGAATGCATAGGGATCTTCTAGGAACTTTTTACCTTTCAATATTACTTATAATAAGCATCACCCTCACAGGTGTTTTCCACCAACCTAGAGTCCTAATATTAATAGCAATAAGAGCATAATTGTTTTACTGCATAGCAAATGCCAATTAATGACCAGATCTATTTAGGTTTTTATACCATGTGCATCACTATATTGTCTGTGCACCAAAATATATATTTCCAAAATCCAGCAGGTGTCTAAGTCTTTAGTTTCAGAGTGGTAGCCGTGTTAGTCTGTATCAGCAAAAACAATAAGGAGTACTTGTGGCGCCTTAGACTAACAAATTTATGTGGGCATAAGCTTTCGTGGGCTAACACCCATTTAATCAGATGCATGGAGTGGAAACTATAGTAGGAATATATATGTAACAGTACATGAAAAGATGGGAGTTGCCTTACCAAGTGGGGGGTGTCAGTTCTAATGAGACAATTCAATTAAAGTGGGCTATTATCAACAAGACGCAAAATCACTTTTGTAGTAATAACCAGGGTGGCTCATTTCAGACAGATGACAAGAAGATGTGAGTAACAGTAGGGGGAAATTAGCATGGTGAAATTAGTTTTTGTAGTGACCCATCCACTCCCAGTCTTTATTCAGGTCTAATTTGATGGTGTCCAGTTTTCAAATTAATTCCAGTTCTGCAGTTTCTCATTGGAGTCTGTTTTTGAAGTTTTTTGTTGAAGAATTTCCACTTTTAAGTCTGTTATTGAGTGTCCAGGGAGGTTGAAGTGTTCTCCGGCTGGTTTTTGAATGTTATAATTCTTGACGTCTGATTTGTGTCCATTTATTCTTTTGCATAGAGGCTGTCCGGTTTGGACAATGTACCTGGCAGAGGGGCACCCCCTATTTGGTAAGACAACTCCCATCTTTTCATGTACTGTTATATCTTCCTACTGTATTTTCTACTCCATGCATCTGATGAAGTGGGTTTTAGCCCACAAAAGCTTATGTCCAAATAAATTTGTTCGTCTCTAAGGTGCCACAAGTACTCCTCATTGTTTAAGTCTTTAGTTGTTGCACTTCTTTTTGCAGTTGGAAGTATAAAAAGGTTTTCTTTATGTCATGGGAAAGACTTGCTTAAGAGACGTGTCTTGCACTGGGATTGAAGGGAGTATTGGAATCTGTGGTCATTCTAATTTCCTGTAAAAGGGAGATCTATGGCAACTAAGAAGGCTCTGCCTCCCACTCTGACCAGTCTCAATTGTCATTCATAGATCCACAGTCCGTGAAGAAAGTAGCTATGGTGGAAGGTCCTGGTCATGGAGAGAAAGGTAGTTCCCTGCACTATGTGGGCCCAACCTACTGAGTGTTTTGATTATTAAAACCAGCACCTTGAATATGATCTGCAGCCCAATGGGGGCCAGGGTAGCTACTGGAGCAATGCGGGGCTAATGGAGCTCATGTTGACCTGTATTGACTAGGAAATGAACTGCAGCATGCAGAACGAGACAGAGGTTTTTCAAGGCCTGTGGTTTTCATTCCCAGGTACAGTGTGTTACAGTAATCAAGCCTGGAAGATATGAATACATGAGTCACTGGAGCCAAACCTGCACTTATCTGGATGGGATGCAGTCTCCTGGCCAGCTAGAGATGGAAGAAGGTATTTATAATAGCTGTTGCTAGTAATGATCCAACCAGTTCATCAAATTCGGTGATGAATCTTGGTCACATGCCACCTGAGGCACGTTGCGCATATGCTAAGAAGAAGAGTAGGATAAGAATATATTTTAAATACTCATAGTGCTCAGAACTACAACTGCTGGCTCAATATAAAACACTAGTAAGATAAAGAAGGTGGCGAGGATGGATTTGAAGACGGAGAGTGAGACTGCATGGTACATGGGACGAGGAAGGAGATTCCAAGGAAATGAACCAGTGTCAGTGTTGGCAGAGAGCTGTCTGGGGAAGAAACTGAAGGGAGGGCCAAAGTGCAACACGTTGGCAGAACACTGAGTGCAATATAAGAGAGGTACTAGAAGAGATGAGACAAGATGTAGGCTGGGCTGGGGTGGAGTTGTGCATGAAAGTGAGGATGAGGCATTGGGGTATGATAAGGAAAGAGACAGAAGCCAATTCAAAGCTTCAGGAGGAGGTGAGATATGGCTGGGCCAACGAACAGGAAAGGAAGATAGCAACATGCTAGATATGGGGATATGATGTGAGAACTGGGGAAGGCAGCGAAAAGGAGGAGGTTGACATAGGCTAGGCAAGGCAAGAAGTGATCAAGTATGGACAGAGACATACACAGGTGAAGTGACTTGTTTATGATCATGCAGCAAGTCAGTGGTAGATCCCGGAATAGGACAGCTCTTAGGACTCCCTGTAGGAACAAATTAATACCAGTTAGAGGGGTCTAACCCTGAGAGTGCCATCAGGCCATTCAGCAAGCTGTTGGGAGGCAGCATGTTCCAGTGGATAGGGCACTAGACTGCGACTCAGGAGACTAGAATGCTAGTTCCAATTCTACCACTAACTTGCTTTATGTCGTTTGGCCAGTCACTTCACGGTTCAGTTCTCATCTTCCCCCGTTGTCTCTGACTATACACGGGGACTGTCTTTGCATTGCCCCACAATGGGGCCCTGATCTTGGCTGGGGAGGCTCCTGTTATTGATTAGCTTTGCAGTGAGTCAATGCTGTACTTGGTCCCCGGACTGAGAGAGGAGCCCTGAAGAGTCTGACGTTTATTTACTACTAAAAAAAAGTTGTATCTGTTCTGAAAACTTCTGCTCTTCTTACTCTAAAAAAAATAGTACTCCCAAGGGCAAATTAACTTCAGAATTGTATTTTTCCTGATAACAGCAAGGCTCGGGAGTACCTGCCTGAGGGAGGGAGATGTCTCTTGGGTTATATAGAAAATGGAGAGAAAAATGTCAGTTACAGGAAAAGAAGCTGCAGCGTAACCCTAAAGGAAGAGCCATTTTCATTTATCAAATGAGCATCACTTTTCTATTCTAATTCCTGCTTCTTGGCCTCATTCTTGCCTGGGTTTAGTGCCACTGCATGCAGACCTATACAAATGTGTTTGGGAGGGAAACACTCGGAGGAAATGGGAGAGTGAGTTCAAAGCCATTTTAGTGACCTTCCCATAATTCACAGTGACAATGATTATTTTTAGAAGTTCTTAAAGGAGAAAAGACAACGCCTTTGAGAGTTCTTCAGCTCTCCTCAACTAAGCGAGGTTGGTCTAAGTCAGTACTGAGATGGCAGCTATCCAAAGAGGGACTTCAGGAAATAGTGGGAACATAAAGTCTTAACTCTGCTAGACATAAAAAACATGGACTTCACAGGGACACTAATTTTATGGCTCATTGCACCAATTTGTAACACACCACACTGCCTGCTGCCCTTAATGGCTCACTTCAAACTCTTTATGCATAACAGCCTAACCTCAAATGGCCCACTTCATTTCAAGTGACCACCACCCAGGTTACCCCTTCTGCTTAACAATATGTCTCAACCTGTGCTTAGCTCAGACACTCTGCTTCCTTCTCCAGACAGGAAGAAGAGCTGCGTGTAGCTTGAAAGTTTGTACTTTCCACCTTGTCTCTCGCATAGTAACTCACTGACAAGAGTTAATGAATGTAAGAGGAACTAAGGAGTTACCCTATGTAAAACATGACGCCCTGAAATTAGTGGGGTGTGGATGTACAGATAAGGAAAAGGAGCTGAAACCATTATGCATAAGCATAAAGTACAGGGGATGTCAGAGTAATGTACTATAAAAGTTGAGTCCTGGCCTGTGTTGTCTTGTGGGAAGGAGAAGCCAGGATGACAGCCACTGGTGGTGATGATGACAACAATGATTGACACCTCAGGGTCCCTACCAGGAAGTGTAAGTGATGCCAGGATTAGGACTACACATGCTGTGTTACCCCTTTCTTTCCTGCTGTTTTGCAGTATTTTTGATATAGTTTATCTGTTTAGTAAAATTCTTAATAAAAGGTACTTGAGAACTTGTAGGCACATCAGTTGTGGTCATGGTCCCTCATGTGCTTCTGGAGTCTCTGAAGCTGATGATGCTCACGCGACTAATCCTGCTGCTGTAGTTGTGTGATGTCTCAGATCTTGAACCCAGGCTTGGGAGTCCCTAAACAGCTGCTGCACCCTAGCCTCCACCCAATGTCTACTGAAACCTGATGGGCTGAGAAGCTAGTAAGACTATTGCCCCAGCCAAGACACCACCCACACGAACTCTGATTGGAAGATCATCCAGCTCCGCCGATTGGGCCAACTATGCTATTTAAACCAGAAAGAGGAACAGGAATTTTGTCTGAGCAACAAGGTGGTTTTCTGTTGTGGTTACATTGGACCCTGCTTGTGCCTGTATTCTGCAACAAACCCTGTTCATGATTCCTGCTTGCCTCCTGCCTCACCCCTGCCTTCGCTCCTGTTCCTGCCTTCGCTCCTGTTCCCACCATCCTCCTGCTTTATGCTTCATCTTTGTCTATCCTCCTGCCCTTACACCTCGCTTCCAATTCTCAATGACCAGTCCTGACTCCGACCCCATCCTCCAACTTCTGACTCTGGCTTGACCTTGTCTCTGGCATTTGGCATCTGATCTCGGCTCTGAATTTACAGCTTCAATTCCTGGTTCTGACTCTGGCTTGACCCCTGGCTCTGGTAACTAGCAGCTGACTCTAGTGCTGACCCTTGGCTTTGTTCCACAACTGGGATGCCTGCTCCACCCGCTAGACTTGACTGCTGCTCTGACTACTAGGCCAGGCCGCCTACATCTCGGTCCATAACAAGTTGTGTAGGAAGCTGAACTTTTAACCCAGGTGACTGTG
This sequence comes from Lepidochelys kempii, assembly GCF_965140285.1. Lineage (NCBI taxonomy): Eukaryota > Metazoa > Chordata > Testudines > Cheloniidae > Lepidochelys > Lepidochelys kempii. The sequence continues at coordinate 4,161,152 of NC_136381.1, read as the reverse complement.
ATCTAATATAAAGCCAGTCTATCCATAATCAATATATTAATCCAGAAATTAATAGACTACAGTGGTCTACTAAGGGGAAAAAGCCACCAGGGAATCTTTCTTTAAAGAGTATGTCTGCAAGTGGGAATGCTTATGGGAGTGCCTCTCTTACCAAACCTCTCTCCTTGAGCTTGTGAAGCAAATGGGACCAAATAGCCCAGAGCTGGACTAAGCCTTTCTATTAGTCCAGGCCGAACAAGATCCCTTTTAAAACTGAACCAAGATACTTCCTTATTTGTGCTGTACACAGCCTCACTCCATTTCACAGTGCTCCTTTAAACAAAGATGATTCCAAGCTGAGCAAAACCAAGAGCTTGTGTATATATAGTAACAGCTGAAGTCCAGCTAAAGCGCACCCTGGTTGAAGAGCATATTGGCACAGTCTCCTTCCCACCCTCTCCCCATAGTATTTCTCCCTGACCTACTGGGGCAGAGAATTCCACAGGTTAACAACACACTGCATCAAAATTTATTTTCCTTTGCTGAGAGAAAAGCTATAAGTCCAATTTTCTGCCTGGAGGCAAGATCTGTGTTCACCTCTCAGGAGCTCTGCCAGTTTTTTCTAATGCTGGAGGAACAAGTTCTTCTACAGAGAGCGTGGGATTTTTTTCCTTTTTGTGTGCTTCCCAATGCAGGACCAGAGGCATGGAAGTCTCCAGTAAGGAGTCTCTTGTTTTATTCTTACTTTTTTTTTAATTAATTCTCACACAGTCTTTGAATCTTGAAATTCCATCCATCTCTTTCTTTTAAAGGGGCTGTCCTCATACAAAGGTTTCTCTCTGTTTTGGCTGGTCACGCAGCAGAATAGCCTCCTCAGTGAGATCAGGACACTTGTCACAGCCAGATTCTCAGAGACTTGCTTCACTTGCTGGATAGAGACAGAGGCAACACTGCAGACTGAGGGCTCAGGGTCAAGCAGCGAATCACTGAGAGCTGAAACAAGGAGCAGGTCAGGCACTGACCCGTGATCACCCATAGAGATATGCAAATACACAATCAGAGACCATGAACTTAGATTCACAAATATGCTACGCATGTGATCAGAAACAGCTGTGCCTAGAGGAATACCTTAAATGTGCAAATTTGTTACCCAAACATCCAGAAACAGACAGGCACACACTCTAGTTAAACACACACCCTGAAACAGTCGTGCACAGACACATGACTGGTTAGATGTGCACACTCAGGTATATTAATTTGCTTGGTTCAAAGGCCAGGATTCTCACTTACCACTGAGCAGTGAGGACATATCTCCTTCACTCATGCGGCTGGCATCCATGTGATGAACAATGAACCCTAGAGAGATGGTTAAAATAATTAGCCTCTCACTTCTCCTCACAACCTCCAGTGGGAGCTTCTACTGCTTAGGCCTATCCCCAAATTGAGGCGTTTTCACAACATCTATCAGGTCGTTAGATGAGTTCACAAGCTCCTAGGAGGCCCAAATCTGGAGCATGACTAAAGGGCTGATTTGCAAAGGCGGGGAGATCTACTAGAAGTGGGCAAATGGGGATACCCTGGCAAATATTTGGTCAAATGCAAAAATGAATTTTCCTTCAGTTGTATTGGTGAATGTCAGAGGATCTCATTCTGTGATCACTCAAGCTTTGCTCGGGCAAATACTAGCAGAAAGCAAATTGTAGCTCAATTAATGGCCACAAACTGTTTTCCAGTTGTATGCTTGATTATAACTTCTTGAATTCTTCCATTGACCTGGCTACTGCCTCCCGTACAGATGGGTTAACTACGCCAATGGGAAATCCCTCCCATCAGCACAGACAGTGTCTACACTGAAGCTCTGCAGTGAGGCAGCTTCACTCCTGTGGCATTTTAAGTGGAGACAAGCCCAAAGTTACAGTTACATTAGTTTGGTGAGTTACAGCGTGAGGAAGTATATATATTCAATTGTAACACTTGCAGTTTGCACAATCAGCTGCCCAAGAATTAGTCATTAAAGCTATTTGCAAATCCTTTTGAATCAAAAATACTCTGGAGAATTTCACTATGTGGTCAAAAATCAAAAAAGCAAAATGTGCCTAATAAATAATTAGCTGTGAATTATTAACTCAGCTCTAGTATTTGCATTGTTCTAAAGCAGTTATTCCAGGAATAGCATAGTGTGGGGTTTAGAAGAATTCTGATGAAAGCATGGGCCTTGAAAGGGCTGTAACTTGCTTCCTATAGTTCTTTATAAACCCCAAGAAAGAGGAAAGGAAGCTCAGAAAAAGGCTTTGATAGAAGTTGCTTACAAAGGTCAAGTGCGTGGTTTGGTTTACCTGTGAACATACTGGCTGCCCTCCTCACGGGAGCCTGGCCACTCTTCAGATAGTGCTGGCTCTGGAACAGGAATTCATGGATTCTCCCTGAGTATTGCTGAACCTAGGGAGGAATGAGGAGACCTCTCTGAATATTAGAGCGAGCTTGGCTGGGGAGTAGAAGAAAGGGAAATACTGTATCTAGGTCAACAAGGTGAGGAGGGTATAAGAGGAGACACAGGCTGGATCCTAGTGGGCTAACAGACTGATCCAACTTTGGTGCCAGCAGCTAATTCTTTCAAATCCAGAGCTTTCACCTTCTAGGCAAACTCCTCTCAAGACTGGTCTGCGCTAAAAAGTTAGGTCAACCCAGCCACATTGCTCAAGAATCTGAAAAATTCAAGCCCATCAACGACATAGGTAAACCAACGTAATCCCCAGTGTGGACAGTGCTAGGTTGATAGAAGAATTCTTCCCACCTAACTACTGCCTCTCAGGGAGGTGGATTACTTACTCCAACAGGCGACCCCTTCCCGTCGGCATAGGTAGTGTCTACATGGCTCTGCCACTGTAGTGTTTCATGTGTAGACAAGCCCTTGGAATGTTGCTGGAGTCACCAGAGAACAGCATTAGGGGGAGGGAAAAGAGGTCCTATGGGGCCTCAGTGAACATGGGAGCCCACTGGTAGTGGGGGGAGGGATAGCTCAGTGGTTTGAGCATTGGCCTGCTAAACCCAGGGTTGTGAGTTCAATCCTTGAGGGGGCCATTTAGGGATCTGGGGCAAAAATTGGGGATTGGTCCTGCTTTGAGCAGGGGGTTGAACTAGATGACCTCCTGAGGTCCCTTCCAACCCTGATATTCTATGATTGATAGATGACTCTCCCAAAGGCAGCAGTGGAAGACCATTCACCTGAAATATTTAAAACTAGACTGGATGGAGCACAGACATTCCTCCATTTTCAGGAGAAGGGGCTGGGTCACCTAGTACCTCTGTTCAGTTTCTAATGTCTGTGCTTCTGCTGCAGACAATTCCTGCCAGCAAGATTTTGAACAGGAAAAAGCATCACGAGCACTCTCTGAGTGCTCCATGGCCTTGTCCCCAGCACTGATGGCACCTGCCTATTCCCACTGCATTGTCCCCAAGTGCCCTTCCCACTGCCTATGGGCATTGCTCAAGGTATCACTTTTAGACAAACACCAAGGATTTTCAAGCTTTCCAGTTCACCAGCGTGATCTAAGACAGCAGCAGCAGGGTGTGGACAGGAGGGTCACTAAGCCTGCAAAGCGAGATCTTTGGGGAGATGCAAGTCATTTTAAATATGGTACCATTTATTAGATAACTCATATGCCCCCCACCACCAAATCATCCCATTCCAAATAAAAGCCCACTGTTCACTGACCAGGTGCTTGCAGACATTGCACAAGGCCTGCTGATTGTCATAATGGGCCATGGTGAATATCTCCTCCAGCAATTTCCATCCCAGGAAGTCATTACATCGGGCTAAAGTCCACTCACAGCTCTGCATGGCAAAGGGGAGAGAGGGAGGTCAGAAGGACAGATGCTGTTGATCATGTCCAATAGCCACTGAAAGCCAACAAAGAAAACTTACCCTAAGTAGGAGAGGGAAGGAAAGGGTTAATGGCCTCCTCCTTGACCCCAGTAGTCTCTCTGTTCCTATCCCACAAAAAGAGCCAGAGCTAGGGCCCTGGGGTCCTACAGTCTCCTCCCACATTTTTGGTGGGCAGATGTTTGCAGATGCATTCATGCAAATGAGGTGTTAGGCTGCAATTACCTGATTTATAGGGTTTTGCAATTGCAGACAGATGTGCATGCAAGTTTTGAGAGGTGCATTTGTAGATGCCACCCAGCAATGTGGCCTTAATGTCCCTGCCTTCCTGTTTATGGCATCTGGCATTGATTCTTCGAATGGGCTAAAATGGTACTGGAAGTGTCTGTGAGGAGCAGTATTTTTACATTTGGGTTCATGTGTACAGGAAATACATTAGGGTAAAAAGCAGAAAAGATTGTGCCGTGGGAAATGGCTCTAAAGAGGAATCTGGCAGAAGAGCCTGACAATTGTCATTCCTTAGGGCTGGAGAAATGACGCTAAGTCTTACCTCAACCACCTCCTGGTTCTGGTCGTGCAAAAGGAGCAGCAACGGCACCAAGCTGCTGAGGACTTGCTCCTGCATGATGGATTTAGACTTTAGGTTCAAACCTCTTAAGAGGTTCCCAAACAGGCCAATGGCAGAAGAACGCACCTTGTCTCTGGGCTGTGAGTAATACACAAAGACGGAGCTCTCACTGAAAGCTGTTTCAGCACAGAGCAGTGTCTGTGTAATGGAAACTACAGACTCAGACTGAGGCTTTATAACCGTGCATAGCCTGCCTATGGAGAAAGAATGGCTCTTTATACAATGCGGAGGATTGAGGAAATTCATTGGATTGAGGATTCAGGCAGTTCATTCCCAGTACAGTTTCATATGTAGGTGTTAGAGTTCTCTGCTCTAAGGTTCAGGCATCTCTATACAAGAGGTTCATACCCTGTGTCAGGGTTCCTTCCCCACTCTGAACTCTAGGGTACAGATGTAGGGACCCACATGAAAGACTCTCTAAGCTTATTCTTACCAGCTTAGGTTAAAAACTTCCCCAAGGTACAAACTTTGCCTTGTCCTTGAACAGTATGCTGCCACCACCAAGTGTTTTAAACAAAGAACAGGGAAAGAGACCACTTGGAGACGTCTTTCCCCAAATTATCCCCCCAAGCCCTACATACCCCCTTTCCTGGGGAGGCTTGAGAATAATATCCTAACCAATTTGTTACAAAATCATCAAAGACCCAAACCCCTGGATCTTGGAACAATGGAAAAATCAGTCAGGCTCTTAAAAGAAGGATTTTATTAAAAAAAAAAGAATGGTAAAAATCATCTCTGCAAAATCAGGATGGAAAATGCTTTACCGGGTATTCAGATTCAAAACACAGAGGATCCCCCTCTGGGCAAAACCTTAAAGTTACAGAAAACAGGAATAAGCCTCCCTCTTAACACAGGGAAAATTCACATAAAACAAAAGATAAACTAATCCGCCTTGCCTGGCTTACCCATACTGGTTGCAATATTGGAGACTTGGATTACGATGGGTTGGAGAAGATGGATTTATGTCTGGCCTCTCTCAGTCCCAAGAGAGAACAACCCGTAAACAAAGAGCACAAACAAAAGCCTTCTCTCCACCCCCCAGATTTGAAAGTAACTTGTCCCCTTATTTGTCCTTTGGGTCAGGTGCCAGCCAGGTTAGCTGAGCTTCTTAACCCTTCACAGGTAACAGGATGTTACCTCTGGCCAGGAGGGATTTTATAACACTGTATACAGAAAAGTGGTTACCCTTACCTTTATATTTATGACACGCTGCTAACACCGTGTCATTGTAACATAATGGCAGAGTCTGTGCCATGTCCTTCTCTAGTGGTCTGGCCACTAGAAGATAAGAACCCACTACTGCTGCCAGCTAGTTAAATTACTCCATTTGCTCAAGTGGTGGAGACTTGTGCGGTGGCACAGAAGGTCCTGGGCCCAAACTCAGTTGACAATTAATTTCAGAGAGGGTGTTGTTAAATCAGCAGCACATCCTGCTGCATAACACATAGAACATCATAATCCTGAATCTTCCAGTGGATTACATCTTCCATATTCTGCAGCATACTGCTTGCGTATCAGATAAAATTTGAACCTCCAGATAGTGTTGCCATAATATCTTTCTGGTCTCAGGGTCCTTCGTTCACCAAAGATTGCTGCGGGGAAATCAAGCTGTCCTTCTAGTTCAGAATCAATAGAGACGCTCACTCTCAGTCACCCAATCAACCATTGACAGAAATCCCCATTGTCATGGGAGACCCTGTATGGGGAGCCAAATGCCTGATGGAAAGTCCTGTCTATAGACTGGTTGAGGTTTAAATGTCTGGGTTTACTGTAACCCTGAGCATTCATTTCCTCCTGTAATGAGGAAGGCCTGCTTTACTCTGAGGAAAGGATGAAATTGGAGACCAATATCAATTCTGTAGTATTGTGAGCTGCACATCATGCCTATAGCAGAGAGTATACCTCTGACTAATAGAGAACATCAGAATCTGCCCTACTGATGACTTATTTACAGGCTTTTCTATGGTGTTCGTCACTAGTTTTTGAGCACCTCACAAGCAATATAGAATATGACCTCACAGTACCCTGGGAGATCAGGAAATATCAGTAACCCCATTTTGCAGATGGGAAACAGACTAGATATTGCCCTATTGAGCTTGACTGTGACAGGACATGAACTTTAACTCTGACAGAACATTCCAAAGCCAACCCCAATAAGCATGGCTATAAGTGGATCTCTACTGCTGCTTAATAAAGGCCCAACAGAATCCACTGAACGAAAACTGAGCTCGGGATCAGGGAAAGCAGGAGGAACCAAGAATCGAAGGGATTAAAAAAGGAGGTTGTTCCCTCACAAAGGGTACTGCTTTTCCCTGGGAGCAGTAACTAGCTCCTCCTCCACACACATAGGAACCTTCCTTTTCCCGTTGCCTTACGTCATCCAGGAAGGGCCGAAGCGTCTTCGCAATCCGAACACAGATGGAGCTGATGTTCACCCTGTCCCTGTGATGTCTGAGAATGCTTCCCAGAGCAGTGATGGCCTCCTCAACAAGCCTCTCGTGTGTCTCGTTCAAACCCACCAGGATGGCAGGAAGGAGAGCCTGGAGCTGTTTCACCTGCAGAAAAGAAGCTCATCAGAAGAGATGGAATACTGACTCATACTCCTCAGTCACTGCACAATGTAACCAGCAGACTGAAGACAGAGGATGCTCAGAGCATGGTCCCTCCCAGGATTCAGAGACTCGCTTTCTGTTAGCTGGATGCAGGGTATTGACAGCTCTTTGTCACCTTCCTGGAACATTATTGACCCCTGGTGAAGCACTCCCAGATGTCACTCACTCAGCCCTGAACCATCCAGCAGTTCTGGTTCTACTTCTGCAGACCTAGGATTTGCGTCAGTGCCATCAACACCAGCTACATGGTTCTGTTATGTTCACGACAGGCTTGTTTTGGTATTACTGGAGTCGGTTTTATAACTGAAAATAATGATAATTCACCATTCAGGTTTCAGAGTAGCAGCCGTGTTAGTCTGTATTCGCAAAAAAGAAAAGGAGGACTTGTGGCACCTTAGAGACTAACCAATTTATTTGAGCATAAGCTTTCATGAGCTACAGCTCACTTCATCGGATGCATGTAGTGGAAAATACAGTGAGGAGATTTATATACACACAGAAAATGACAGTTGTCACTTCTATACCTAAGGCAGCATGGTCTAGAAATGGGCCTGGAACAAGTCAGGACTCCTGGGTTCTAGTCGTAGCTGCACAACTGACTTGCCTGGGCAAGTCACTTACACACATGCTTTCAGAAGTAGCCTCTAATTTTGGGGGCCTAGTTGCAGACATGTAAGGCCTGGTATTCAGAGGAGCTGAGTATCTGCAGCTCCCATGGAAGTCCCTCTTATTGCTATTACCTTCTGCTGGTGAAGTGCCATGTTTCCAAGCCCATGCAGACTTAGCCAGCGGACAGTGGGTCTCGGATCTATCCGCCACTCTTCCAGCCTACACAGAATAGTTCGTCTTGGCAATAGCTTGGTCACAGATTTGCTACGGAGAAGCTAAAATCAAAACAGTGAGTCCATTACAAGCAGAAAACAGAGATTTCTCTCTCCAGGTGTGTTCTTTGGATGGATATCAGAGGCAAAATTCCCTGCATTCTGCTATAAAATCTCCTAGAGTCATAGAGGTTTAGGCCATAAGGGACCACCAGATCATCTAATTTGACCTGCATATCACAAACCACCAGCACTCGCACACTAAAACATTAGACCAAAGTATTACAACGCACAGCCCACTCCTGTGTGAATGCAGTTCACTCCTCACCCGCATTTCATGAGGTGTGAATAGGCTTTTCTCACAGCTGTCCCCGGGCAAGGGACTCAGAAGTAGGATTGGTCTGTAAATTAAAAATAAAAATCCAGGAAAGTGAGTATCTCTAGATCTCATGGCTTTAGGTGAGGGACCATTCTGTGCAGACAGTCCCAAAGAACTGGGAAAAGACAAGCCATCTAATTAGTGAGGAAACCTGGAGAGAAATATCCTTGCTGATCTCTCATTCTTTCCCTGTGTCACGCAATGGTTTAGCCCATCCAAAACTAATGCTTCTGCGACTGAAGATAGGATCTCTCATCATGCTTCTCCCACCAGAATCAGTGACAAGGAACAGATAAGAGGATGACCAAGTTGCTGATGCAAATTCCCCATTCAACACTGAGCTACTGAAGTCTGGAGCTAAACTGCTCCCTAGAAACCTAGCCGCGCATGTCAACTAACCCATCTTACCCCAGTGAAGAAGGCTATGGCTGTCAAAGTTTTCTCTTCATCCTCAGTGCGGAGATTTGGGATGGTATTGGCAAGAAGCCCAGAGAGATGGTGGCTTGCATGTGTAACCATGGCTCTGTGATATAAATCAGACACTCATAATTATCGGAGGAATATATAGTAACAAAGTTGCAACAGATGGCAGTCTGAGCATGAATCAGCCCAGGGCAACCAGAGGAACTTGAAGCTTTCATTGCCTACCTAGCCAGCAGAAGGACCCCTTCCAGGTAACCCTCAGCAGTTGAGAGAAGGTCCCAGCCTCCCACTTTCTCCATCCATGGCAATACAATTTCTTTTCTGTCTCGGATCAGCAGGACCTTCAGAGCTTCCACTGCACAGCTACTTTGAAAAAAAGACCAGGGTTATGGAATTAAAACAACCCCTCTCAGTTCATGTTTATAAGCAAGCAAGATACATAGGGTCAAATTCTATAGAGTTACACAAGGGATTATTTTGACCCATTCAGCATACTGGGATATAACTGAGACCCCAATCCTACCTTCACCCCAGTGCACAGACACTCCCATCACCTCATAGGCAGTCTGACAGGCTAGATCTGAGACATCAACACCCTGCAGGCGTGGCATGTATAGCAAAGGAAGGGAGATCACAGAATAAGTTTGAAACAGATATCACAGGGGCACACTGGGGAATGTGGGATTGCTTCCTAGTTTGAGACATTTAAAATGAGCCTGCAGAACCAACTGCAGGAAATAATCCTGCACTGGTCCACAGTGGGTAGATTAGATGTGACACTGTAGCTCATCTCCAATTTCTGTTCACATGGGTGTGTGTATGGATGGAACGTATGGCTATTAAATGCCTCCTCTCTGTCTGTGTCCCCCCCATAACCCCTGGGAACTTTCCGTGGCATGATTATTATCTTAGTAATAGTCTCTGAGCTGGTTTAACTGGGCTCTCTGCTCCAGTACTTAGTTCTGATCTCCAGTGGGGCCTATCAAATATGGTGATGGGTTGGGAACTCAGAAGGTAGCTAATAACACAGCTGGTAACTGTCTATAAAACAAGAGGGTGTAGATGAGAGCTGAAAGAAGAGTAAGGGTGGTGTGGGATTGCAGGACAAATTTCTCTGTGAAAAGAGAGATTAATGTCTCCCATAAGTAGTTAGGGAACCTACACTGGGAAGATCTCAGGAATTACCTGGAAGAAAGAAGGATGTTACAGTGCTCAGGGGACAAATACTATAGACAGAAAGGCGTTTGGCCCTGAATGGGGCCCAGTGGTCTCTTTCCATCTAAGCTACAATGTGTAGATGTTGGAGTATTTAGGAGCTTTGGTAAGGTCAGGAAATGGTAAAGGAGCCCCACAGTGGATAGCTGATATAAGTTATCAGCATTCCCTTTGCATAGCAGCTGGGTAACAGACTCATCCGACTCTGCTAAGCCTTTATTGGGTGTGGTTTCCAAGAGTTCTGAGGGATTTAGGAACTCTTCAGTGAGTTGGGCACCACACACTGGAAGGGGCCTTGGTAGGTCATCTAGTCCAGTCCCCTGCACTGAGGCAAGACTAAGTGTTTGCTAGACCACCCCGGCAGGTGTTTGTCTAAACTGTTCTTAAAAACCTCCAATGATGGAGTTTCCTCAACCTCCCTAAGTAATTTGTTCTAGTGCTTAACTACCCTTACAGTTAGGAAGCTTTTCCTAATGTCTAACCTAAATCTCCGTTGCTGAAATTTAAGACCATTACTTCTTTTCCTGTCTGCTGTGGATAAGGAAAACAATTACTCTCTTCTTTATAACAACTTTACATCCTTGAAGACTGTTATCATATCCCCCCTCCATCTTCTCTTTTTCCAGACTAAACAAACCCATTTTTTTCAATCTTTCTGCATAGGTCATGTTTTCTAGACCTTTAATCATTTTTGTTGCTCGCTTCTGGACTTTCTCCAGTTTGTCCACATTTTTCCCAAAGTGTGGTGGCCAGAACTGGACACAATATTCCAGTTGAGACCTTATCAGTGCTAAGTGGAAGAATTACTTCTCATGTCTTGCTTACAACACTCCTGCTAATACATCCCCAAATAACGTTTGCTTTTTTGCAAGAGTATTACATTATTGAGTCATATCTGGTTTGTGATCAACTATAACCCGCAGATCCTTTTCTGTAGTACTTCTTCCTAGGTAGTCATTTCCCATTTTGTATTTGTGCAATTGATTATTTCTTCCTAAGTATAATACTTCACATTTGTCCTTATTGAATTCCATCCTATTTCTCCAGTTTGTCAAAATAATTTTGAATACGAGTCCTGTCCTCCAAAGTGCTTGCAACCTCTCCCAGCTTGGTATCATGCACAAACTTCAAAGTGTATACTCTCTGCCATTATCCAAATCATTTATGAAGATATTGAATAGAACTGAACCCAGGACAAATCCCACTCAGTATACCCTTCCAGTTTGACGGTGAACCATTGATAACTACTCTGAGTCTGTTTTTCCAACCATTTGTGCACACACCTTATAGTAAAGTTGTCTAGACTGTATTTCCCTAGTTTGTTTATGAGAAGGTCATGTGAGTATCAAAAACCTTATTAAAGTTGAGATACATCACATCTACTGCTTTCCCCTTATACACAAGACTTGTTACCTTGTCAAAGAATATTAGATCAGTTTGACATACTTTGTCCTTGACAAATCCATTTTGACTGTTACTTATCACCTTATTATCTTCTAGGTGCTTACAAATTGATTGCTTGATTATTTGCTCCATTATCTTTCTGGATACTGAAGTTAAACTAACTGGTCTGTAATTCCCTGAGTTGTCCTTATTCTCTTTTTTATAGAGAAGTACTATATTTGCCCTTTTCAAGTCCTCTGAGATCTCTCCCATCCTCCACAGTTCCTCAAAAATAATCACTAATGGCTCAGAGATCTCTTTAGCCAGTTCCTGAAGTAGTCTAGGATGTATTTCATTAGGCCCTGCCAACTTGAAGGCATCTAACTTGTCTAATGACAGGTTTCAGAGGAACAGCCGTGTTAGTCTGTATTCGCAAAAAGAAAAGGAGTACTTGTGGCACCTTAGAGACTAACCAATTTATTTGAGCATGAGCTTTCGTGAGCTACAGCTCACTTCATCAGATGTTTACCGTGGAAACTGCAGCAGACTTTATATACACACAGAAATCATGAAACAATACCTCCTCCCACCCCACTGTCCTGCTGGTAATAGCTTATCTAAAGTGATCAACAGGTGGGCCATTTCCAGCACAAGTTCTTTCCCTATTTTAGCCTCAGATCCTACCCCATTTACACTGATGTTTACTACGTTAGTAATCCGATCACTGCCAATCTTTTTGGTGAAAACTGAAGCAAAAAAGGCATTTAATACTCTGGTCATTGCTTCATTTTCTGTTGTTGTCTTTCCTGGTCTTCCTCTTGCTTCTAACATATTTGCAAAAAGTTTTCTTGTTACCCTTTATCTCCCTTGCTGGTTTAATCTCATTTTGTGCCTTGGCCTTTCTAATGTTGTCCCTACATGCTTGTGTTGGTTTTTTACATTTATCCTTTGTACCTTGATCTAGTTTCCACTTTTTGTATGACTGTTTTTTGAGTGTCAGGATACTGAAGATTTCCTGGGTAAGCCAGTGTTGTTTCTTACCATACTTACTATTTTTCCTGTGCATTGGGAGAGTTTTCTCTTGTGCCCTTAATAATATGTAAGCAGTGTCAGGATGAGCTCCACCCTGACATCTGGTGGTGAGGTGTGGCAAGTTGTGGAAAAGAACTTCAGGGGCCGATCTCATTTGCATAGGCACACCCACCACACCTAGAATGAGACCATAGCTGCCCAAAGGGTCACTTTGGCTGCTGTGGGATCCCCAGTGTCTCTGTTATTGGGGCAGGAAGAATAAATTGTTATTACCCTGATTATGGGAACTGTGCTTGGAACTGTACGTGGCCTTTTGTTATGATGGAGGGATTCACCATCAACTAAGTAGCACTCGCTAGGCAAGGGTCATGGGTTCCAAAACTGTGTGAATGGAGAGAGGCTGGGGACAAGTATTAATAGTTGGTGGCATGGGCCCCTTGGTGAGGGCCTTACATGCTAATTGCACTTCCTCCTCTCTCCATTGTGGAATATCAGAGCTAATTTTAGTTATAGGCTGCTGAGCTCATTTTGGGCTGACAGTGCACCAGCACTGGGGCTCTCCTACTACAAGCTGAATTCACCTAAGAGCTGAAATCACTGAGTGTTGTGTTAAGTAGTGGGGGAGCCTGAAGATATATTGTGGAGCAGTTTGCGGGACGGCTGGAGTGCCTTGCGGACCAGCTGGTGAAGCAGTTCGACGCGGAGCAGTGTGTGGATGGCAGGAGCTGCTTGTGGGCTGTGGAGCTGAGTGAAGGAGTTTGTGGGGCGGCTGGCAGAGCGGAGCGCAGCTGAGTGAAGGAGTTCGTGGGGCGGCTGGCAGAGCGGAGCGCTGCTATGGAGCTGTGGGACAGTCAGCTTCAGATCATGTAAGGTGCCTCTTACCCCCGTCCCATTTCCACCCAGGTTGGGAGGTAAAGCTCCGCAGATAAACTTCCAAACTCTGGGGCTGCCCTGACCAGGGACAAAGACTTTTGGGGCATTGGACTTTTGGGACTTTGGGTGATTTGGGGTTGCTGGACTCAAGAACCAAAGGGAAAAGGGCATGCCCCAATTTGCTTGGGGTGGGTTTTTTGCTCATGGGTTGTGTTATGAATCCTGTTGGTGGTGTTTCCCCAACATAATGCCACATTGTTTCTCTCTGTTATTAAAAGGCTTTTGCTACACTCAGACTATGTGCTTGCGAGAGGGGAAGTATTGCCTCTTGGAGGCGCCCAGCGGGGGTGGTATATATTTGTCCCAGGTCACTGGGTGGGGGCTCGAGCCGGTTTGCATTGTGTTATTGGAATGGATCCCCTAGATATTGAACCCGGCCCTTGTTGCTGCCAACTCTGACGGGCAGAAGGGTTACAAATATTTCTTTAAAAAACTGCCAACTCTCCTGAACTCCTTTTTCCCCTTAGGGCTGGTCTACACTACGGGGAGATCGGCGCTGCTGCAATCGATGCAGCAGGGATCAATTTAGCAGGTCTAGTGAAGACAGCGGGGTAAATCCATCTAAGCTGCATTGACTCCAGCTACGTTATTCACATAGCTGGAGTAGTGTAACTTAGGTTGGCTTACCCCCGTAGTGAAGACAAGCCCTTAGACATACTTCCCACAGGATCTTACCTGTCAGTTCTCTGAGTTTGCTAAAATCTGCCTTCTTGAAGTCCACGGTCTTTATTCTACTGTTTTTCCTCCTACCATTCCTTTGCATCATGAACTCTATCATGATCACTTTCACCTAAGCTGCCTTCCACCTTCAAATTCTCAACCAGTTCCTCTCTATTTGTCCAAATCAAATCTAGAACAGCCTCTCCCCTAGTAGCTTTATCCACCTTCTGTACAAAAAAGTTATCTCCAATGCATTCCAAGAACTTATTGGATAATCTGTGCCCTGCTGTGTTATTTTCTCAATAGATGTCTGGGTAGCTGAAGTCCTGGGCTTTGGATGATTTTGTTAGTTGTTTAAAAAAAGCCTCATCTGTCTCTTCTTCCTGGTGACGTGGTCAATAGTAGCCCCCTACCATGACATCACCCTTGTTTTACCCCTTTGATCCTTACTCGGAGACTTTCAACAGGTCTGCCTTCCACTTCTGTCTCATCCTCAGTACAAGAGTACACAAGGGTATACATCTTCGATATACAAGGCAACCCTGCCTCTTTGTTTTCCTGTAGTGTTGTCTGTGCGTCGTTATGAGGTTAGAAACACACCCGCTCCCTTCATAACTGGGCCCTGCCTGGTGGGTGGAGAGGAGCAGTGTACAGCAATACAACACCTATAAGGTGTCAGAAACTGAGACCTGGATGGTCAGACCTAGTGGTTGGAGTAGTAGCAGTGGGGTCTAGTGGTCAGCATGGTGGCAGTTGGGCCAGGAGCTGGAGCCAGAGCTGAAATCAGGAGTCAAGAGCGCAGTCAGAACAAGGCAAGCGTAGGGCTGGGAGCTAGGCCAGAGAAAGGGCAGGCCTGGAGCAGGCTAAGGCCTGAGTTGTCTGTCACAACTAGCGGGCTGGGGAGAGTTCCAAGCCATGAAGTGACGTTGAGCAGACTGAGCTGCTGTGTCTCCTGTGAGGCTTATATACTTGCCCTGAGAGTCACCAGCCCAGCTCCTGGCTTGTGGATTGGCTGGAGCCTAGCATGGGAATGACTCATCACCACATGTGGCTTAATCAGGCTCTGGTTCAGGGATGACTCAACCTCACATCAGGCTTACAGGTGTATTGGTGCCACCCTGAAGAGGATCCAAAAGCCCTGCCATAGCCATCCCCATGGTGTCTATCAGATGAGGCCCTGCTGAGCCAGCGAGTGACATGGGATTTGGGGGATTAGTCCCAGCCAGGGTTCAGAGGCAACTCAGGGAGGCCTGACAAGCTGGGAGCCATTCAGATGCAGCTGAGGCTGTTTAGGCTCATCACCTTTAAAAAAGGGTTTGTTAGTGGGCAGAAGCCAAGAAAGGAAGCTTGGAGGAAGCATAGGAGCTACCCTGCATGGTTTGTTGAATTCTGGAGTTTACGGCTTGTAAGGTCACATGGAAGCAGGGCCGGCTCTAGGTTTTTTGCCTCCCCTAGCGAAAAATTTGCCGCCCCAAGCAACTGCCCAAGCAAAAGAAAAAGAAAAAAGAATGGCCGGAACGCCGCCCCTAGAATTGTGCCCAAGCACGTGATTGCTTTGCTGATGCCTAGAGCCGGTCCTGCATGGAAGGGGAGCAACTAGAGACTTTTACTCGGTTTGTGTCCATCTGAGTTAAGCCAGAGCCCCTTCAACATGACCCCTCCTTGAGAGAGTGATTTGTGTTCACATCCGAGCCTTCAGTACGTTCTGCCCAAGCCCTGACACAAGGAACCACCCATGTGGTTATTGCCTCATAAGCATCTGCTTTTTCCATAATTACCTCACATGGCTGGCTGTCGTGAGCCTGTTCTGCTGGCCGCACTCCCTTCTGGTGACCTCAGTGTAGCCTGGCAGGCTCACCAGGTAGTGAACTTGAGTCAGCAGAGCTAGGAATAGCTGGGGGTAGAAGCCCCGCATTGCCCCAATGCACACATAGATAGTAAGCATCTCACACAGGGCTCTGGTTGCCTGAGGAAGGTAAGAGAGAAAAATCTAACTCTAAAATCCTCTGTCTCCCCTACATAGAATCATAGAAAGTTTGGTCTGGAAGGCAGCTGGAGAGGCCATCAAGTCCAGTCCCCCTTGCTGAGACAGGACCAAGTAAACCTAGCTCACCTCTGACAGGTGCTTGTCCAACCTGTTCTTAAAAACCTCCAATGGTGGGGATTCCACAGCCTCCCTGGGAACCCTATTCCAGATCTTAGAGTTAGAAAGCTAATAGCTCACCTTGCTGCAGATTAAGCCCATTACTTCTTGACCTACCTTCTGTGGACATGGAGAACAGTTCATCCCCATGTGATGTGTTCTTCCATATTCTTTATGAAAATATACTTATGATATGAGTATGACATAACTGAGATATACTTTATGCAAGATAGCTTATGTGAGATATCATTGGAAAGGTTGATTTACTGAATGCAAAGGGGGAAGGGATAGCTCAGTGGTTTGAGCATTGGCCTGCTAAGCCCAGGGTTGTGAGTTCAATCCTTGAGGGGGCCATTTAGGGATTTGGGGCAAAAATTGGGGATTGGTTCTGCTTTGAGCAGGGGGTCGGACTAGATGACCTCCTGAGGTCCCTTCCAATCCTGAGATTCTATGAATTTGTATGCCTGTGTCATTTTTGTATCTGAAGTTAGGAATATTGACTTTGTATCTGTATTTCAACTGTGGTACTTTGGGTGACGTCCACTGCTAACACTTCAGGTACAACAATGGAAAAGCCAGACAGGGCGGATGGCCCATCAGCAAGGACAATGGACTGTGAAAGGCTTGGCCTGCCTGTGGATTCTCCATACTGCCACTGACTCATGGCTGCTGTGATCCAACAGAGTCAGGTGGTCCTGTCACCTGATACTAAAACATTACATGGGACTTCTTGTAACTTTCCACTGTAAGGGAAAGGGGGTCAAGTTTGGGAAACAAAGGATTCCTGCCTTATGTAAATCCTATTTAAGGGTGGAGAGGAAGGGAAGCAGGACTCCTCCTCTCCATGTCCTGTCTGCCCAAGAAGAAAGACTGCAAAAGGCAAGGCAAGAACCGTGTGCTCTGTAATGCCCCGCCCGCTCCTGGACAGTCAAGACATGAAAAGATTAGTTTGTTCTTCTAAAGACACAAAAGCATGTCACAGCTTATTAACTTTACAGAGGAAAATACACACTTCCCTGTAAACACAGCACTGAGTTGGTTTACAGTAAAAAATAAAACAAATTTATTAACAAGAGGATAGAGGTTAAGTGATGTCAGGTAAAAGGAATAAACTTAGTAAGGGTTACAAGCAAATCCAAGTGAAAACATGTATCTAAAAGTCTAAAACTTAATCTAGCAAGGTGCAGGCTTTGTTCAAGATGGTTTCTCACTTTTATTCAGTTTTCAGAGATTTCAACCACCTCTGGACTGACAGACCCATCCTTCTCACTTGCAAGAGCTCTGTTCTCTTGTGTCTGTTCAGCGATGGATGCCAAAGATGGCTTCTGTCTTTGCTCATATCTTCCAAAGTTCAATGACTTTGTTTGCAGAGGCAGGATGCCCTCATGATGTTTTTCCCTTCCTGGGGCTTCCCATCCCTCTGGATGTAAATGGAGCTTCCATTATTTTGATCCCACCATGTTTAATTTATATAGATAGCTACCTTCTCTCCTTTCTGGGACGGAACCTGTTTCTCCCTGTTTGGCCACAGACTTTAAAGCATAATATCATTGAGTAGCCATATTTCTTCATACAGTGTAATACAGACATTTCAGAGTGATATTAATCATCCATGTGCCATTAACTTTCAGAAAATACCTCACTCTATATTATAATACAGTAATATTGTAGAACATCAGTTGATTCAATTACTTATCATTTTAGGTTCAGCCCCTGTGTTCATAGACCAATAAACCTTTGCAATGTATTCTTTGAAAAGTAAAACCCAAACCAAGTTTCTCTCTCTAGCTGAGTGTAGATGCCATGCTGTCTCCTCCCCCTCTTCTTTGCTTGATAGTTTTGTTTAACTGGTATGTAAAAATGGACCTTCATTGTCTCAGTCAGATGAAAGGGCTGGTCAGAGAAGCAAATACACATTCCTTTGTCTAAGGCAGAACTGTTTACCAACTCCCCCTGACATGCCTGGTTTAAACACACATTAGTAATAATTCCAGCATACATCCATAACTCTTAATACACACCATGTACATACATCACACAAGAATATTAATGATCAATGACTTATTAGTTTTCAGATGATACCTCACAAGCCATATTTTGTACAAAGATTATTACCATAGTGTGTAGGGTGTGAATAGAGGGGTGCTTAGGGTCACAACACCCCAGAATATTAGCCTTTTTCCCAGCTGCATCACACTGTTGACTCATATACAATTTGTGATCCACTGTAACCCCCAGATAATTTTCAGCAGTATTACCACCTAAACGATTGTTTCCCATTTTGTAGTTTTGCATTTGATTTTTCCTTCCTAAGTGTAGTACTTTGCTTTTGTCTTTATTAAATTTCATCTTGTTGATTTCAGATCAATTCTCCAATTTGTCAAGATCATTTTGAATTCTAATCCTGTCTTCAAAAGTGCTTGCAATCCCTCCCACCTTGGTGTTATCTGCAAATTTTATAAGCATCCTCTTCACTCCATTATCCAAGTCATTAATAAAAATATTGACTAGTACCAGACCTAGGACTCACCCCTGTGGACCCCACTAGATACATCCTCCTCGGTTGGTAACTACTTTGTGGGTACAGTCTTTCAACCAGTTGTGCATCCACCTTATAGTAGTTTCATTTAGACCACATTTCCCAAGTTACTACATGTTACTTCATAATCTTGGCAAAGAAAAAACTTTGTTACCTGACTTACAGTTACAATAAACAAGCTAGTTAAACTGTGTCTCCCAATTGCAAAGGCAAAATGGAGTCATTGCAGCTGGGCCCTGCCAGTAAGAAGGATTATCATTAAGCCCAGCTAGACACGTGTTCAACCGGGAAATTTAGCCTTCCATAGAAGGGGCTGAGGAGGCAGAGTGCTTTGCCCTGGGAAACAGGTGGTGCTGCATTTTGCTCTGCCATTGTCCCCTCTGATGGGCTGAAAACTTGCTTTTCCTCCAAATGAGCCTCATCCAGTCTTCTGTCAGAAGGGTGTGGTCATGGTAAAAAGTCTTGGTGGAAGGTAAAGTGCAAAAGACAGAGAGACTTTCAGAGTGTCATCAGGCAGATGTGGAACCCATATACACTATTCCCCCCAGATGTGTCATCAACATCATCCCTCAGTGCTCTGACATGCTGCTGCTCAATATGGAGGATACAGAGCTGCTCCCTTTCTCTAGAATGGGAAGTCCGGTTGGTTTGATTACTCACAGCCAGTGGAGTGAGGGAGGCTCCATCACCAGAGCTGCTGCTGTTCTCCTGGAGTCGGGGTCTCTGTTTCAGCTCTCTGAGCAGCTGCCACATAACTTTGGCATTGATTTCTAGGTTTCGGCACAGACCCTTCCACAGCTCAGCAGCATTGCTGAAAATTCAGAAATGTAGGCACACTGATCAGACCTTCAGCACTCTCCTCTGTTTAGATATGTATATAGCCCCCATCACCATGGTATCTGTACTCCATTGTGTTCATTAATCACCCCTCTGCATGGAGAAGTTTCTCCTGAACTCCCTTTCCAGGGTCTGACTGCACTTGTGAAGCCTAACATGGATCCAGGATCCTAAACACGGTCCCAGGGGAGGCCCACAGGACAGAGGGAATCTGCTCGGAATGTGTCCCATCAGGAAACAGGAAGAAATGCAGGGATGATAGACCTGGGTCTGAACCAGACTGGGTTTGGTTCTGTAATATCAAAACCCAATGGAGGTGTTGCACCATCAAACTGAGACAGAGCTCTGATCAGACCTACCAAGTTCATGAGAGCCATGTGTTGAGCCCCAAAGACCCACATGTGCCCCTAGAGCCACGGTTGATGTCTTGTTGACCCAGGTTTAACTATGTAAAGAAAGGAGCTTCCTTCCTCCTTCTTCTCTGGCACCAGCACAAACAAGCACCCATCACCCATGCATCCTGAGAGTGAGAGTCAGGATTCCTTGGTCCTATTCCCAGTGGCTGACCTTAGGCAAGTCACTTCACCTCTCTTCAATTTCCAGTTTGTAAAATGGGGACAGTACTGACCTACTTCACAGAGGCTTTGTGAGACTCAAGTCATTACAATTTGTAATGCATCCATCTACATGCATCCGGCGAAGTGGGTATTCACCCACAAAAGCTTATGCTCCAATACGTCTGTTAGTCTATAAGGTGCCACAGGACTCTTTGCCGCTTTTACAATTTGTAGAGTGCTTTGAGATCCTCATGTGAAAGGCGCTAGAAAGGGGCTATGCATTAATGTAATTACCTGTCACATGGGAGCGAGTGTCTCAGAAGGCTTGAGACCACTTCCTCTGGGTACTCCTCAGCCAATGAACACACCACCCTGAGAGCTGCCCGCCTGGCACTGCCCTCTGGGATGTTGTTTATCTGGAGATAGATGCCATCCACAATGTCTGACACCTGGAGCAAAAGAAAAGGCACTCAAAGATTCACTTCTTGGTGGTGGAAACTGAATTTTCATTAATCATATCTATAATTATTTATAGGGCATGTGTACTTGGGACTTTACGAAATACATAGAGAGACATGGTCCCTGCTCTGTGGAGCTTATACTGTAACTCAGACAGATGTGATACACAGGGCAAAAAGGTACAGAGACCATAATAACAAATTTGTCAGAATTAGAACCCAAGGAGTGAGCATGAAGCCCTGGAGAAGAGTAAGAAGGACAAGACAGGTATGAAGGAGCCCTGGATTGGGAGGAACTGTGACAGAGAGCATCTTTCCGGAAGACTTGATTCACAAGTTCATACTGGCAGTTCATTAATACAGCAGCACATAGCCCACTATTGCAATGAAGACACAGATGATTAGTTTAATGCCTAGTAGAGGGATACTGCAATAATACAGACGTGGATACGATTAAGAACACAAGCAGTTTTGGTACACCTGTTACATTATGGCAAAGTCACTATACAAACCCACAAAGAAGGTCCATTCACTGCCCCCAGCATAGAGAACTCCAATTTCCACCTCTCACAGCTCCTGCCCTCTTACCTTCTCCTTCATCTCAGCCCCATGGTCCTCCAGAATTGCAGCCAGTGTTGTCATGGCTGCTTCACTGGCATGGTCAGAGTCCTTCAGACTGGCTACAGTTGTCAGCACCAGGTCGGTAAGTGAGACCAAACTAGTATGCTCTTTGCCGCTCTGAAATAAACAGGATAAAGTCTTTCATTGATGGTACAGTTCTAGATGCCACCCGCACTGGGGAGACTAAAAGCAAGAGGAATCTGGCCACAGCCTAGTCCCTCACTAGGGCTCCTTAGAGATTAAGTCACTTGAATCTCCCAGCAGATTGCAAGGTTTCCTCAGGACAAAATTTTCAAACGTAGATTCCTTAGATGGTAGGAGCTCTTTGATGGCCGGGACTGTCTTTATTCTCTGTTTATACTGTGCCTAGCACAGTGGGGTCCGTGACTAGGGCTCGTAAGTGCCACAGTAATACACATACTAGTAATAATAAAGTTAGGCACTTCAGATCATATTTAAACACCCAATTGCTTTGGTTTTCAGAGATGCACAGAACCCAGCCTCTACTGAATTCAGTGAAGACTGTTGGGTTTTCAGCATGTCTGAGATTATGGCCTTTTAAGTAGGTGTCTACATATGGATTTACGGGCCTAACGTTAGGCACCAATATTTGAAAGTGTTGGCCTAAGCCTTTGCTAGCTTGTTTCATACAATAGCATTGGGCAAGTGGGCTAAGTCTGTCCAGAGGCCCGGTCTGGGTGGGGTGATGGCTCAGAGAAGCCCAGATCAGGTAGAAAAAATATGTGGAGAGAGCCAGATTGTTTAGAATAAGTGTACAAAGAAGCACAGATTCTGTAGGTTAAATATGCAGAGACCTGGATTGGATGGCATAAATAGGCGGAGAGGCCTGGGTTGCTTGGGATTAGCTTGTGGAATGGCCAAGATGTAAGTGGGAGGGAAGCTGTAATAAATGGTGAACATTCATACATGACCATTGCCGTCCTCCTGCGGTAGTGGGGAGGAGTCCTGTTGAGTTTGAGAGCTTGTCCAGTCTCCTGTTATCAGGGGCCCTGCTGTTTCAGGTTTCCTCTTCCCTTGCCAAAGAGTGAGGTCCCATTGATTCTGGACAATGTGTTGCTCCACCACTTCTCCTGCAGCAGCACCGGACTCCTGCATTACAGACCTCTGCTGCTCCTGCTGTAGGGTGAGATCCTGTTTGTCTGCAATACAGAGCTGTGTCTTCATCTCTGGCGTGCTGGCCTCCCATTTATTGACTTGCATCTTTACTTGGTCTCCAATTTGGCTGATTCCTGATTCATTTTTCTCCATCAGCATGTTGATCTGTGAGATTTCACTGTGTACCTTGGAGAGCTTGGCTTTAATTTCCATTGATGAGTCTGAAAGTACCTGCAACGTCCCCTTGATAACCTGGATTTCTTCAAGCACAGCTGAGAGATCTCTCACTGAGGGAGGACCAGTGGCTATTTCAGGAGAAGAGGGAGAGGATTTTAGCCTTTTTACAGCCTGAAACTTCTCCTGAACCCACAAAGAGCTTAGTTCTCTCTTCAGACTAGGCTGTGTTCCCTTCCTGGCAGCAACCAGCTGGACTGTTTGAGATTTCTCCTGCTGCAAGATGAGGTTCTTCTCAACCTTTGGAGAGGAGCTTATGCCCTCACCAGCAATAATTATCTCAGAGACACTACCAGACTTCTGTTTGCTCTTCTTTTGAGGGTCTTGCTGTGCAACTGAAGTCATACTGTAATTAAATCAGGAAGAGCCGTTAATTATTTTCCATTCGTCCTGAGGAATTGCAGAACAAATGACAGGGACCCATACATCTCAACTTGCCACTGCTGAATTGTGAGACACAATGTATGACCAAGACCCAGAATGAAGGACACTAAAAATGGTTCATGCAGGAAATTGAAAATGCTGGTCGATCCCTTCCTTTAGTGTAAAGAACTGACTGTAAACTGCATCTTAATGGTTCTTTGTTTCTTAGGTAAATAATTTTCAACAGTATAAGGGAGGGGGGTGACAAACTTGCAGGGAAAGTGGGTAGCTTTGGGACTAAAACGAGTAATGCGCCTCCTATGAGGGACATTTGAGAAGTGTGATGAGACATTCTCCTCTTCTCAAGATGTGACAATTGGGCACCATGGAGAGGAGAGAGTTAAAGGCAGGAACCAGATCAAACTCTCAGTTTTTAAAGTCACTTTTCAGAGTAAAACTACACACTAAATAAAAAAAAACCCAGGGTAGGATCCTTTCACTTCCAGGTGTGCAAGTACCACTTTCACTTTGGGTTTCGTAACATAATCATAGAATCATAGAATCCTGAAGCACTTGCATGAGAGGAAGGTGATCAGGAACAGCCAGCATGGATTCACCAAGGGAAGGTCATGCCTGACTAATCTAATCGCCTTTTATGATGAGATTACTGGTTCTGTGGATGAAGGGAAAGCAGTGGATGTATTGTTTCTTGACTTTAGCAAAGCTTTTGACACGGTCTCCCACAGTATTCTTGTCAGCAAGTTAAGGAAGTATGGGCTGGATGAATGCACTATAAGGTGGGTAGAAAGCTGGCTAGATTGTCGGGCTCAACGGGTAGTGATCAATGGCTCCATGTCTAGTTGGCAGCCGGTATCAAGTGGAGTGCCCCAAGGGTCGGTCCTGGGGCCGGTTTTGTTCAATATCTTCATAAATGATCTGGAGGATGGTGTGGATTGCACTCTCAGCAAATTTGCGGATGATACTAAACTGGGAGGAGTGGTAGATACACTGGAGGGGAGGGATAGGATACAGAAGGACCTAGACAAATTGGAGGATTGGGCCAAAAGAAATCTGATGAGGTTCAATAAGGATAAGTGCAGGGTCCTGCACTTAGGATGGAAGAATCCAATGCACCGCTACAGACTAGGGACCGAATGGCTAGGCAGCAGTTCTGCGGAAAAGGACCTAGGGGTGACAGTGGACGAGAAGCTGGATATGAGTCAGCAGTGTGCCCTTGTTGCCAAGAAGGCCAATGGCATTTTGGGATGTATAAGTAGGGGCATAGCGAGCAGATCGAGGGACGTGATCGTTCCCCTCTATTCGACATTGGTGAGGCCTCATCTGGAGTATTGTGTCCAGTTTTGGGCCCCACACTGCAAGAAGGATGTGGATAAATTGGAGAGAGTCCAGCGAAGGGCAACAAAAATGATTAGGGGTCTAGAACACATGACTTATGAGGAGAGGCTGAGGGAGCTGGGATTGTTTAGCCTGCAGAAGAGAAGAATGAGGGGGGATTTGATAGCTGCTTTCAACTACCTGAAAGGGGGTTCCAAAGAGGATGGCTCTAGACTGTTCTCAATGGTAGCAGATGACAGAACGAGGAGTAATGGTCTCAAGTTGCAGTGGGGGAGGTTTAGATTGGATATTAGGAAAAACTTTTTCACTAAGAGGGTGGTGAAACACTGGAATGCGTTACCTAGGGAGGTGGTAGAATCTCCTTCCTTAGAGGTTTTTAAGGTCAGGCTTGACAAAGCCCTGGCTGGGATGATTTAACTGGGAATTGGTCCTGCTTCGAGCAGGGGGTTGGACTAGATGACCTTCAGGGGTCCCTTCCAACCCTGATATTCTATGATTCTATGAATAGGGACAACTTCTAGGCCATGTTCCCAAAGTTAACCCCTCATTGGCCAGGACTCAATGCTCTTACCCAAAGTTACTCATGATAATATTCTTCCCTAACCCGTTGAGTACATTCTCTGGAGGGGAGGTCTCATCCATAAGACCATCAATGGCTACTTTGGGGAACCCTGTGGCTTGGAAGAGACTCATTGCCATTAAAAATTAAATGACAAACCTTGTCTAGCTGTGAATAGGAGCGTCCAATGCTGAACATGTGCTGGATCATCCCTCTGAAACATGAATCCCACCAGGGGAAACCCCAGCCAGCTCATTGGCCCCTTTGCAGTAAAGCAGCTGCAGGAAGGAGGTGGGATGGGATGGAGCCATGCGAGAGTTCTAGAGCCAGGAGCAAGTCACAGTGAATGAGGTTACCATGACAATGCCCAGTGTGACAAAGTTCCTCCTCTACCTTGGTGGGTCTTGCGCTTATTGGCAGATTTGCTCGCCTTGGAGCTTCATGGCAGCCCTCAGCTTGGCCATTTTTCTGAACCCACAGTCCAGTACGACGACTCCTGTGTCTGACCCCGAGTTGGGAGGTTTTGGGGGGAACCCGGGCCCGCCCTCTACTCCAGGTTCCAGCCCAGGGCCCTGTGGAATGCAGCTGTCTAGAGTGCCTCCTGGAACAGCTGTGCGACAGCTACAACTCCCTGGGCTACATCCCCATGGCCTCCTCCCAACACCTTCTTTATTCTCACCATAGGACCTTCCTCCTGGTGTCTGATAATGCTTGTACTCCTCAGTCCTCCAACAGTCCACGTTCTCACTCTCAGCTCCTAGTGCCTCTTGCTCCCAGCTCCTCACACGTGCACCACAAACTGAAGTGAGCTCCTTTTTAAACCCAGGTGCCCTAATTAGCCTGCCTTAATTTTCTTCAGAAGGTTCCTGATTGTTCCAGGGAAAAGGGACCTACTTAACGTGGGGCTAATATGTCTGCCTTCTATTACTCTCCTGTAGCCATCCGGCCCGACCCTGTCGCACCAGAGATATGTTCTCAAGGGCCACTGATTATCTGAGGGTCAGACCATCAGAACAGGTTTCTTTGTTAATGACTGCCAGGAGAGGTCCAGAGCCCTAATTTTCAAAGGTGGTCACAGATTTGGGGTATCTCAGTTTTGGGATGAGCAACTTGAGACCCCTGGACCCTGATTTACAGAGGTGCTGAACACCCAAAGCTCCCACTGACTTCAAGTGCACCTCTGAGTGCTCAGGTTTCAGAGTAACAGCCGTGTTAGTCTGTATACGCAAAAAGAAAAGGAGTACTTGTGGCACCTTAGAGACTAACCAATTTATATGAGCATAAGCTTTCGTGAGCTACAGCTCACTTCATCGGATGCATACTGTGGAAACTGCAGAAGACATTATATACACAGAGACCATGAAACAATACCTCCTCCCACCCCACTCTCCTGCTGGTAATAGCTTATCTAAAGTGATCACTCTCCTTACAATGTGTATGATAATCAAGTTGGGCCATTTCCAGCACAAATCCAGGTTTTCTCACCCCCCCCGCCCCCCCCAACTCACTCTTCTGCTGTTAATAGCCAATCCAAAGTGACCACTCTCTTTACAATATGTATGATAATCAAGGTGGGCCATTTCCAGCACAAATCCAGGTTTTCTCACCCACCCCCCCTTTTTCCAAAAACCACACACACAAACTCACTCTCCTGCTGGTAATAGCTTATCCAAAGTGACCACTCTCCTTACAATGTGTATGAAAATCAAGGTGGGCCATTTCCAGCACAAATCCAGGTTTTCTCACCCCCGCCCCAAAACACACACACACAAACTCACTCTCCTGCTGGTAATAGTTCATCCAAAGTGACCACTCTCCCTACAATGTGCATGATAATCAAGGTGGGCCATTTCCAGCATAAATCCAAGTTTAACCAGAACGTCTGGGGGGGTGGGTAGGAAAAAACAAGGGGAAATAGGCTACCTTGCATAATGACTTAGCCACTCCCAGTCTCTATTTAAGCCTAAATTAATAGTATCCAATTTGCAAATGAATTCCAATTCAGCAGTTTCTCGCTGGAGTCTAGATTTGAAGGTTTTTTGTTTTAAGATAGCGGCCTTCATGTCTGTAATTGCGTGACCAGAGACATTGAAGTGTTCTCCGACTGGTTTATGAAT
This sequence comes from Lepidochelys kempii, assembly GCF_965140285.1. NCBI lineage: Eukaryota > Metazoa > Chordata > Testudines > Cheloniidae > Lepidochelys > Lepidochelys kempii. The sequence continues at coordinate 4,134,304 of NC_136381.1, read as the reverse complement.
GTTATAATTCTTGACATCTGATTTGTGTCCATTTATTCTTTTACGTAGAGACTGTCCAGTTTGACCAATATACATGGCAGAGGGACGTTGCTGGCACATGATGGCATATATCACATTGGTGGATGGGCAGGTGAACGAGCCTCTGATAGTGTGGCTGATGTTATTAGGCCCTGTGATGGTGTCCCCTGAATAGATATGTGGACACAGTTGGCAACGGGCTTTGTTGCAAGTTCCTGGGTTAGGGATTCTGTTGTGTGGTATGTGGTTGCTGGTGAGTATTTGCTTCAGGTTGGGGGGCTGTCTGTAGGCAAGGACTGGCCTGTCTCCCAAGATTTGTGAGAGTGTTGTGTCATCCTTCAGGATAGGTTGTAGATCCTTAATAATGCGTTGGAGGAGTTTTAGTTGGGGGCTGAAGGTGACGGCTACTGGCGTTCTGTTATTTTCTTTGTTAGGCCTGTCCTGTAATAGGTGACTTGAGCTGTAGCTCACAAAAGCTTATGCTCAAATAAATTGGTTCGTCTCTAAGGTGCCACAAGTCCTCCTTTTCTTTTTGCGAATACAGACTAACACGGCTGTTACTCTGAAACCTGTCATTATGCAAGGCACTGCATTTAGCCGTATGGAGTGGAAATCTATCAACTGCATGAAAAAACTTGTACAGATACAGACAGACATCATCTTCCTTTCCAAATGCAAACAGATGGACATCGTATCAAAAGGACTGAAGGTAAAAAATCCATTACAATCTACACACCACACAGACTATGCTGACAGCTTGTGCCACATGCTCTCAAAGAAACTGCGGAATCACCTGATCAACATCCTCTACAGCAAACAGGGAAAGATTAAGAATGAGCTCTCAGAACTGGATACTCTCATAAAAAACCAACCTTCCACATAAACTTCCTCGTGGCTGGAATTTACTAAAACTAGACAAGCCATTTACAACACACTTTGCTTCTCTACAAAAGAAAAAGGACACTAAACATTACAAAAAGAAGGATTCTAGGTGGACTCCTCCTGAAGGTCGAAACAGCAGACTGGACTTCTACATAGAATGCTTCCGCCGACATGCACGGGCTGAAACTGTGGAAAAGCAGCATCACTTGCCCCATAACCTCAGCCGTGCAGAACACAACGCCATCCACAGCCTCAGAAACAACTCTGACGTCATAATCAAAAAGGCTGACAAAGGAGGTGCTGTTGTCATCATGAATAGGTCGGAATATGAACAAGAGGCTGCTCGGCAGCTCTCCAACACCACTTTCTACAAGCCATTACCCGATGATCCCACTGAGAGTTACCAAAAGCAACTACAGCATTTGCTCAAGAAACTTCCTGAAAAAGCACAAGATCAAATCCGCACAGACACACCCCTGGAACCCCGACCTGGGATATTCTATCTACTACCCAAGATCCATAAACCTGGAAATCCTGGGCACCCCATCATCTCAGGCATTGGCACCCTGACAGCAGGATTGTCTGGCTATGTAGACTCCCTCCTCAGGCCCTACGCTACCAGCACTCCCAGCTACCTTCGAGACACCACTGACTTCCTGAGGAAACTACAATCCATCGGTGATCTTTCTGATAACACCATCCTGGCCACTATGGATGTAGAAGCCCTCTACACCAACATTCCACACAAAGATGGACTACAAGCCATCAAGAACACTATCCCCGATAATGTCACGGCTAACCTGGTGGCTGAACTTCGTGACTTTGTCCTTACCCATAACTATTTTACATTTGGGGACAATGTATACCTTCAGATCAGCGGCACTGCTATGGGTATCCGCATGGCCCCACAGTATGCCAACATTTTTATGGCTGATTTAGAACAACGCTTCCTCAGCTCTCGTCCCCTAACGCCCCTACTCTACTTGCACTGTATTGATGACATCTTCATCATCTGGACCCATGGAAAAGAAGCCCTTGAGGAATTCCACCATGATTTCAACAGTTTCCATCCCACCATCAACCTCAGCCTGGTCCAGTCCACACAAGAGATCCACTTCCTGAACACTACAGTGCTAATAAACAATGGTCACATAAACACCACCCTATACCGGTGTTATACCAATAAAATAAAAACCAGCAGGATCTTATTAAAGGGAAAAAGGCAAAATACCACATTTATTGTGAATACAGAAAGAATCCTAATAAGCAGTTAGTTATAGCTATAACATGCCATTCAATCTCATATTTATTCATACATTCATTCATACAAACACACACACACAGGTTCTGCAAGGTTGTTATCATAGTTACCAGCCTTAGAGTTGCTCATGCCAAGCCACTGGCCAGGTGGTCTGGACATGAGGAGGGAGCAGGGCCTTGTCAGATGCTCATCTGATGCTCCTGGAAGTTGGTTTGCAGAATCAGACCCCAAAGTTCTCACTTTTTAGAGTCTATTTTTATAGGAATTTCTTCCTATGCCAGTCTATGGGAATTGCTTCATCATGCTGTTGCTGAATCAATCAGCAGATAGCACATTCCTGACGGCTCCAAGATGTTATCTTGTTCTTTGGTTCTCCCATTCTTGAGGCTGTTGGGTGGATTCCAGTCTGCCCTCCGGGGGTCCTCTGGTTATTTCCACTTGACGCCTTCTTCAGCCGATGGACACTGGATTCTTAGGCTGGCACCTCCCTGATCATTCAGTTATTATCCACACCAAGCATCCATCCACATACATCCTCTATCTCTATTTTAATCACAATTGTTAATACAACAAAAGGGCGGGGAGTCTCTGGGTGCTGTTTCTGTTGTTACAGAGTATTGTTTTGAGTCTCTCTCTCTGTGAATTGCTTTGAGAACAGACTCTGTCTTAGAATGTACTAACGCAATTAGCAGCTTGCAAGTTTCACACATAGAGGGAGAGAAACAGCACCAAAAACCAAGAGACCTCTTAATTAGTAATACCCTGGAATTTAAACTCTGGGGAATCAAACTCATTTGTGATTTTAATACCGAACTTCTTTAATATGATACAACACCGGAAACCTACTGACCGCTGTTCCTACCTACATGCCTCCAGCTTTCACCCTGACCACACCACACGATCCATTGTCTACAGCCAAGCTCTACGATACAACTGCATTTGCTCCAACCCCTCAGACAGAGACAAACACCTACAAGATCTCTATCAAGCATTCTTACAACTACAATACCCACCTGCAGAAGTGAAGAAACAGATTGATAGAGCCAGAAGAGTTCCCAGAAGTCACCTATTACAGGACAGGCCTAACAAAGAAAATAACAGAACGCCAGTAGCCGTCACCTTCAGCCCCCAACTAAAACTCCTCCAATGAATATTAAGGATCTACAACCTATCCTGAAGGATGACCCAACACTCTCACAAATCTTGGGAGACAGGCCAGTCCTTGCCTACAGACAGCCCCCCAACCTGAAGCAAATACTCACCAACAACCACATACCACACAACAGAACCCCTAACCCAGGAACCTATCCTTGCAACAAAGCCCGTTGCCAGCTGTGCCCACATATCTATTCAGGGGACACCATCACAGGGCCTAATAACATCAGCCGCACTATCAGAGGCTCGTTCACCTGCACATCCACCAATGTGATATATGCCATCATGTGCCAGCAACGCCCCTCTGCCGTGTACATTGGTCAAACTGGACAGTCTCTACGTAAAAGAATAAATGGACACAAATCAGATGTCAAGAATTATAACATTCATAAACCAGTCGGAGAACACTTCAATCTCTCTGGTCACGCAATAACAGACATGAAGGTCGCTATCTTAAAACAAAAAAACTTCAAATCCAGACTCCAGCGAGAAACTGCTGAATTGGAATTCATTTGCAAATTGGATACTATTAATTTAGGCTTAAATAGAGACTGGGAGTGGCTAAGTCATCATGCAAGGTAGCCTATTTCCCCTTTTTTTTTCCTACCCCCTCCCCCCAGACGTTCTGGTTAAACTTGGATTTATGCTGGAAATGGCCCACCTTGATTATCATACACATTGTAAGGAGAGTGGTCAGTTTGGATGAGCTATTACCAGCAGGAGAGTGAGTTTGTGGGGGGAGGGGGGGGGTGAGAAAACCTGGATTTGTGCTGGAAATGGCCCACCTTGATTATCATGCACATTGTAGGGAGAGTGGTCACTTTGGATAAGCTATTACCAGCAGGAGAGTGAGCTTGTGTGTGTGGTTTTTGGAAAAAGGGGGGGGGGTGAGAAAACCTGGATTTGTGCTGGAAATGGCCCACCTTGATTATCATACACATTGTAGGGAGATTTCAGAGTAACAGCCGTGTTAGTCTGTATTCGCAAAAAGAAAAGGAGGACTTGTGGCACCTTAGAGACTAACCAATTTATTTGAGCATGAGCTTTCGTGAGCTACAGCTCACTTCATCGGATGCATACTGTGGAAACTGCAGCAGACTTTATATATACACAGAGAATATGAAAAAATACCTCCTCCCACCCCATTGTCCAGCTGGTAATAGCTTATCTAAAGTGATCATCAGGTGGGCCATTTCCAGCACAAATCCAGTTTGGAAAGGAAGATGATGTCTGTCTGTATCTGTACAAGTTTTTGTACAAGGATTTGTGCTGGAAATGGCCCACCTGATGATCACTTTAGATAAGCTATTACCAGCTGGACAATGGGGTGGGAGGAGGTATTTTTTCATATTCTCTGTGTATATATAAAGTCTGCTGCAGTTTCCACGGCATGCATCCGATGAAGTGAGCTGTAGCTCACGAAAGCTCATGCTCAAATAAATTGGTTAGTCTCTAAGGTGCCACAAGTACTCCTTTTCGTTGTAGGGAGAGTGGTCACTTTGGATAAGCTATTACCAGCAGGAGAGTGAGTTTGTGTGTGTATGGAGCTGGGGGGGTGAGAAAACCTGGATTTGTGCTGGAAATGGCCCAACTTGATTATCATACACATTGTAAGGAGAGTGCTCACTTTAGATAAGCTATTACCAGCAGGAGAGTGAGGTGGGAGGAGGTATTGTTTCATGGTCTCTGTGTATATAATGTCTTCTGCAGTTTCCACAGTATGCATCCGATGAAAAGCTTATGCTCATTAAATTGGTTAGTCTCTAAGGTGCCACAAGTACTCCTTTTCTTTTTTCTGAGTGCTCAGTACATCTACAAGTGTGGTGCAGAGTGTCTCAAGAGGGCTCCCAAAACCTGAGGTACCCCAAACCAGAGGCCAAATGTGGCCTAATGTTCTCTTAAAGTGGGCATTGCAAGTGTGAAGGACATGCAGGGAGGCCTGGGATAGCCAACTCCTGCAAAGTCACAAGGAGAGGTGCCGGGGAAAGGAGCAAGGGAATGTCTGTCCTAGGCTGATGGGGGAATGGAGGTTTCTTTGAAAACAGGGCCCAAAAGGAAGTAAAGCAGAGAGGAGGAATTGAAACCCACGCACATTCACATCTCTGCTGAGTAACTCAGTAAAGAGAGGCCTATTTGTTGCAAGGGGCAGTATATTGGGAAGATTTGGGGAGCTGAGGTTTCTGTATCTTGGAGTCTGAACAGAAAGACCACACTAGTACCTATTGAAGTCTCCCTTCTCTCTCCATTACCTGTGACAAAGCTCTTCGGGTAACAAACAGAGAATGTCAGACTCCAGGGCATTCAGTCTAGTACCTTACACTATCAGCAAAGTCACTTAAAAATCGATGACTATACTTGTTCACAAGCAAGACATTACCCCCCATGCACATAGCTTGCCAATGGTGGATACATCCCCATCAGATAGGAGAAAGCCCGATGCCAACTCTGTCCACATATTTATTCAAGTGACACCATCATAGGACCTAATCACATTAGCCATGCCATCAGGGGCTCGTTCACCTGCACATCTACCAATGTAATATATGCCATCATGTGCCAGCAATGCCCCTCTGCCATGTACATTGGCCAAACCTGACAGTCTCTATGCAAAAGAATAAATGGACACAAATCTGACATCAGGAATCATAACATTCAAAAACCAGTAGGAGAACACTTCAACCTCTGTGGCCACTCAGTAAAAGATCTATAGGTGGCAATTTTGCCACAGAAAAACTTCAAAAACAGACTCCAAGGAGAAACTGCTGAGCTTGAATTAATATGCAAACTAGATACCATTAATTTGGGTTTGAATAGAGACTGGGAGTGGCTGGGTCATTACACATATTGAATCTATTTCCTTAAGTTAAGTATCCTCACACCTTCTTGTCAACTTTCTGAATGGGCCATCTTGATTACCACTACAAAAGTTTTTTTCTCCTGCTGGTAATAGCTCATCTTAACTATTTAGCCTCCCACAGTTTGTATGGTAATTTCCAGCTTATCTGTATGTGTGTATATATCTATCTATCTTACTATATGTCCCATTCTATGCATCCGGTGAAGTGAGCTGTAGCTCACGAAAGCTTATGCTCTAATAAATGTGTTAGTCTCTAAGGTGCCACAAGTCCTCCTGTTCTTTTTGTGTGGAGATGACATTCTCACTAGATGCAGGTTTCAGAGTAACAGCCGTGTTAGTCTGTATTCGCAAAAAGAAAAGGAGGACTTGTGGCACCTTAGAGACTAACCAATTTATTAGAGCATAAGCTTTCGTGAGCTACAGCTCACTTCTTCAGATGCATATCGTGGAAACTGCAGCAGGCTTTATATATACACAGAGAATATGAAACAATACCTATTCCCACCCCACTGTGCAAGTACTGTTAGCCAGTGTGGAAGAGCACTCTGTGCTATTGTTTAGTTAGTGGTGCTGAGGCTGGGTATGTTACTTACACCTAGTGCATGCTACTAATTTCAGTGGGACCTGAGGGTGCTCAGATCCTTGCAGGAGTGTGCACAGCGCCTTGCAAGATCAGATCTTTAGTCCATCCTTATAAATTTGTCTCCCCAGACCTCTGATCATTTTTGTTGTTTTCTGACATATTTGCTGCATTTTGTCAATAGCTTTCCAGCAACAAGGTACCCAGAAACTAAAGTTATAATCCAGTTGTGGTGTCAGCTGAGCTGTTTAGAGAGGAACTATTGTCTTACATGTACATGATGGATGGTATCCTCTCGCACTGAGGATACCTCTCCCGGAGAGGGAAACCCTGTTAGCAGGAAGAGACAGGTAATAGTAATGAGGGATTCAATTATTAGAAATATCAATAAATGGTGATGAACAGGAGAAATGCATGGTGAATTGCCTGCCGGCTGCAAAGGTTGCGGACCTCTCGAGACATCTGGGCAGATTTATGCATAGGCGCCGATTCCATGGGTGCTCCGGTGCTTAGCACCTACTGGCAGTCAGCTCCCCCCATCCCCTCCCCCCCAGCGTCTCCTGCCCGCCGGTAGCCCCACCAATCAACATCTCCTCCCTCCCAGCACCTCCCGCCTGCCACAATCAGCTATTTTGCTGTGTACAGGAGTCTCTGGGAGGGAGGGGGAGGAGCGGGGAGGGGGCAGAACTGGGCCGGAAGAGCCAGGAAGAGGTGGGGCGGGAAAAGGCAGGATGGGGGTCAGGGCTTGGGGGAAGGGGGAGGGTGGGGGCGGGGTTTGGAGCAGAGAAAGGGGTTGAGCACCCCCCAGGCCCAGGGGAAGCAGGCGCCTATGTATTTATGTACAGTGCTGGGAAGAAGCTGGTGGTCATGGTACACGTAGGTACCCTTGTCATAGGGAAAGGTAGGAGAGAGGACTTGGAGGCCAAATTTAGACTGCTAGGTAAGAGATTAAGGCCAGGACCTCCATGATAGCATCTCTGAAATACTTTCAATTCCACCTGCAGAGTCAGTAAGACAGGCAGAACTGCAGGGTCTCAATGCGTGGATGAGACAATGGTGTTCTAAAGAGGGGTTTAGATTTATTAGGTACTGACAAACCTTTTGGGAAAGTAGGAGCCTATACAGGAAGGATGGACTCCACCTAAACCAAAACAAAACCAGATTGCTGGCATGTAAAATTAAAAGGTCAGAGAGGGGGAATATATATTTAAACTTTAAACTAAGGGCTGGGGGGAAAGCTGGCTGGTGCAGAGGAGCACATGGTTCAGACAGACAGGTCTCTTAGGGGAGGATTTATAAACGGGGATACTCTATATCCTAGTAAAGAGGAGAGGATAGAAATTGATAAAGTACAGGTAGGAACTGAAGAGAAACAGTCACACAAAAGAGAGTCCCATACATCACATGAAGGCAGACAGCTAAATATTGGCAAATTTTATAAGTACTTCTATACAAATGCAAGAAATCTAAATAGTAAGATGGGCGAGCTTGAGTGCCTTGTATTAAATGAGGATATTGATATAATAGGCATCACAGAAACTTGGTGGAATGATGATAATCAATGGGACGCAGTAATACCACGGTACAAAATATATGACTGACAGAGTAGGTTGAGCTGGGGGGAGGGAGGGGGTTGCCCTATATATGAAAGAAAGCATAGAGTCAGATATGGTACAAATCTTAAATGAATCAAATGATACAATAGACTCTCTCTGGATAGAAAGTCTGTGCTTGAATAATAAGAGTATAGCAGTGGGAAAATAATACTGACTGCGAAATGCTCAGGGAGATTAGATAGGCTACAAAAACAGAAAACCCAATAATAATGGGGTCATTTCAACTATCCCCATATTGACTGGGAACATGTCACCTTGGGATGGCATGCAGGTATAAAATGTCTAGACACCATGAATGACTGCTGTCATGCTGCCAAACCAGCAGTCAAGTTAGGATCAGCAGGCCAAAAAACCTGCGTATGAACCTTAAAGGCTTGACAAGAGGCATTGCAATTGTAATCAGGCCAATTCACTTGTGAGTGGGCATCAAAGAGATGCTAAAAGGGGTTAATAGGCTAGGCCCATTCATTTGTCTTGATAAGAAATCGAGGAAGAACTCTGTGTATGTTTATGTCTGTCTATATCAAAAAAGAAAAGGAGGACTTGTGGCACCTTAGAGACTAACACATTTATTTGAGCGTTAGCTTTCGTGAGCTGTAGCTGTGGAATTGAGCTGTAGCTCACGAAAGCTTATGCTCAAATAAATTGGTTAGTCTCTAAGGTGCCACAAGTCCTCCTTTTCTTTTTGCGAATACAGACTAACACGGCTGCCACTCTGAAACCTGTCTACATCCTCAGGTTTCAGAGTAACAGCCGTGTTAGTCTGTATTCGCAAAAAGAAAAGGAGTACTTGTGGCACCTTAGCGACTAACCAATTTATTTGAGCATGAGCTTTCGTGAGCTACAGCTCACTTCATCGGATGCATACCGTGGAAACTACAGCAGACTTTATATATACACAGAGAATATGAAACAATACCTCCTCCCACCCCACTGTCCTGCTGGTAATAGCTTATCTAAAGTGATCATCAGGTGGGCCATTTCCAGCACAAATCCAGGTTTTCTCACCCTCCACCCCTCCACACAAATTCACTCTCCTGCTGGTGATAGCCCATCCAAAGTGACAACTCTTTACACAATGTGCATGATAATCAAGTTGGGCTATTTCCTGCACAAATCCAGGTTTTCTCACATCCCCCCCACCCCCATACACACACAAACTCACTCTCCTGCTGGTAATAGCTCATCCAAACTGACCACTCTCCAAGTTTAAATCCAAGTTAAACCAGAACATCTGGGGGAGGGGGGGTAGGAAAAAACAAGAGGAAACAGGCTACCTACATCCTGTAACTCTAATTAACCTTAAGATCAAAGATGTGTATATACTGCATGAATCTAATGAATATTACCTATATTGTCTTCAGCTTATCTGTCCCTGTTATAATAAATGACCAGCAATTGCCTTATGCAAATCAGTGTAGTTGGATTATGCATAGGTATGTGTATGCATAGGTCAGGAGGAAATAGAATATTAACTTCAAAGGGTGGGTTGTTGTAGGCTCAACAATGAGGAATCTTCAGACACATGCTGTGCTCAAAACACTTGACAGTCTGTTTCAGCTGTAAAAGAAAAAACCTCCAGCAGGATCCTGCCATCTCTGATCTGCTGAACTTTAACAAGGAAAGTTTGAGCCATTGGACACCGATCCCCAAGGAATTACTTGGGATGCCCTGAAAAATTCATAGAAGGACTCCAACAGACTCCACATCTAAGCTAGCATTTGAACTCCAATCTTTTGGATGAACCAGAGATTTATTACAAACTGGCAGATTGAACCACACTGCTATCATCCTGATCTACAGACTCTGACATCAGCTGTAATGGACGTGATTCGTTTTAACCTCTTAATAATGCTCTTCCTTTTTTTATATTAATAAAAAAATAATTAGTTTTAGTTACTAAAGGGTTGGCTACCAGTGTGGTGTTTGGGTAAGATCTGAAGTATATTTTGACCTTGGTTATGTGTCTGGTTCTTTGTTACTGGAAGAACCTAATATATGTGATTATTGGTTTTAAAAATAATTTATCACAGAAGTCTGGTTTGTCTATGAGGGGCTAGAGAGCTTGAAGGGGACTGTCTGTGGCTTCATAATAACTAATATAGTATTTTGGAAGCACTTATTTGTTATTGACTTGGTGAAATTTTATGAGAGAATGTACCACCAGTTTGGGAAATGTGCCCTGTTTCCTGGCAGTCTGACCTGATATTGGTGCTCTGAGCTGTGTCCCATACCAGGCAACATGACAACTGCTTCTTGAAGCAGCTAGTCCTGGAAACCACAATGGGAGAGGCAATTCTTGATTTAGTCCTAAGTGGCACACAGGATCTGGTCCAAGAGGTGAATATAGCTGGACAGCTCGGTAATAGTGACTATAATGTAATTAAAGTTAACATACTTGGGGGGGGGGGGAATATCAAAGAAACCCATCACCATAGCATTTAACTTCAAAAGGGGGATCTACACAAAAATGAGGAGAAATTAAAAGGAACAGTCATAGGAGTGAAATGCCTGCATGCTATATGGAAACTTCTGTAAAACACCATAATAGAGGCTCAAATTAAATGTATACCCCAAATTAAAAACAAAAACAAAAACAGTAAGAGGACCAAAAAATGACACCATGGCTAAACAACAGATTAAAAGAGGCGGTTAGAGACAAAAAGAGATCTTTTAAAAATTGGAAGTCAAATCCTACTGAGGAAAATAGAAAGGATCATAGATTTCATAGATTTTCATAGATATTTAGGTCAGAAGGGACCATTATGATCATCTAGTCCGACCTCCTGCACAACGCAGGCCACAGAATTTCACCCACCACTCCTAAAAAAGACCTCACACCTATATCTGTGCTATTGAAGTCCTCAAATTGTAGTTTGAAGACCTCAAGGAGCAGAGAATCCTCCAGCAAGTGACCCGTGCCCCATGCTACAGAGGAAGGCGAAAAACCTCCAGGGCCTTCCAATCAGCACACCCTCCTATTTTCTGGATCAGCTCTGGTTACAGGCCTATCTATTCTTCTCAGTAAAGAGTCCCCAATCACATAGACCTGCCTTTTCCTAGTGACGGTGCTATTCTCCAGTCTATCCCCTGTTCCCTCTGGCTGCAAGTTCTTTCCATTCCCATTCTCCCTTGTAATCCTTTTTAACCCATCCTGTATCCTCCTGGGGCTCATATTTGGTGTAATCTCCATTAACTCTTCCCCTTTTCCTATAGGACTAACCGCTCTTCTCTTCTTCCTTGCCCTGTCACCTTCAGTGACTACCTGCTGAGCCCCTTCTTCATTTTCCAGCTTGGAAAAGAGACGACTAAGGGGGGATATGACAGGGGGCTATATAATCATAAATGGGGTGGAGAAAGTGAATAAAGAAGCGTTGTTTACCCTTTCACATAACATAAGAACTAGAAAAGGAGTACTTGTGGCACCTTAGAGACTAACCAATTTATTTGAGCATAAGCTTTCGTGAGCTACAGCTCACTTCATCGGATGCATACTGTGGAAAATACAGGAGATGTTTTTATACACACAAACCATGAAAAAATGGGTGTTTATCACCACAAAAGGTTTTCTCTCCCCCCACCCCACTCTCCTGCTGGTAATAGCTTATCTAAAGTGATCACTCTCCTTACAATGTGTATGATAATCAGGGTGGGCCATTTCCAGCACAAATCCAGGGTTTAACAAGAATGGCCCACCTTGATTATCATACACATTGTAAGGAGAGTGATCACTTTAGATAAGCTATTACCAACAGGAGAGTGGGTTTGTGGGGGGGGGAGGGGAGAAAACCTGGATTTGTGCTGGAAATGGCCCAACTTGATTATCATACACATTGTAAGGAGAGTGATCACTTTAGATAAGCTATTACCAGCAGGAGAGTGGGGTGGGGGGAGAGAAAACCTTTTGTAGTGATAAACACCCATTTTTTCATGGTTTGTGTGTATAAAAACATCTTCTGTATTTTCCACAGTATGCATCCAATGAAGTGAGCTGTAGCTCGCGAAAGCTTATGCTCAAATAAATTGGTTAGTCTCTAAGGTGCCACAAGTACTCCTTTTCTTTTTGCGAATACAGACTAACACGGCTGTTACTCTGAAACCTGTCATAAGAACTAGGGATCACCCAATGAAATTAACAGGCTTTAAAACAGGTTTAAAACAAATTAACAGGTTTAAAACAAACAGAAGGAAGTATTTTTTCACACAACGTACAGTCAGCCTCTGGAACTCGTTGCTAAGGGATGTTATGAAAGCCAAAAGTATAAGTGGGCTATTAGCCAAGATGGTCAGGGATGCAACCCCATGTGCTGGGTGTCCTGAAGATTATGACTTTCATTCACTCCCAGCTTCTGTCCTCATCAATGTTTGCAACTCCTCCTCATTTGCTTTCATCATAGAATTTCATGAACATGCTTTTGACTTTTTCTTCCAGCTCATTAATATAGATGTTAAATATGAGTGATGGCTGCTAGCAGCAACCACAATGCAGCATTCAACCTGGGACAGAGAAGAATTCTTGTGAAGTGTTTTATCTCCCAGGACCACACCTGCTATATTCAGACCAATAAGCTGCTGTGCACAGAGGGTTCTTTTTTGCTGAGCTGCTTGACATTAAGGCTATGTCTACGCTAGCATTTTTGTCGGTAAAACTTTTGTCGGTTGGGATGTGAAAAAAACACCCCCCTGACCGACATAAGTTTAATCAACGAAAGTGCTGGTGTGGACACCGCTGTGTCGGCAAGAGAGCCCCTCCAGCCGACGTAGCTAACGCCGCTCGTTGGGGGTGCTTTAATTATGCCGGCAGGAGAGCTGTCTCCCGCCCGCAAAGAGCGGCTGCATGGGAGACCTTGCAGCAGCACAGCTGAAGTGGCATAGCTGTACTGCTGTAAGGTCCATAGTGTAGACATAGCCTAAGTGCCCTTTAATTCGGGGTAAGAGGCTTTCCAGGTTTCCTAGATTCATTCCTGCCCTCTTCTCTCTGCTTCCTCCCTCGCTTCCCAGTGTTGCCGTGCACGTTAATCAGGAAAAGCCCAGTCAGTACTTGGAGGAGGGTCGCCGCAGAAAACCCCAGGTGCTACCCGGAGCAGTGATCCTCGCAGCGAGTCAGTACTGAATGACCAACTCCCAGAGAGTGCTGGGCTCCAGGAAGAGCCGTCTTGTGGCTGAGAGGTAAAACTGTGGCTCTGACCATTTAGGTCATTAAAGAGCCAATGATCGTTAAAGCCTAGAGTTCTACCATTTATCTTGGCAAGCCCTGATCTGTAATACGGAGGCCCGGCCTGCACAAACTGCAGGTTTCATGATGCAAATCCAAGGGCTGCAAGGTTTTCCAGGCAGAGTCGGCTCCCACCTGCGGCACATGGAGTGCATGCAGCCAGTGGTTCCTCTTCTCCTCCCTACACTTGGAGGAGAGAATGTGGGAGGCTGCTCTGGGCTGTGTCATTCCCCAGCACTCCCAACCAGATTCACCCCCACCAAACCTCCCCATGCTCCTTCTTCCCCCTATAGCCCCCACACCCACCAGATCCTGCCAACATCTCGTTCTCCTCTGTATCCCTTTCACCTCCTTCCACCTCAGCCTCCCCAAAACCTTCCAGCTGCCTCTCGCCCTTTCCAACTCTGAGGGGTTGAGGGAGAGAACCTCCTTCTGCACCTTCTCACCCACCGTGGCTCTCAGGGCACTGAGGTAAAGGAAGTCAGGTGAGAAAAGTCACCTGTCAGGGCAATACTTGGCAGTTCCCTCCAGGATGATAAGCCTTGTTCCAGTGTTCCTCCCTTCTGGATGCCATCCCCTCCCCGTCTCTCACCACCACCCCACTTCCATGCCTCTCCGTGCAGCCCCAGTTTTACTATTTCTTTCTTTAGACTGAAATAATAACAAAAAGACACTTCTACAGGAGACCTAGACACCCTGACCCTTGATTAATCTTACTACACCATGCATAGCACAGCCAGCAGCACTGAAAGGCCTTGCCTGTATTTCCATGCTACCAGTGCAAATGTTATTGCAATTCATTGTGTCTTTGTAGTCAGAGTCCATCAGGTTCCCCCTATGATGCCCCACAAACTTCATCCTCCATCCCCTAGGCACTGACTCCCTGAGTGCTCCAGGGCTCAAGCACCCACTGAAAAAAAAAGGGGTGCTCAGCACCCACAAGCCACAATGGGTTTTTTTTATGGAATAAATGTTATTAAAGATGTCCATTGGAAGTTACTTTGCCTTAAACCGACATTTTGCAATGGCACCAGTAGGTGCAGGAACACTTACATGGCACACAGTGAAACTGGAAGGCAGAATTACTAGACTAGTATTAGGGCAACCATATTTTCCCAAAGGAAAAACAGGACACAGCATTGGGACAGCTTGAGGCCTCCTGTCCCCCCATGCAACCACCCCCCAGCCCTGCCTCCTGCCATGAGGCCGGCAGGAGCCCCCCACCCCCACCCCACCCGTGCACAGGGCCAGGCTGAGGTCCCCTGCCGCCTACCCATGCATGGGGCCGGCCTGAAGGCCCCCCCCGGTACAGGACCAGTCCGAGCTCCCCTTTCCCCCCTGCCACGTGGGACCAGCCCAAGACCTCCCCTTCCCGTGTGCAGGGCCAGCCCAAGGCCCCCCTCTACCCACTGCACACGGGACCAGCCCAAGACCCGCTGACCCCACCCCCGAGCCACTCTCCAGAACTCTCACTCCTGCGCAGGGCTGGAGTTGTCCCTTGCCCCCAACCCCTGCACATTCCTCCGTGCCCCACTAGGGGTCGCACCCTACTTTTCTGGCAAACTGGGCAATTGTCCAAAGTCGGGACTGCTGGGACAGGGCTTAAAAAAGGGACTGTCCTGGCCGAGACAGGATGTATGGTTCCTCCTAACTAGCATATGGCAATACACAGTTAGGTAATGGAAGTGAGTATGGCCAGGCTGAAAGATGGATACATTTGGACATCAATGGGACAAACGCGACTGAATAATGTAGCTGTCCTTAACGTGCATCAATACCCTACCAGGGAACTAGATGTAAATAAGATTGCTGACAGTTTCATCCAGAAAGCTACAGAGAGACATAACGTCATTAAACTGTGATGCTAGTGAAGACAGCTTGTAGGTGAGTGCAATGATTTTAATATACTGTAATTCATGATAATGTAATTATATAGTTGGTTACTATTTTAATAATGATTAAATAGTTAAGATACCAATGATAGACTCATATTCAATAACTAGAATATGGAAGAAGTGTATAAATATGCTGAAAATAGCTTCCCCCCAAAACTGGCAGAGCCCCCCCCCCACCTCTTCGAAAGCACCCATCCACAAAAACAAAAGTCAGACTCTCCAGATGTAAGAACTGTGTGGACAGCAGCATGTCCCATGCTGCTTCCCAGCCCGTCCTGCCCTCATCCCTCCAGAGGGAAGCAGGTGCTTCCTGCCTCTAGATGTCACTCTCCACCATCTTTTCTTTCTCTCCTTCTATTTTTCTTTCTCCAAGATCCTGCAATTTTTTTTTTTAAATTCCTTTCTGATCTCTTTCCGGCCATGTGCGATTGCAGTTTCCTCTGGGCGTCCATTTCACCAGCCTGAAATTAATCAGCAGAGAGAGGGAGAGAGAGAAAAGGGGGGAGAACCCCCCCTTGTCATCTTGATCCCCAAGCAGAAGCAGAGCAGCAGCCCCCAGGAATTCACACCAATACTCCCTCGCCAGGATCTGCAGGCGGAGAGGAGAACTGCAACCCCCGGGCTCCCTAACTGTGATCTGCTGGAGCAGGGGGAACCCCACATCCTCCAGATTCCCTGCCAGAAATCTAGTGGACCAACCCCTCTTCATTCCTCCCCAGAATCCACAGGAAAAGCCATCAGGAGACCGCCTGTCCCTCCTCCACTCCAGCCCTCCCCACCCCCAGTTTGGAGGAGGTTGCTCCTTGCTGGCTGAGGGGGAATTCTCTGGATCTGGCTGGACAGCCTTTTTTACTTTGCACCATCTGGGCTTCTTTCCTCCATCTCTTCCACAGCTGACAGTAAAACCCAGCCTCGCAGAGCTCTACAAGGGGCTTTTCCTCCATGCCACCCTGCAGCACGAACAGCTCCAGCTCCCATGCGTGGATTGTGTGGGTTTTGTGTGTGTAAAGGGGCTGCTGTAATTTCAGCCTCCTGGACCTGCCCTGGTTGGATTATTTTTATAGCTCTGATTTGAAAAGCAGCCATCAAGCCTTCCTGCCTGCCTGATCTTTGACTGCTGCAGCTGCAGCTGTATTATAGCAGGGAAGCCTCATTCCTGGGTTGCAGAGAGAGAAGGTTGCAGGATCCTTCAATCCCACCCCCTTCCTCTTTCCACAGCTCTGAGGAGAGTCCTGGCTCTTTGCAGTATATGTGGTGGAAGCCAGCACTAGGAGCCACTGCAGCAAAGGAAGCACTTGTCTCGGGTGATTTGGGGGAAAGGAATTGAAAATAAGAGGGTAGATTTTGTTTCTGCGGGTCTTGGCTTCATTTCCCAAAGGCTCGTTCCTTTCATGCATGACACAGATCCTGCTCTGTGATTCCTTCAGGCGATGGCCATGCAGTAAAGATGTCAGTGTACAGGGTGAACAGTGTCAATGGGTTTTTGGAGGACTCCAGGATGGAGGTTGGGGACATGGGGAGGATCCTCAGGAGTTTGGAAATTGGGACCGTGCTGACCTTGTTCTACCAAAAAAAGTCCCAGAGGCCAGAGAGGAGGACGTTTCAGGTGAAGCTGGAGACCAGGCAGATCATTTGGAGCCGGACGCCTGAGAAAGTGGAAGGAGACAGTGAGTATATTCCGCATCGCGGCATGAACCAAGAAAATGTCTGTCTCTAAAGCTGACAAATGTCTCTCACTAGGGGAGCTGGGCTTGGTGCAGCTCAGTCCAAGATTCCAGGAAAATCCAAGCTGACTGCACTGGCTTGTAAATCTCTGTGGGGAGGCAGCCTGGCCTAGTGGATTGGGAACCGAGGAACTCCCCTATTCTAGTTCTGGCTGGGCTCTGCCAGTGACTTGCTGCATGGCTGTCGGCAAGTCTCTAGATCTGAGCCTGTAAAATGGGATGGTGGCTGTTGAGAGGGTTCACGGGTTAACCTTAGTAAAGCTCTTTGAAAAGTGCTATTCGTCTGTTATGTTTTATCCATCGCTGTGGTGATGGCGGTTTAATGATGGGTCGCAGCACCTTTCTTCTAAGGAATGGTGCTAACTGTACTGGAGGTTTCGACCATGTGCCCAGGGATCGTTTCGCTAGCCACAGAGAAGCAGCAACCTCTGGAGCGGAATGTGGCATCTGTTTCGCCGCAACAGTCAGTGAAGAAGAATGCAGCATGGAAGTGCAGGGGGATTTAGATCAGGAGCATGTAGTTACTTGCGCAGGGAGGTGGCCAGGACACCAGGATTAACACTTCCTCCCCTGATAAAAAGCACCAGGAGATCATTAATAATCACAAATGGTCATGACCTTTGTTTACGTCGCACCCTAAAGAGGCCTCATCCAGCAGCCCAGCACCACCCCGGGGCGCTGGTTCTGTGCTGGGGAAGAGCGCCACCTACTGCACCAGCAACACACCACTTCCTGCAGCGGCCCGAGTTTGTCCCGCGGAGGTTTCCCACCCACGCCGTGACCGAGCCCAGCCCTGTTTAGAATCACTGAATCACTGAAGGTCAGGGTTGGAAGAGACCTCAGGAGGTCCTCTAGTCCAACCCCTTGCTTGAAGCAGGACCAGTCCCCAATTCTTGCCCCAGATCCCTAAATGGCCCCCTCACGGATTGAACTCACAACCCTGGGTTTAGCAGGCCAATGCTCAAACCACTGAGCTATCCCTCCCCCCATTGTTTAGCACATTGTGCCTGAGCAGATGACAGCATGAAGGGAGTGGGCTCCTCTTTTCACCTGCCTCCCATTTATTTTTTCAATAAGTTCCCAGCAATTATCATGCTGTTGTCTCTCTTGTCTCGCTCAGCCACCACAATCCCCATCCTCTCCCTTGGCAGCTCCGCACTCTTACAGCCTGCAGAGCACATGCGGCCACTCTGTTATCTCTTCCTTTCTGATTGCCCTTGGCGTCCCTGCTGCAGTTCCCCTGACGATAATGGAGTTGACAGGGGTGAGCGGGTGGTGTTTTCCTGCTTTGCCTCATTTATGCCCTTCCCTGTGCTTTAACCCATCCTTCTTCTTTCTAGTCCCTTCCACTCTGCTTGCTTGGTGGGGGGATACTCTCAGCTCAGCAGGGGCGAATTCACTCTCGTAGTGCGTGTTACTGCTAAGGGGAATTGTGTGGCTCCTGCCAGAAGATAATACGTGTTCATCTGCCTCCCGTGTGTTGCTTACTCAGGGTCTACTTCATCAGCGGCAGAAGAGGGAGGTATTGTCCCTCTGTCATGCTTTAAATGGCCAATCCCATCCCTTATTCTTGAGAAGTGGTTGCAGCCAGCCATGATTTTACACAGGAAACCAGCACATGGTTATGGAGATAACACTAACCCTCCACAGGGAAAGCCCCACTGAGTATGGAGTCCCTTTAATGTGCAGTTATCCTCTGAAAAGTGGCTGTGGAAGAATGATCCCTCCTTACGCAGCAGATCTGCTCCCCCTGGGTATATCAAAGGCAGAGCTACTTGCTTTAGTGACAAAAATTAAGTGTTTACTACTTTTACTCCTATCAGCTCTTTAGACCCAACACAGCTCTGGGAGAGGGAGCTGGAGTCATGCATCATCAACAGGATTGTTTACGTTTCAGTTGCAGGGTCAAGTGTGCATCTTCGTTGCTTTCATATCCTGCCCTTAGTTATATCTTTACAACCCTATTGCCTTCAATGGGGTTGCAGAGGTATAACTGAAGGCATAATTTGAAAACAGTGAAATTACACAGGTGTGAGGACAAAATTTAGCCTGAAGGGTCATTATCACTACTGATGATGCATGAACCAAAAAGAACCCAGCTTGACACTCAGATCCCAGGACAGTAGATAGAAAAACATTTTTTTACTTGGAAACGTATAGGATTTGTTCTGGACTCACTGAGAGATGATAAATATGGATTCCTTTTTATGGTGATTTTTGAGCACAGAGATGTGCGCTAATGGTCAATTGGATATTTGCAAAATGATGCAACATTTAACAGATCAAAGTGCTGTGCTGTGCAAACACTAATTAATACACCCATAAACCAGCCATAGGTGGTACGTAAGTAATAATAACCCAAGTTTATTAATGGCGAAACAGGTACAGAAAGACTTGGACCTTAACTTTTCAAAGTGTCCAATAATTTTGGGTGCCCAGCTTGAGACATGTAGAGTGAAATCCTGGCCCCACTGAAGTCAATGGGAGTTTTGCCCTTGACTTCAATGGAGCCAAGATTTCCCCCCAAGAGTCTCACTTTCAGAGATGCTGAAAACCTACAATCCTAAATAAAGTCAATGGGAACTTTTAGCCTTTGTTTGCCAGAAGCTGGAAGTGGACAACAGGGAATGGGTCACTTGATGATGGCCTGTTCTGTTCATTCCCTCTGGGGCACTTGGCATTGGCCACTGTCGGAAGACAGGATACTGCGCTGGATGGACCGTTGGTCTGAACCAGTCTGGCCGTTCTTATGTTAACTGCAGGTACACTAGTCCTCTGTAAACCAGGCCTAAAGTTTCTCAAGTTGGGCACTCAAAATGAGTGGATACATTTGAAAATATGAGTCTAAGTGACTTGCTCATGGTTACCCAGAAAGCCTGTAGCAGAGCTTGGAATAAAACCCAGAAGCTCCAGGGAAACAGAGCTTTGCTCAGACCTTTAGACCACTCAGCCTCTCTAGAAATCTAGGAAGTTGCTGATTGTTACTGTAAGGGTTTCACTGAATTTTGACAGGTTTCAGAGTAACAGCCGTGTTAGTCTGTATTCGCAAAAAGAAAAGGAGTACTTGTGGCACCTTAGAGACTAACCAATTTATTAGAGCATAAGCTTTCGTGAGCTACAGCTCACTTCCTCAGATGCATCTGAGGAAGTGAGCTGTAGCTCATGAAAGCTTATGCTCTAATAAATTGGTTAGTCTCTAAGGTGCCACAAGTACTCCTTTTCTTTTTACTGAATTCTGAATGTTGATAAGAAACAGGTGGGAATGTCAGTAGTTCATAGACCCTTGGAAAATGAGAACATCCTGCTTGTTATGCATTTGAATTCAGCCCACCATTTTCCCCCTCCATTAGGGAACTCTTATGTATTCTAGATTGCCTCTCCTAAAGATCTTGCATCCCGTGTAAATAGCCCTCTGCTCTGTAACAGGCTGAGTAATGGTGTAATCATCATTATAATAATGGTAGTGCCCAAAGGCCTCAGAGACCATCTCTTCTGGGATTTATTTTACTATCTCTTCTGGGATTAATCTGGTATCAGACCGCAATGTGCTGGCCAGATTGCTCTTGTCTTAATAGGATGGTGTTCTTCGCTTCTTGTCCCAAACTGTTGAGGCCGGGCTGCATGTTGTTAAATATATGCCATATTACATCCCAGAGGTGGCTCCCTTTCTTTGAGGGGTGAACTAATCCCAATATGTAAAGCTTCTAAAGCCTGTTGGGATCCTTCTGAATAGAGGGTGGTGTACATAAGATTATTAACATTAGTGCAGGTATAATGGGATCTATGCTTGTCAGTGCCTGTAGAATTTATAAAGGAAACTCATAAGAGTTCATGGGAAAACAGATTCTGTGATGGGTTTCTATAGAGGCTCCACTTTAGTTCAGTGTTCATTAGCTTGCTCATTATGTTAGTGTCACCTAATTTACTAACCC
Source organism: Lepidochelys kempii (assembly GCF_965140285.1). NCBI lineage: Eukaryota > Metazoa > Chordata > Testudines > Cheloniidae > Lepidochelys > Lepidochelys kempii. The sequence continues at coordinate 4,113,169 of NC_136381.1, read as the reverse complement.
TACTATAGATCATACGTTGTGCATGGGACGTATGTATATGTAGGGCATGTGTGGTTATATGGGTGTATGCCTATGTACAGCCTGGGTGTTTGAGTGTGTGTTAGGATGTGACAGCATTTGGTTATATATAGGCTGACAGTGTATTTTGGGTGTAGGTGTCAATTGATGGTCCCTTCTGGCCTTAAACTCTATGAATCTTTGTTTCCAGGTGAGCACGTCTGTTACATTAGGACTCTAACATTAACAGAGCTTAGTACTTACATGGTATTTTATATCTTCAGAGCACTTTACAAACATTAAGTCATGATCCTTGGGAGAGATTGTGCTGACCCCTCCTTAGCCTTCAGATTCCTCCAGCACTTGGCTTTTTTTGAACCCCAGTCTCGCTTTTTGAATCTGTCCTGCCTTGTTTCCAATCAGTCTGAGAACCCCTCTTTATCCATGGGTTTTATCCCACAGAATGACGCCCTCAGTGTCTGATACAAATCGATCCCCCACCTCCAGCTGGGAGATGTGGAAGGAATTGCCATCACTAAAACCAGTGAGTCCTTAACTTTTGAAATGGGGAGCAAGAGGGTGAGTTGGGGACTAACAAGGCCATGAAAGAACCACAGCCTGCTCCATTTGATTTTCCAGAATAATTCTTTGCCTGTCATTAAGACCTTGTCTACATTTGTTGCAGTGTGTAGGGTCCTTTCCCCACTGTCTTCCGCTGCCAGAGCCTTTCCCTGCTGCCAGAGCCTTTCACTGCGGCGGGGCAAGGCTCCAGCAGCAGGGAGGCAGCCGGACACTAGACTGCTAAAAATAGCAGCATAGACAATGGAGGTGCTGTTTGGGGACGTGGAGAGCAATGTAGGGTATATACTCTAAGGTTCTGGCATGTCTTTACTCGTCTAAACAGTGCCTCGCTGTCTACACAGCTATTGATGCCTGTACTTTGGGGGAGTGCAGTGTAGGTACTCTGCAAGCTGCCATAAATGTAGACATTGTCTAAGAGTGTCTTCCCTTTCAGGGTCTCAAAGCACTTTGCAGCTGATCCTTATGGCCCTCCTGGGAGGTGAGTGAGGAGCGTTAGCCCCCCTACACACAGGGTGTGAGAGACTTAGTCAAGGTCACACAGCGAGTCAGTGTCAGAGTCCAGAATCAAACCCAGCTCCCCCGGAATCCCAACCCTCCACACTAGGCACATGATCACACAGTCTGCATATCAGGCTTCCGAACAGCCTTCTCTCGATTGCCATGTAGGTGAGATGTCAGGAAAGAAGTACCCAATAGAGACTCTTGCATCTGCTTGGCCAGCTGTTGGTAGCTTGACTGTGTTCTAGCACTGAAGCGGTGATTTACGACACTGATGCTGTTGCTTCAGTTGTCAAAAACAGGGACCCTAGCGCAATCTACTGCTGCCCATGCTATAAAAGGCCCATTTCTGTTCTGACGAGCATTTGGAAAGCCCCTTCGTAGCACAGGTTTCACCCATGTGGAACTGATTAACCACAAACTTCCAATATCCCACTGCTGTTACCTGGACCATGAGCAACTATCAGACCTAAGCAACTTTACTTGGAAAATGCGGGTGAAAATTAAATATCCAGTACCCTTCTCTGAATTGGTAGCTGGTAACCTCCTGTCTCTCCTGTTCAAACAAACATATACATCCCCTTACCACACAAAGAATGGGATTACTGTCTGTCTGTGCACAGTAAAGATCCTTCCCTGTTTGCTTGCTTGTATGTGGGCAGTGTTGTCTAGTGATTAGAGGAAAGTACAGAATCAGGCTTCCCAGATTCAATTCCCAGCATTGCCAGTGACTCTCATGTGACCAGTGGGCAAGTCACTTATCCTTTCTATGCCTCAATGTTCCCATCTATACAATGGGGGCAGTAAAACGCGCCTCACAGGGATAGCTGTCATCTTGATCATTTTAACAAATTCCTCTTACATGATGACCTGTCATTGGCCCCTAAAGTGATGCTGGGACATGTGAACTTCCCATGAGATGACCCCAGGAGAAAAGGGAAGATCTCACCACTCTTAAGAGAGATGGCAATCCCAGGGCAGCTGCTCAGCTTAAGGAACGTTTGCAGAACACTTGAGCTTGAGATGAAAGAAGCCGCATGTTATTCCCTGCATACAGAATAGGTAACTGCCCTATGGACAGTGGAGCTTCTACTGATTTTGCTTATGGCTCAGGTCCTATTTTACAGGAGCTATTGGCATCAGTGTTATTGTGGAAACCAGGGGGATGGTGGGCCCAAGCCCACCTATAGCTAAAGGCCCTCCCCCTTAGCTAGGCCACAAATAATGGCGGGGGACAGCAGATGAAAAAACAGGGGAGGGAGTGAGTTCAGAGGGTAATAATGAGGGACCCAGAGGGGGACACCAATCAGAGAACCCCAGACAGCGCCCACTGCTCTTCAGAGGCATCTAGGGAGTCAGCAGACACCACCCAGAGGAATTCTGCTCGGATGTGTAGCGGTACTAGGGACTGGAAATAGACCACGCAGTCACTGAGCGTCACCCCCCCTACACAATCCAGCTTCCGTCTCCTGGTATGATGGACGGCTGACTTGGCCAGCACCAGGAGGAGACTAATGAGGAGGTTTCGTGACTTTGTGGGGCCACGGATGGTGACATCAGTGTAGAGAGGCAGTGCCCTTTCTGATTTGGTACCGTTTTTTAAGATCCCGATGTGCTTTCCTCACCATCAACAGTGGAAAAATAGTCCCGCCCTGCTGTTGAGAGACATAGGGCGTGTCTGCTGTTATGAGGAAGTTACAGCATCAAGTTTTGGCAGAGCAGCTCAAGGAGCCAACACGATTTATCTACCGAAGCACACACCTTGCAAGGCCACTGATCCGTGTGCTTAGGTCTCCCATTCCAAAGCAGGCAAAACAGTCATATATCTTCAGCCAAGTCAATTTGTATAATCCAGATCATTTTTCGTTTATAAAAAGGGAATTGGAACAACTGGGTAGGGGCCTTGCTGGCTCCTCTTTGCATTTAGTCCCAGCTCCATGCCTTAGAGCCAAGCATGCCGTTGCAAATAAAGCAGGACTGTCCTCAGGCACTGCTACAGAGAAAGGGATTAGGGCTCCAAATCTCCCCATCACGCTTATTTCACTATGGTTACCCTGACTCACTGCTGTGTGCAGAGTATATTTAATCGTTGGAAAGTTCAATTCTCTAGTTGTCACAATGGCTTCCTGCTTGCACAGTCAGGGCTATTTAAATAGTTTTATTTCTTATGGATGTTGCCAAGATCTCGTTCCCTCCCCTTTCAGTCCCATCCTGGCACTTTTAAATCTACTATCAATATGGTGATCAACTTGTAAAGGAATGAATGAGGCATCTTGTAGGCCACCTGATGATTTTTTTAACTGGATAAGCGGGCATAGCAGCGCTGCTGTGTATGGAAATAAAGGCATGCTTTAAAGCAGAAGACTCTTTGCTATTGTAGACTAATTACATGGTCAGTTAACCAAGACGGAACTCATGCTGTTTCTTATAATATAAATGAGTCCATGTGCTTCCACATGTCTGGGGCTTCAAGCCTCAGCTGTGCCTAAGTTGTCCCAAAGCAATCAGCCATCAACCATGAGGAAACTTGGAGAATAAGAAGCTCAGCGAGAGTAGTGGAGGTACCATCAGGACCTAGGGTCTCCCTGCTTTCACAAGTTAAGTAAGACTAGCTCTGGTAGGCACTTGGATGAGAGACCTAAATAAATCCAGAGTGCAGCAGAAAGTGGTGTTGGCAACTCTAGCGTTAATTTGGCTAAGCATGTGTACCAGGGTATAATCCAGACTGCATAGCTGTGTCACTCCTGTAACCTGGGGTGCCCTTTACAATGCCTTGCTGCTGTAGCCTCCAGCCTGGACGGCTCACAAACAGTCTCCAGCATGTAAGTCACTCCCAGCTATGTCTGTGTGTGTGCTGCAGCCAGCCAGCCACACCTTGGTTCTTGCCAGCCTTGGTCATGCTGCAGGGTGACTCCAGCACCCCCCTAGATCCAGAGTTTTCCCCAGAAATGTATGTCCTGAACTGCCCAGCCGTCTCCTGGACAGGACAAATACACGGAGAAAATCCCTCAGGGTTCCATACCTTTACCTTGCAGACACGCTATTTAAAGGGGGCCCTGTTGCTAGCCCATTTAAAAAACGAGAGTTTCAGGTTGATGATGTCCTTTTAAACAGAAGAGACACAATAAACCGTGAGAAGACACCATAAAATAGTGTCTCCTGGGCAGCAATGGTGGGGCGCTAAACCTACAAGGAAATTAACTGTAAAGCAGTTACCTCTGAAATGAACCTCTTGCTGTTAGCTTGGAGGATTTCCCAGGAGGACTTCTGCTGTGCACAACTGAGCGCCCCTCCATCACTGCCAGGAATCCAGGAGTTAAATTGTTGCACAACAAGAGTACTTGTGGCACCTTAGAGACTAACAAATTTATTTGGGCATAAGCTTTCATGGGCGAAAATCCACTTCATCAGATGCATGGAGTGAATTCCAACACCACTTTCTGTTGCATCTGATGAAGTGGGTTTTAGCCCATGAAAGCTTATGCCCAAATAAATTTGTTAGTCTCTAAGAGGCCACAAGGACTCCTCGTTATTTTTGCTGATACAGACTAACACGGCTACCACTCTGAAACCTCTCAACAAGAGTACTGGCTTTTTTTATACAAACAATGAGTTCTGTATTGCACAGAATTATGGGCCAAATTCTTAGTCACGGAACTGATCCCACCAGAGATGGAGATTGCTGATCCAAGAGCCCCATCCCTACTGCAGGGCTTTGTTCGCCTTTTCCACTGTCCCCTTTGGACTCGGTGTTCCCCTCAGTACTCAGCCTCCTTCTCCCCTTGGTTACTGGGGTTTATGCTCCCTCCCAGTGACACTGGAGGGTAGTCCAGTCCCATCCTCTGCCCTGAGTCTCATACAGAGGAGCAGCCATCTATTCTGGCCCTAAATCCCACTCCAGCCCAGGACTGCTTCCTACCCAGCTTGTTGGGCTCACAGGCTTCTTCCCTAGCCCCAGAGCTTAATTTGTGCCAGGGCTGCGCCCCGGCACCTCTAGGCTTGGCAGTTCATAGCCCCGGCGCCTCTGGGCTTGCTGCATCCATTATTAATGTAAACAAATTGATTGAGCCCTGGCACCTCCTTCATTACAAATTAAGCACGGCCTATTGCTGCTACTGGTTAGGTCTCCCCAAGCACAACACAGTCCACAGCTCCCAGCTTCTATCTAGGAAGGCGTCCCACTGGTCTTGCTTCAATGGGCCCCATCTGGATTCTTGGCCCAACTTCATCTGCACAGGGAGCTCTGCTAGTCCCGTTCCAGCTGCTCTTCCCCAGGGCAACTGTCCTTCTACTCCTCTCTGTGGAGAATTAGGTCCTGATCTTTCTCAGGCTAAGAGAGAGGAATGGGGTGGAGGGGGGGAAGCCCCTTTTTATAGCAGGTGCTACTTCCAGCAGGCAGTCACATGACCCTCAATCACCTGACCCAGGAGCAGGTCAGAGCTGGGGCTTGAGGTTCACAGCCCACCGTGCCACACTAGCATTTTTAAAAGAGTTGGAGGAACTTTCCTGAGGGTTGGGAAGTGGCAAAAACAGTCCCCTGTATTAGAGAAAGAATGGGTCATGACAGACAAGCCAGGGAACTATAGATCCATGAGTTAACATCAGCTAGGCATAGTTATCAACCCATGAAGGCTATGAACAGGGACATTTGGAGTGGGGCAGAGGGAAGCGGCTTTTAACTTGTCGGAAATACATTGGAACAAGAGGATTTTCTTCTTTCTTTTTTTGATGAAGTAGAATGGGGGTGGAGGAGCGGGAGCATAAAATCCTGGCTAAAAATAGGGCAGGTTAGAATCTCTGCTTGGAAACAGTCTTGCAGGATGTGGTGGGAGAATGTCTCAAAAAGGCTGGTTTGGTTAACAGGCCACTGGGAAGATTAAAATCGTGTATTTAAAGTAATTCTCCTCCCACCCCCAACTAATAATACTTTAGAGCATTTTAGAGAGTTCTCAAATTGTGGAGCCCACCCCAGCAGGTCACAGAATGAAGCATGTTGAGAAGCAAGCAGTGCAGGACTGGGTTATTGGGAAGGAATCTGACTGTGCAAGAGGATCTCTCATTCCAGAATCTGCTTGTCTTACACAACAGCCCATAGAATGAAAAAGCTGGAGAACCAGCAGGTTAGACTGTTCAACTAGGAAGGATTTTTTAAATCTAGTTTGCTTTTTCCCTGTTGCTGCTGGTGGTTTGTTTCAATCAGCTGGGACAGTGAAACTCTACTAGTCAATTTCACTTTTGTTTCTAGTCTGTTTCTAGTCAGTTTCACTTTCTGGTTTTCCTGCAATAGCTCAGTGCTGTTTCAAGTATAATGCTTAAATCCAGAAAAACACAAAACCAAAAACTGTATTTCAATTAATTCTTTTAATTCACAATCACACTCCTAGTCAGACAGTTTTGTGAGCCACCTTTTTTACAAAAAGAAAAGGAGGACTTGTGGTACCTTAGAGACTAACCAATTTATTTGAGCATGAGCTTTCGTGAGCTACAGCTCACTTCATCGGATGCATACTGTGGAAAGTAGAGAAGACATTTTTATACACACAAACCATGAAAAAATGGGTGATTATCACTACAAAAGGTTGAATGCTGGAAATGGCCCACCTTGATTGTCATACACATTGTAAAGAGAGTGATCACTTTACATAAGCTATTACCAGCAGGAGAGTGGGGTGGGGGGAGAGAAAACTTTTTGTAGTGATAATCACCCATTTTTTCATGGTTTGTGTGTATAAAAACGTCTTCTGTACTTTCCACAGTATGCATCCGATGAAGTGAGCTGTAGCTCACGAAAGCTTATGCTCAAATAAATTGGTTAGTCTCTAAGGGGCCACAAGTACTCCTTTTCTTTTTGCAAATACAGACTAACACGGCTGTTACTCTGAAACTTTTTTTACACAAACCCAGAATGCTAGGCTTCCTCCTGCTGACAGTCTCTTTAACAGCAGCCAGTTTCAAATCAGTCACAGAAGGTCACATGTAACAGGCCTGCTAGGGTTTGCTGAGAACATTACAGCGAGGACAAACAAGGGAAAGTCAGTGGGTTTCGTGGGCTTACATTTTCAGTAAGCATTTAATAATAATTATTCATGTTAGCAAATAGGATTGTCTTGCTAATTATTACTAGAACTTACATGCCTGCTAACTTTTGATATCTATAAATAGGGACATCTGGGAGGAAAAACAGAGATGTGTTTTAACTTCCCTGAACCAGGAGGAAATTTTTAATTTTATGTTCAGTAAGGATTCCCTAAGCATAGAAAGGAGATGGATCACCCCCCTCCTATGCAGAACGGAGGTGCAGCTAGCTTCTCAGCAGCATCCTCACTGTCACCCAACTTCTGCAAGTGGGGAGGTCTCAGGCTGAGGCAGCAAGGGTTTTCATATCATCCACAGAGGCCCAGCCACAGCTGTGTCCAGGGAGAAGAGGATTCCAGTCAGAGCAATTACTTCTGGCTGCTTTGCACTGAGGTTTTCTCCTAATGGATAAAGGAAGCTCTCTGGTCCTTTTGGTGTTGATAAAAGCAGCAGGTCAGGCCTTTTACAATGGCTGGTCCAATATTACACCCATATGTAAGCCATGTTGTGTATATATTTAAAGCACTCTTTGTAATGTACTGGATCCCATTAGAAGAGAAAGGGATGTTTACAGCTGGAACTGGATTCCTGGATGTTTTAATAGCTGGGACCCTTGAGACAACATAGGGGGGAGTTGGAGACATATTTCTGACATGATCTCTGAAAATCCAATGCAGATGTTGGTTTCCAGGAAATTGAGAATGGTATCGTACTGTGGGGATATGCAGCTCTGGGTACAGAAAAAGAGATGCGGCTAGCTCTGTTTATTCACACCTAGCTTGTCTCATTATTTATTATTATTTATTTCTTATTACGATAGGATCTAGAGGCCCCATTTGAGATTGAAACCTGATCATGCTGGGCACTGTACAAACACTTAATAACAGACAGCACATCCTTAACTGTGCCCCCATAGAGTTTCCAGCACTTTCCTTTCCCAAACTTCCCTCCTCTCACTGCCATGTGGTCTGTAGTGTGTGATGGTTGGGCCATTTGTGAAGTCTGTGTCCCTGGGTGGACAAGAAGAGGTTATGTATGTACTGTTAGGTGGCTTAGGTTTTCATTTCTTTGCCTTGGTGGTTCTGTGGTAGGTGTGTTGTGTGTAGACCAGCCTTAACTGATTCATACTGCGGCAATTTGTTTGAGTTCATCCCCCTTGCCCTGCAGTCTGATCCCCAGGATTTTGTCCAGTTTTAAAGGATACAGGGGCTGGGGCTGGAAAGACTGTTCCACAGCCAAACATTGGCTCTGTGAGAAAGTTTGATCTGGTATTGGGGAGTTTTCCTAAAGCTATCACAGGGCTGTCAGCCCCAAGCTGAGTTCAAAACTTAGGAGTCAGGCTCCAAAAAATCATGAGATTGGCTTAAAAATCGTGACATTAAACAAAAGGACTACTCTTGTGTTTGTCCTCTGGGATCTGAACCATCAGGGGACACTTGGGTCACAGTTTCAAGCCTTTCACACAACCAAGAGGGCTAGAAACTTGCTTATTTTAAACCATGAAAGCTGGGAGTCTCACATCATCACATGTCGCCAGGAGCTGGAGCTTCAAGAAAGCTACCAAATATTGTGAGAATTGTGAGACTATCATGAGAGTTGGCAGTAGTGCAAATAATATGCCCCAGTCCCAGAACAGCTTCCGTATGAGGAGAGATTTAAAAGGACTTTTCAGCTTGGAAAAGAGACGACTTAGGGGGAATATGACAGAGGTCTATACAATCATGACTGGTGTGGAGAAAGTAAATAGGGAAGTGTTATTTACTCCTTCTCACAACACAAGAACTAGGGGGCACCAAATGAAATGAATAGGCAGCAGGTTTAAAACAAACAAAAGGAAGTATTTCTTCACACAAGGCACAGTCAACCTGTGGAACTCCTTGCCAGAGGGTGTTGTGAAGGACAAGACTATTACGGGGTTCAAAAAAGAACTAGATAAGTTCATGGAGGATAGGTCCATCAATGGCTATTAGCCAGAATGGGCAGGGATGGTGTCCCTAGCCTTTGTTTGCCAGAAGCTGAGAATGGGCAACAGGGGATGGGTCACTTGATGATTACCTGTTCTGTTCATTCCCTCTGAACCACCTGGCATTGGCCACTGTCGGAAGACAGGATACTGGGCTAGATGGACCTTTGGTCTGACCCAGGACGGCCGGTCTTGTGTTCTTATGTTATGTTCTTATTATGTTCAGTCGAGCTCAATTTCCCTTCCTAGATTCCATCCTGTTGCTCCTAGATACACCCCTTTTAATTATTCTGAGTATTTCCTCTCTTTAGTGCTTACATCCCTCATATGTTTCAGGACTGTAATTCTCTCCCCTTCAGTTATCATATTGTTTCTCTTACTCTTTCTTCATAAGCCAACACTTCATGCCCTGATCATTTTCGTGAAACATTGTACTGGACAACATCAGCAGTGTAACAGTTTGCAAAAAAAAAGCAAGCATCATTCTGGGATGTATTAGCAGGAGTGTTATAAGCAAGACACAAGAAGTAATTTTTCCACTCTACTCCGCGCTGATTAGGCCTCAGCTGGAGTATTATGTTCAGTTCTGGGCACCACATTTCAGGAAAGATGTGGACAAATTGGAGAAACTCCAGAGAGGAGCAACAAAAATGATTAAAAGTCTAGAAAACATGACCTCTGAGGGAAGATTGAAAAAACTGGGTTTGTTTAGTCTGGAGAAGAAAAGATTGAGTGGGGACACGATAACAGTTTTCAAATACATAAAAGGTTGGTACAAGGAGGAGGAAGAAAAATTGTTCTTGTTAACCTCTGAGGACAGGACAAGAAGCAATGGGCTTAAATTGCAGCAAGGGTGGTTTAGGTTGGACATTAGGAAAAAGTTCCTAACTGTCAGAGTGGTTAAGCACCGGAATAAATTGGCTAGGGAGGTTGTGGAATCTCTGTCACTGGAGATTTTTAAGAGCAGGTTAGATACCTGTCAGGGATGGTCTAGATCAGTGGTTCGCAACCCACAGCTCGTGGGCCGCTTAAGGCCCAATCAGGACACCTCTGCGGTCCATGTGACATCCTCAGGGCCATACAGGTAGTATCGGATATGGCCCACAATGGTAACTAGGTTGAGAACCACTGATGAAGTGAGCTGTAGCTCACGAAAGCTCATGCTCAAATAAATTGGTTAGTCTCTAAGGTGCCACAAGTCCTCCTTTTCTTTTTGCGAATACAGACTAACACGGCTGTTACTCTGAAACCTGTCTAGATAATACTTAGTCCTGCCTTGGGTGCAGGCGATGGGACTAGATGACCCCTCAAGGTCCCTTCCAGTCCTATTCTACAATCTGCAGGAGACCGTGCCATGCACAAAGATAGTCCAGTGGTTAAGGTGTTAGCCTGATACTTCTGGGGCCTGGATTTGAGTCCCGGCTTCGCCACAGACTTCCTATGTGACCTTAGGCGAATCACTTAGGGGCAGCTCCTCAAAGGTTTTTGAGCACTTAACTCCCACTGATTTCAAAGGGTTTTAGGCACTGACATATCTTTGGGCATCTGGGTCTTAGTCTCCACTTTCCCACCTCACAAGAATGTGTGAGGATAAATACATTAATGACTGTATGCTCCAAAGATGGGGCTCAGATAAGTACCTAAGATGGGGAAGTGATAGATTTTTAGTTTTTCAGTTAATTGCCTGGGATCCTAATATCACCTCAGATTATTAAATCCAAATGAGCGTAAAAACAAAACCAGTTGACTTTCCATCATTCTTGATGTTTGTAGATTTCCCCCGCATCATTCATCTTAGAAAGCAATGCTGATCTGATTCCCTTTTAAGCCTCAATCCTGCAATCAGATCCATGTGAGCACTGCGGTTCTCTCACACAAATCCAGTGGTACCTTCAGTTTCTGGTTATCATGCCCTAATATAACAACCGCCATTTCGAGCATCACCAGGAATTGAATCTGGTGCCTCCAGACCTAAAGCATGAACCTCTCCAACCTGAGCTGTCAAACTAAAGCCCCTCGGTAGGAATTGTCACGGAATCATAATCTCTGTGGATCAGACACTGGGGGAGATGTACAACACACGGACAATGAGACTGGCACAAGGCTGGCCGATTTTGGGTTCCCAACAACAAATGTTTAAGGTAAAAAAATCAAAAGGAGAGCAAACCCTGTGTTCCTTGATTTTTTTTACAAATTAACAAAATAATCATTTGATTCATACTAAAGCCATTTTTATTTGTTACTTCAAGTAAAGTTTGAGCTGCAAATACTGCACAAAATCACCAGTGTCCTTTGGAGAGTCTCTTACAGGAAAAATAATCTTGTACATCTCCAAGTTTCCCTGAATGTAACTCAACGCTGACATGGGGTATTCATTAGGCTGCCTCTCTCTTGGACACACTCCGCATATTGATAGCTCATCCCATCCAAAAGGCAAACAAGCCACAGGTTTAGGTCCTCTCCATCTCCCTGGTGCATTGGCTCCATAACAGCGAGACTTAGTGGCTCCATGTTAGCAGCACAAAGATCTTCGTATGGGGCTAAACAAATAAACTGCTGGCTTTCAGCAATGGTGTGTTGTGAGCTCGATGGCTCCTGATGGTGGGCTATTCAGTGACTAGCTCTGTGTTTTGAACTACTAAGTTAAGCTCTAATAGCAGGGGGGCTGTAGGTCAGGATAGAGGTGCATTGGCAGGGCTGTGTGTGAGGGGAGGGCCCCAGCCGAAATAGCAGGGGAGGTTGTGGGTCAGGTTCCAGGTTCATGAGCACATTTTAAAGGAAAAATCTCAGACTTCCCCCATGTTTGTGAGTCATAAAATCCTAGACGGTGGAGAGTGAAAAACCTCTGTGGGCTTGATCCTGTACTCACCGAAGTCAACGGCAAAGCTCCCATTGACTTGAATGGTGCAGAATCAGGGCCCATGTCCCCTTTTATTATTTACTAGTCCTCACAGGTGTGTGCAGTTCCTCCCAATTTGATACTATCAGTGAATGTCACTAATTCAACATGCTAATTACCCACGTCTTCAAGACCATCTTTGTAACAATGCAATTTAAAAGGCTCTACGTTGTCAAGTCTTTCTTGTCCTTATAAATTTGATGCTCTTTCCTAATTTCCTGGGATTTAAAAATAAAAACCAGGATTTTGACAGATTACAAATAATAGCATCAGTGCTTCATCTAGGCGGGAATGGAGAAACCACAGATGCAGATGCCATAGCAAACCAGAAAGTGCACTGCACAGAGCTTAGAATGAGCAGATTCTAGCTAAAATATAGAAGTAAACCTCAGCATTGGCATTAGCCACATGTTGTCATTTCCAGTGTGTGTGGGGGGTGGAATAGAAATTTGATCTACCATATGCTCAAAGAGTGCCCTTTTATGGAGTAGGAACAGGCAGCGAAAATAACACACACACACTCCAAACCTTCCTCACAAAACTGGAACTGAAACATTTTAGAGGTATGTGGTGTACTTCCCCACCTGCCTCTCCCAATCTCATTGTTTTTCAGTCACTTTTAATTAACCATGTTTATTACTGCGGTGCCTAAGGGCCAGCCAAGAATGGGGCCCCATTGTGCTAGGTACTGTGCAAACACAGAGTCCATGTGAGACACTCTGTGTCCCAAAAAGTTTATACTGTAAATAGAGAAGACAGACACAGGGTCAGGGAAGAGGTAGAACATGCATTCTTGTGGCTTGCTGAACTTCTGGGTTCTGGACAGGATGAAAAGCAAAGATACCACAATAGAAGCTTGCACCCTACCTTGCTCAAAAGAGCTTATTATTAGGGTTGTCGATTAATCGCAGTTAACTCACACAATTAACTCAAAAAAATTAATTGCAATTTAAAAAATTAATCGCGATTAATCTCAGTTTTAATTGCATTGTTAAACAATAGAATACCAATTGAAATTTATTAAATATTTTGGATGTTTTTCTACATTTTCATATACATTGTATTCCGTGTTGTAATTGAAATCAAAGTGTATTTTTTTATTACAAATATTTGCACTGTAAAAATGATAAACAAAAGAAATAGCGAAAACAATGAGGAGACCTTGTGGCACCTTAGAGACTAACAAATTTATTTGGGCATAAGCTTTTGTGGGCTAGAACCCTCTTCATCAGATTCATGGAGTGGAAAATACAGGAGGAGGTATAAATACATGACAAGATGGGAGTTGCCTTATCAAGTGTGAGGTCAGTCTAATGAGACAATTCAATTAACAGTAGGATACCGAGGGAGGAAAAATAACTTTTGTAGTAGTAATGAGAGTGGCCCATTTCAAACAGTTGACAAGAAGGTGTGAGTAACAGTAGAGGGAAATTAGTATGGGGGAAATTAGGTTTAGGTTTTGTAATGACCCAACCACTCCCAGTCTTTATTCAGGCCTAATTTGATGGTGTCCAGTTTGCAAATTAATTCCAGTTCTGCAGTTTCACATTGGAGTCTGTTTTTGAAGTTCTTTTGTTGAAGAATTGCCACTTTTAGGTCTGTTATTGAGTGACCAGGAAGATTGAAGCATTCTCCTACTGGTTTTTGAATGTTATAATTCCTGATATCAGATTTGTGTCCATTTATTCTTTTGCGTAGAGACTGTCCAGTTTGGCCAATGTACATGGCAGCGTGGCATTGCTGGCACATGATGGCATTTGAAATGGGCCACTCTCATTACCACTACAAAAGTTATTTTTTCTCCCTTGGTATCTTACTGTTAATTGAATTGTCTCGTTAGACTGACCTTACACTTGGTAAGGCAACTCTCATCTTTTCATGTATTTATACCTGCTCCTGTATTTTCCACTCCATGAATCTGATGAAGTGGATTCTAGTCCACAAAAGCTTATGCCCAAATAAATTTGTTAGTCTCTAAGGTGCCACAAGGACTCCTCGTTGTTTTTGCTGTTATAAACTAACACGGCTACAACTCTAAAAGAAATAGTATTTTTCAGTTCATCTCATACAAGTACTGTACTGCAATCTCTTTGTCGTGAAAGTGCAATTTACAAATGTAGATGTTTTTGTTACATAATTTCACTCAAAAACAAAACAATGTAAAACTTCAGAGCCTACAAGTCCACTCAGTCCTACTTCTTGTTCAGCCAATTGCTAAGACAAACAAGTTTGTTTACATTTACAGGAGATAATGCTGCCCTCTTCTTATTTACAATGTCACCAGAAAATGAGAACAGGCTTTTGCATGGCACTTTTGTAGCCGGCATTGCAAGATATTTACATGCCAGATATGCTAAACAATCCTATGGCCCTTCATGCTTCAGCCACCATTCCAGAGGACATGCTTCCATGCTGATGACACTCATAAAAAAAATAATGCATTAATTAAATTTGTGACTGAACTCCTTGGGGGAGAATTGTATGTCTCCTGCTCTGTGTTTTACCCGCATTCTGCCATATATTTCATGTTCTAGCAATCTCGGATGATGACCCAGCACATGTTCGTTTTAAGAACACTTTCACTGTAGATTTCACAAAATGCAAAGAAGGTACCAATGTGAGATTTCTAACCAACCCAAGGTTTAAGAATCTGAAGTGCCTTCCAAAATCTGAGAGGGACGGGGTGTGGAGCATGCTTTCAGAAATCTTAAAAGAGCAACACTTTGATATGGAAACTACAGAACCCGAACCACCAAAAAAGAAAATCAACCTTCTGCTGGTGGGATCTGACTCAGATGATGAAAATGATCATGCATTGGTCTGCACTGCTTTGGATTGTTTTTGAGCAGAACCGGACATCAGCATGGATGCATGTCCCCTGGAATGGTGGTTGAAGCATGAAGGGACATATGAATCTTTAGCACATCTAGCACGTAAATATCCTGCAACACCGGCTACAAAAGTGCCATGCGAACACCTGTTCTCACTTTCAGGTGACATCGTAAACAAGAAGTGGGGCTGCACTATCTCCTGAAAATGAAAACAAACTTGTTTGTCTTAGCGATTGGCTGAATAAGAAGTAGGACTGAGTGGACTTGCAGGCTCTGAAGTTTTCCATTGTTTTATTTTTGAATGGAGTTTTTTTGTACATAATTCTACATTTGTAAGTTCAACTTTCATGATAAAGCGATTGCATGACAGTACTTGTATTAGGTGAATTGAAAATACTATTTGTTTTGTTTTTTTACAGTGCAAATACTTGTAATCAAAAATAAATATAAAGTGAGCACTGTACACTTTGTATTCTGTGTTGTCATTAAAATCAATATATGTGAAAATGTAGAAAACATCCAAAAATATTTTAAAAAATGGTATCCTATTATTAAGAGTGCAATTAATCAAGTGATTAATCGTGATTAATTTTTTTAATCGCTTGGCAGCCCTACTTATCTAAATCTACTGTAAGAGCAACCATCTTCAGCTCTTTCAATCTGTCCCCACTCATCCATCCTGAAGCCTCCAGATCTTGGTTTGGTTCATCAGTTCTGTTTGATCTGGCAATCCCTGCTGGAGAATATGGAACCCAATCAACACTGTTTTACAGTCACTTTTATTACCATGACTCTCCTTGAATCCTGATGAAATTAATAATAATTAAGGGTGATTTGGGACTATCCCGATGGCTTTGTGGGGCGGAGGAAGGAGCTGTCTGTTTGGGAGGCACACAGATGGTGATGGGCACAGTATGAGAAAATAGGTAAATCGATCACCACCCTTATTGAAAGGTCCTGTGGAAGGGGATGGACACTTATAACCTTTCGGCAGGGTTTTGGAATCTCCTGATGAATTTAACAGAAAATACTACTCCTTCTGTGGAATTTCACAGGACGGCTCCAAAAGGTGGGAATCATCTGTTCTATAGCATTTTAGAGTAAAGTCAACAAAATCCAGTTACATTTCTTTAGAACTCTCTTGGTTCCATGCCTGTCAAACCGCATAGGACTTTTCCATGGGGAAAATGCAGTTTGGTTTAAACTGCTAAAACAGCAGTCTCTTTCCCTTCCCTAGTTCACTCAATCTCTCCTATCTCCACCCACCTCTTCCCCTCTCTAAAGCAGGGACTTGTCTTCTGACCAGCCAGAAGCCCATGCATTGGTGATGAGCTGGGGGCTTTCAGATCTCTAGTGCCCCCACCTTAAGTAGACGCCCCAGCAGCCTGTCCCCGACTGTCCCCTGAAATGATCCCCCACCCAGAGCTGCCACATGTTATTTCTGCCTTGGATCTTTGCTGCATAGTGCTGATAGGGAATGTGGGAAGTCGCTGACCTGCACTGGGAACTGGTCTTGCCTGGCCTATGTGTGGGTGGATTCCCACTTTCCAGGTGGTCTCTGGGATGCACGCTGGGTTTGCAGGCCTGCAGAATAGGACCACAAGAGAGGAACCTGCAGCACGAATGGCCCCATTGTCTGCGGAGGGTGGGAGGTAGGGGTCAAGTTTCAGATGTCCTGAACAGCATGTATTGTTTTGCAGCCAGTCTCGGTCAAGTACAAACGGCTGTGTTTAGTGTCAGGGATTTTGCTGCTTGATCTGGGCGTGAGCAATGGGCCCACTGGAACCATGCTCAGCAGGTACCCTGACGTTCAGTGCTGTGCAGTTTAAGGGGCCTGAAAGTGAACAAAAGGTGCTTTGAAATTGCTCGTGTGTGGCTTTCATTCCAAAGAAGTTTTGCATCAGTGGATGGAGAGGTGTGAGCAGCGGAGACAGGGTTAGGTCCCAGAATGGTGCTTGCACTTTGTATCCTGCTTTCTTTCACTCTTCTCTAGCTCTCCGTTTCCCCGCTCTCTCTCTCCCATTCTGATTCTCTCCCTCCTTTGATTATCTGCCATCTGTTACTATTTTCACTGAGACGCTCCTCTCTTCCTTTTGCAGAGGTTGTCTCGGTTCTGATGCTTTCCAGTCATGCATTAGGCAACATGACTAATATCTGCCACGTGTGATTCACTGATCCTCTCCCCACCAGGCCAGGCGCATGATGACTAAACTGCTGGACGGGCCACCATCTTCTCTCCCTTATAGGAGGTTCCAATTCCCCATCCCACCTTGTGTTTATTTGTACTGGTCTCCAGATGTCGGAAGAACCAGCTTAAGAAGTTGTCCTTATTCCCAGTGACCCATTCCTCTGTAGAACAGAAAAGCTGGGAGAGCCTAAAATGACCCAACATGACTATATAGAGAAGGGGTGGCCAAACTTACGGACCGTCCGAACCGCATACAACAATCTTAGATGTTTGAGAATCAGGGCGCACCTGCTGGGGCTCGGGGCTTCACCCTGTGGGAGGTACCTGCCGGGGCTCAGGACTTTAGCCCCGCTCTTGCTAAAGTCCCGAGCCACAGCAGGCATGCCCTGTGTGGCTGAAGCCCCAAGCCTCCCCTCCCTCCTGGGAAGAAGCTGGAGGTGACATAGGGGGGCACATGAGATCACGAGCCACCTCCCTACCCCCTGATTTTTGCCAGGGTTTGCTGGACCCGCTCTGACACATGATGCTGCCAGGCCCCCTCCCTGCACAGCAGCTGCTGGAGCAGTGAAGCTGGGAGCTGTGGCCATGGGGAGAGGCACCAGCAAACAGCTGGGAGCTGCAGGGAGAGCCGCGACTTTTGCTGCTGCCTCTCCCGTGGAGCTAAAGCAGCAGCCCCCTTGCAGCTCCCAGCTGTTTGCTGCTGCCTCTCCATGCAGAACTAACACCTGGGAGCTGCAGGGAGAGGCCTCTGAGGGCAAGAGGGGATGTGTGTGCCTGGGGGTGTGTGACTCAAGCTGTTGGGGGGGGCAACCTTTAAATTGTGCCCCCCACTCTCAGCAGACACCAGTTGCCTCTGGCAGAAGCTCCTAGCCTCACCACCCCGCCGCAGGGCAGAAGCCCCGAGCTTCCTCCCCCACCAGTCTGGTAGGTGGAGAATGGGGGGAGCATGGGGGGCATCTTAATTGTAAAAGAGCTGCATGTGTCTCACAAGCCGCAGTTTGGCCATCCCAGATCTAGAGCAAGGACCTCTGAACTGCTCAGCTGAAGGGCATGGGCAGTGCATGAACCTCTGGCTGGGGGAGGCTAGCCCCTCAGCCCCACCCCTTCTGCCCAAGGCCCCGCCCCTTCCACGCGCCCCGGAACCCACAGGCCCCCCACCATGGCTGCCGGCCCCCCCCTCCAGGCTGGCTAGTGCCCGCAAGCCCTCCAGCCCCAGAGCGCGGGGAGGGAGAGCGGGGGGCACCGCTGCAGCCTCCCCAGCCCCAGGAAGGTGGGCGGCGTGACCCCAGCCTCTGGAGCCCAGCGGTGCCGCCAAAGCGGGGCCCTGGGGGTGGAGTGTGGGTGGGGCCACGCCCGGCTGTTTGGGGAGGCTGAAGGGGCTGCATTGGTGACTTGTGGGAAGCCTGCTTGCTCTCTACATCCACTCTCATATACAGGTGCTGCCCGTGGGCACTCCAGGGCTCAGGATTTTCGCTCCTCTCTCCAGACACATACATACAAACCCGTAGATGCACACAGGCACGCTCCCAATTAGGGAGGTACACACACAAAGGCACGGACACAAACACCCCTGAGGACACAAGAACATCCCCACGTGATGCTGGGCAGCTGAGGGTCTGGATAACTAACACAGTGACACATAGAGAAGTCCATTCCTGACCCCTCCCAGGCCTGGCCCCTTGCCCACTCAAGCTGCCCCCATACCTGCCACTGTGTCACAAACCCAGCTGGAGCATTGCTGGAAATTCCCCGGGAAATGACCCATTTCCTGCTCGCTCCTACAGCACAATAACCCCGCGCTAGCTGTCTCTTTCCACGTAGCGCTGATTGTTTCTCGTTAATGGCAGGCTTTGCCAGACAAAGGGCCCCCAAGTAGTTTTCCTCCTGTGACAGTTATCGCACATCCTGAGGGCTCTTCCGAGGTTCATCACCATGCTGGCTGGCCCCTCTGGGAAGCACCCTTCACAGCCTGAGATGCATTGAGTGTCCAGGAGAGGGGGCTTTCTTCCCCTATGGTCTCTTGCCCGCCCTTGTCATAATGTCACCCACAGCCTCTGACGCTCTTCCTGTGCGCCAGGGCTGCACCTTCTCCCCTGCTAGAAGGCAAGGCCATGAGCAGGGCACCGGGAGAACTCTGAAGAGACACTGGAGAAGGAGAGTGGAAGTTACAAGATTTTGCCAGTAAGGGCCGCAGCCTTGAGCTGCACCAACCCCTAGCCCTTGGAATCAGGTTCCGCTACGCCAGCAACAGGCCCAGAATCATAGACGTGAGAGAACGAAGACCCATTTGGTCACATTGGCTGCCTGTCCAGTCTAGTCTTCAGTGCCTCAAACAGCGGGACTTTCGCCCCTTCCTTGGCAGCCTCGTCCCCTGTCTACCACAGGGGTTCGCAAACCTTTCCACCAGGTGGGCCACATCTTAATAGAGAGATTCCCTCCTGGGCAGCCCCCTTTCCATTCACAATTATGAGGACACTTCACCTCCCATTCATGATCCTGGAAACCACCTCTCCTTCCACTCTCAATCGCCCAGCATTCCTGTGGCAACGGCAGCAAACTCTGATGGGAAAGTAACATTTTTAGCTTTCTGTACTATGACGTAGTAGCTGGAAACAAGCAGGAGGAACCAGCATCGGGGGACCAGCCAGCTTTCTACAGGCCATCAGCAAATGCTCTGAGGCCCACGGTTTGGGATCCACTGGCTTAATAGATCTCACTGCTAGAAACATTCCCTGCCACCCAGGTGAGATTTTACTGTGGTTAATTCAGTTCTCGCACTCTTGGACTATCCAGAACACTTGCTCTCACTTCATGTCCATGATCTTGTTCTCCTAGGTGGTTAGCGCCATCCCCCTTTGTGTTCATTTGGCCAAGCCAAAAGGATTTAATTCTTCAGTCTTCCCATGTAAATCCCCTGCCCAGTGGCCAAATCCACATGCAGCCATGGTGCTGGCCCAACAGTATCTGTGGGATGTCAGATGGGGAACTGAGGCACTGGGAGATTAAGTAACATGCTCATAGTCACACAGCGAGTCTGTGGCAGGGCAGGGAATTGAACCCAGATTGCCAGAGTTCCAGGGCCTGAAGCACAAGCCCACCCTTCTCTGTCCTCACCCTCGTAGCCAGCCACCGGGTTGGACAGTGCTTTCCAAACCCACCGTTAGACGTGGCCTCAGCCCCAAAGAGCTTCCGATCTCCTTTCAATGGAAGAAAGGTGATCTACAGCAGGGGGAGCTGTGGTCGATCTGCCGTAACCAATGGCTGGCGTCGAGGAGTGGGTTTTCAGGAGATTATTAGAACTGCCATGCCCATAAGGTCAATGAAAGTCATGGTGTCTGTAACCGGGCCAGCCTTAGGGAAAATGACATCCTGGGCAAACTTGTATTTTGGTGCCCCTGGCCCCCGCTGCCTCCCCATCCCCCCTCCATTGCCCTGGCCCCTTCTGCCTCCCTGGGGTCCCCATCACCCCCAGGCCCCACTGCCTCCCCACCCTTTTCCCCGAGCTCCCTTCCATGGACATGGAAGTATAAGTAGGGGCATAAGTAGGGGCATAGCGAGCAGATCGAGGGACGTGATCGTTCCCCTCTATTCGACATTGGTGAGGCCTCATCTGGAGTACTGTGTCCAGTTTTGGGCCCCACACTTCAAGAAGGATGTGGATAAATTGGAGAGAGTCCAGCGAAGGGCAACAAAAATGATTAGGGGTCTGGAACACATGAGTTATGAGGAGAGGCTGAGGGAGCTGGGATTGTTTAGCCTGCAGAAGAGAAGAATGAGGGGGGATTTGATAGCTGCTTTCAACTACCTGAAAGGGGGTTCCAAAGAGGATGGCTCTAGACTGTTCTCAATGGTAGCAGATGACAGAACGAGGAGTAATGGTCTCAAGTTGCAGTGGGGGAGGTTTAGATTGGATATTAGGAAAAACTTTTTCACTAAGAGGGTGGTGAAACACTGGAATGCGTTACCTAGGGAGGTGGTAGAATCTCCTTCCTTAGAGGTTTTTAAGGTCAGGCTTGACAAAGCCCTGGCTGGGATGATTTAACTGGGAATTGGTCCTGCTTCGAGCAGGGGGTTGGACTAGATGACCTTCTGGGGTCCCTTCCAACCCTGATATTCTATGATTCTATGATTCTATGATTCTATGACATGCACCCAGGCCCGCCCCTCTTGACCATGGCGGCCAGAGAGCTGCGGCTGCTGGTTGGGCGCCCAGCTCTGAAGGCAGCGCCCTGCCAGCAGCCGTGCAGAAGTGAGGGTGGCGATACCATAGCTTGCCACCTTTACTTCTGTGCTCCTGCCGGCAGCGGCACTGCCTTCAGAGCTGGGCGGCCGGAGAGTGGCAGCTGCTGGCCGGCATCCCAGAGGGGCCAGGGCTATGAACTGCCAAGCCTAGAGGTGCCGGGGCTCAGCCCTGGCAAGCCCAGCACAAATTAAGCACTGACCCCCCCACCTCCAACCACAGCGCTCTGGGTAGTCTCCCACCCTGGTCAGCCAGTCTGTAATGCTGGCAATCCCCTGGGGACAGTGCTGAGATCTGACCCCATCTCTACTATTCCTGCTCTTTTTTCGAGTGCCTGGTCATTGCCTGTGTCAAACAGAATGGAACGTATAATCACGAAAGACCAATCTTTCTTAGCCACTGGCACCAGACACAAATGAAGGGTAGAACAGTGTATCTTACAGGGCTGGGCTTCATGCACACAGAGGTCCTTAGAGCACAGAATTTCCAACACGTGCCTTTGTACAACCATTACAGCACCGATCAATGCCCCTTACTGGCTGCACCCACCCTGGACTGGCACACCTCGAGGCACCCTTTGAGCCAGTGCTGCAAAAGTAACAGCTGGAAATGCTGTCTCTGAAATGCTGAGAAAGAGCCCAGCACGGAAACCCCACCCTACTGACCCACGGTCTGCGTCTTTATATAGAGAGGATAATAAGAGTGCACTGAGAGAGAAACACCCTGTGGTTTTAAATTGCCACCTTTGGGCAGACGTCTTCAATTAAAAGATGAGCTCAGATTGGCCCAGAGGAGCATTCCTCTTTAGAGAGAGCAGGCAAATAAGACGAGCTATGAGATGCGCTGTTATGATAGTGCACAGTGCAGAGAAAGCTGGTTGGAGGCCTCTATTTATCCCATCCCAGCATTACAAGAACTCAGCAACTAGGATGAAAGGAGGTACTTTCTCAAGCCACTGTGGAACTCCCTGCCTCATGTGGAGGCATGTCACTCTGCTAGACCCAGAAAAGAATCAGAGTCCCATGACCAAGGCGCTGTTACAGCACCGAGGAGAAATAAAGCTCTGAACGAGGAGTGCCAGGAGACTTGGGTACAGGTCTGGGGCTCTAAAGACTACAGAGTGGACAAGTACGAAGTCCTCCTTTGGGCATGCTGAGGGGTGTGCAAGGTGATTTACAGAGCCACCGACCCACTGTAGAGTAACTCCGGACCATTTTATAGTTAGAACTGATCATTCCTCAGAGGCTGTACGTTTTCTGTGTTTTCTTCGTTATTCTTTCTTGGCCAGGGTCACTTGAGGTTGAGGAGTGTTTCTTTCCTATTCCATACAGCCGGAAGAGCAGTGAAGGATCTTTCCCCCTCAGCATCGAAGACCTTCCTTTCTCCCAGTCCTGAGTTCATCAATCAATCCTATTCTACTCCGGCCTAGTCTGTTCCGGTTCTTACGTTACAGAGCCTTTGAGGGCCTTCCAGAAGTGCATTGCACAACATGACTAACATCTGTCCCCTGTAGGTCTTTTGTCTTTCCCTCCCCCAGGAGAAATTATGAGGGAGGAAGGGTTGGTTTCAGTTCTTTTAATAACTGACCATATTCCATGTGTGCTGCGCTATGTGTTTCTATACCCTCTGTTAGCCAAGCCCGTCCTTTCCCCCAAGCCTTGCTCTTTGTTTGTGTTCAGTTGTTTCCTGAACCATCCCAGAATAGAGTCGGGGAAATGGGCTGTCTGGGTGTCTCCTAGGAGAGGAAAAGCACAGAGTGAGGGCAGCAAGCTGCAGGATTCATTTCTGACTGTGCTGTCAGCTCCTATTCTGCAGAGCAGGGGGACGGGATGCTGCCTTGCATTTCTGCATGCTGCCTCGTTATCCCACCCGCCAGGAACTCCGCAGTTCTGATCCCAGCTCCGTCACTAACTCCCTCTATAGCTCTGAGCCAGTGACGGGGCCTGGAATGGCATGGAATATGGTCCCATCGAAGCTGGAGGTGGCATTTCCAGCTCAGGTAGAAGTTGCTAAAAAATACCAAGGTAGCTGCAGCTGCATGGGCCCCGTCCCATCTGAAACCTTGTATACTCGCAGCAGCTAGCTGTCCCGCCGCCCATGCAGCCGTGGCTACAGGGCTATTTTTAGTGTCTACCCCAGTGCCTATTTTTGTGTCTAGCCACACTGGAAATGCCAACTCCAATGTCCGTGTACCCAGGATGTCGTAATATCGAGGGGAAGGATGTGGCCTAGCCGGGATACCGCTCCCAGTCTGGGCATCTCAGAAAGATGTTGACTCCTCTGGCCAATTAGGGAGTAACTTTGAGGAGCTCCATAGGAAGTCCTACCCACTCCTCCTGCGCTGGAAGGGGACAGCTAGTATGTGGGACAACAATGTGAAGAGGGTTATGGGATGGATTATTTGGGTACGTGGAGAGTAGATCTGAAAAACAAAACAGGGAAAGCTGGGGTGAATCTGGGTGTCCTGTGGGCTGTAAAGGGGCATAGGGCCTTTTACCTCTAGGTCACCAGTTCGGATTCAACCCATGGTGAAAATCGTCGCCAGCAGTGTTGGCTGTTTCTTGGCCTGTATGAAATGAGTTTGGCTGATCTCAGTCCATTCTAAGCACACGCATTAAGCAAAACCTACTACCTCCACTGGCACTCATTAGCCCCTTTCTTAGCAACCTCATCCACAGGCCAAGACTTGACTGGAGCACAGAGACTGAACTTCCCCCTCAGCCCTTGAGTTGGTCCATCGAGGCAGGGCGGGGATGCATTAGGAGAGCAGGGGGCGGGGGGAGACTTGGCTTTGCCACTGGCTGCGCTGTACCTGCTCTGCAGATAAGCACGAGACTTCATGCCCCAAGTGTGTGAATGTGGCACTTTTCCCCTGCCCTGGCTAGACCTGGAGAAATAACCGAGAGAAAGCTCCATACGAAATAAGAAAAGAGAGAGGAAAGGAGTGAGAACAAGGGGGTCAGGGAAAGAGGAAGAGGGCTGGATAAGGCAGAGGAGAGGAAACAGATGGGGGAAATCAGAGATATCGAGATGAACGTCACATGCCAATGGGGAAGGTGAGAATCCCCCTGGTCCCACCACAGGGCAGGGCATAGCAAGGGCAGATTACGCAGGGCTATCTGCTCCCACACAGTTGCTGCTTACTTCATCTGTTGTCATCCTAAGTGAAACTGATTAGCAGAGAGAGTGACTTCCTTGTTCAAAGGTGACCTATGTGGCAATAAGGAGGCCGATGGAGGCAAAGGGAAGGGAAGGCTGTGCCCTGTAAAATTCCCATATGTGCAGGAAGTGGTGTCGGGACTCCGTAAACAGCGAAGGTAGCACAGTGTCAGGGGATGCTGCATTGCAGGAAGGGGTGATGGTGATGCATGACGGGGCTCTCTCCCCCATCAGTCAGAACTAGGGGTGCTGTGCTGCAGGGATTGGGGTGGCTGACTCAGTAGGGGGCACTCTCTTCTTCAAGTCAGCGATGACCCCAGCTCCCCGGTGTCAGATGATGCCTTTCAGGGGCGAGGTGGCCATTGCAGATCCCCTGGCACTTTCTGCAAGCGGCTGGAGGTGCTAAGCTGGGTGTCCTGTGCACAAGCCAACTCAGGTAACAACATTCCGCCGACTTCGGTGCAGTTCCTACTGCATGTGGGATCCTCCTTCCCTTCGTGCCCTAAACCATTGCGTCGTGTTCCTGTGCGCTGCTCAGGAATTGCTGGGCTCCACTCCAGAGCTGGCTGCATTTCAGCAGTGGGCGAAGCGATCCCTGTGTACTAGGGAGGAACAACAGTCACTCCATAATTAAGACTGCAACTGAGTTTCCATGATATAAAGACGGTTTTGCCTTTCCACCTCTACAATCTACAGAAAAGATCTAGTGACCTCAAACCTGACAGGTCAGATCTGGGCTCGTAGTAGAGCTGTTGTGCACAATTTGAAGCGACCGAGACCAGGCTTCCTGAATTATGAGTCTCTGAACAAGGAGACATTAAATGCAATTCCCAGATTCTCCCAATTCATTTTGCCAGTGTGTAGCACAAACTCAGACGGCAGGAGAGAGAGCCAATCGCTACTGTTGGTCTCCCCTAGGTGGGACCTAGTGCCCACAGCCAACATTCAGTGGGTCAAAGTCCAGTTTCAGGAGTTACTAGAATTAGACTGAGTGACCCCCGTGGCGGCCTGCCAGCTCTGATGAGCTCACACAGGGCCTGTCACAGGGCTGCTGGAGACCTGCGCTTTCCCTTTGTGAAAGAAGCTTCTAACCTGTTTCCTTGCAGAGGCACGGCTGGATCCTCTGCCAGTGCCGATCAATAGTGTCAGTGGAAAACCGATTTTCCAT
Organism: Lepidochelys kempii; assembly: GCF_965140285.1. Classification (NCBI taxonomy): domain Eukaryota; kingdom Metazoa; phylum Chordata; order Testudines; family Cheloniidae; genus Lepidochelys; species Lepidochelys kempii. Next base: position 4,087,569 of record NC_136381.1, on the reverse strand, counting down.
TCGAGGCCTCACAAGGGGGCTCTCTGTTCCAGCAAATGTCAGAATGCCAAGGGAAGGGGGGTACCCCAGGATACCTTCCCTCCCAGAGCTCCCTGATTTCACCCTATCCTCACCTCCCAGAGGAATCTTCTGAGGTCTGTAGAGAGGGGGCCATCTAGAGATCTAGAAATGGAGGCTGCAGAGGACAGGAGGTTGGGCTGAGGTCTCCCACATACACACGCCCCGCTCTCTTATCCACTACCTGAGCCTCTGGATTCCTGCTGTCCCCACTCAGACACATCAGCCAGTCCTTCTGGGCCACCTGCCTGACATGAGTGGGACGTCAGAGCAAGGTCTCGCTGCCAGGAGCGTAGGAAAGCAGTGTGGGGGCACCGGAGGAAGAAGTTATTTCACGGGCAGTTGGTGAAAGGGATCAGACACTCAATCCAGGGAGAGGGAAGCGGACTGGATCACAGGGAAGGGGGCGTTGGCCTTATCAGAGGGAATGGTTTCTACAGCTCACCCCGGCCCTGTAAACCCTGCTGACACCCTGGCATGCCTCCAGGAGAGCTAAGCAGGGGTCTGACCCTTTCTCTGTGGGCGCAGGTTACCCAGCCAGGACATAGCCCCTTGCACTCTGCACAGGGAAACCACCTCTGCATCTCCATGGGGGGCAGGACAGAGTGTCCTAGGGGGCTGCTCTGTCCAGCCCATCCTGAGACCCCTGGTCCCCAGCTCTGTGCAGCCCCTGCGGACCCTGGTGTCTCTCCAGACCCGCTGGCAGATTTCTTCGCCTCGGCTGTGCTGCCAGCATCAGATTTGGCAGCCGATGCGGGTGATGTTGTCGGTTTCCTGACAGCGTTCTGGTGTTACCCGGGTAACCCGACTGCTAGCGAAGGAGGCCTGACCTCTGGGAGCTGTTTACCAGCCAGAGAGAGACACCAGTGCCAATGGAGCTGGGAGGAGCTGCTCTGGCTCCAAGGCTGGCATCTTCCTTCCTGGCACCTGCAGCGGGGGGGCCCAGTGCCCGCACCACCATCAGCCTCCTCCGTCCCATCCCCCTAGCACAGGGGTGCCCAATGCCTGCACTCCTGCCAGCATCCTCCATCCCATCCCCCCAGCACAGGGTGCCCAGTGCCCACCACCCCATCAGCCTCCTCCGTCCCATCCCTGGGCATAGGGATGCCCAGTGCCTGCACACCTGTCAGCCTTCTCCATCCCATCCCCCTGGGACAGAGGTGCCTGCCCCCTCCCCCCCCGTCAGCCTTGTCTTTTCCATCCCCCTGGCACAGGGGCTCCCAGTGCCTGCACACCTGTCAGCCTCCTCTGTCACATCCCCCGACACAGGGGTGCCCATATCCCTGTCAGACTCCTCTGCCCCCTACCCATGGTCCTGGGCTTCAGTCCCCTCTGCCCCACACCCTGTGTCTCATTCACACTGGCCAGCATGAGTGCCAGTCTTTTGACCCCCCTCAGCCCAGGTGTGAATGGGGACCCAAGGTTCAGGGCAGGAAGCAATCAGCTCTCCGTGACTTCTACCCCTGTTCCTGGTATGACCCCACCTCAGCCCAGTTCCCTGTGCAGCGTCTCATCCATTCTCGCTCCATTTCCCAGTGTCTCCATAAGCCAAAATCCCACTGGCTCCTGCCCCTCGCCCAGTGTCCCTCCCACACTCCCAGTCTGTTTTGCATGGCAGGGGGTGAGAAGGTGAATGTGCGTATGGTGGAGACTGGCCACGGGGTTCCATAACCCCTGCCTGGCGCTCGGCCCAGCCGATCACAGCACTTCTCCATGGTATGGCCAGGAGCCTTGTGGCATGTGTGAAAACCATGGCAGAAAGGCCTGCACCCTACTCCCAGAGAACTGAGGATTCACTTCTTACTACCCAGTTGGATGCACCCTGCCCTGGATCAGGCTCTGAATCTATTTCCCAACCTCTGCTCTCAGCCCTGCCTCCTCGTGTCTTCTGTCCATGCCAGTCGATCCCTTTGGAAGGCACCTGGTGGCCCCAGATCAGCAGCTGACAGGCTCTGAGTGGCTGGAGACCTGCCCTGGCAGTGGGGCCCCCAGGATGTTGTTTGGAAAGAGACTGAACGGTGGGCAGGGGTCTGGTGATCTTGTCCCCATTCGAGAGTGGGCCTGGGAGTGGAGTAGGGCGGCTTTCCTCTTGTTTCCCTATTGATGAGGCTGGTAAAGCACTAGCCCGCCTTCCCGTCCATCTGAGATGCCTGTGACATTTCTGGGGGTGAATCGAGGTGTCCGGGGTGAATCATCAGCCACCCGCTTACGGTGTGAGGGAGCCCGGTCTGTGCCAGGCGAATGGGCCGGCTGCTGGCAACACAAGGGCTATCGCAAGCCCCCCTCTTCCCCAGTAGAGCCTAGCAATTTACACACCCTGCTTGGTTACACTCGAGTACCCAGTCCCGGGGCTTCTGGACACCCACACTGCCCAACGAGCTGCTGCCTCTGGGGAAGCCGTGCCCCCCCCAATCACTGGGGTCACCTCCGTTCAACACACTCTTTAGCATAAGGCACTTAGACATGTCTATAGTAAAACCAAAGTGAAGTTTATTTGCCCGAGCTTGAGATAAATATTTAAATAAAAGCAAATATAAGGATATGGGGTGCTGGAACAGGAGGGCCAGGGGGCTATGCCTGCCCACTTTTTACCGGGCATAAAGGCAAGCGACAGGGGGAGAGGGCGGAGAAGAGCGAGTGGGGGGTGGGGATCTTGGGGGAAAAAGGAGGCGTGAGGGCGGGGCCTTGGTGGGAAGAAGCAGCAGTGTTTGGGGCCTCAGGGGAAAGGGCAGCAGGGGAGGGGCCTCGGGGAAGGGGCAGTAGGGGGCGGGGCCGCAGGGGAAGGGCCGTGTGGGAGGGGCCTCAGGGGAAGGGGCGGCAGGGGAGGAGCCTCAGGGAAGGGGCAGCAGGGGGCGGGGCCTCAGGGGAAGGGCCGTGTGGGAGGGGTCTTGGGGGGAAGGGGCAGCATGGGGGGGGCCATGGTTCAAGCAGTGGTGGCCCTCCTGACTTTTAGGGAGCTTCCTTTGCCCCGATAAGGATTTGGCAACATATGATGACAGATAAAAGAAAAATATAAAACAGTCTAGACCCCGTACTTATTAAGCGGTTCCTTTGCCATCTGAGAAGGTGTTTCTCACCCAATGGTCAGTCCTTGCTGCGTTTGTCCAGCCCTGAGCTCTGGGATCCGCCTTTCCTGCGGGTAGAGCCACTTCTGTAATGGAGAACATCTCGTGCCCTTTCTCCTCTTACACAGATCCAGACTTTTGTCTCGTTTCATAGTCAAGGCAATTTGGTAACTTCGGTTCACCCCTGAAGGTCCCCTATTCAGAGTCCAGGGCTCCTTTCGTCTTGTGGATGCTCCAGCCTGCACCTGATCCAGATCACAAACCCAGGACTAGTCGATTATTCTCAGTGTTGAGTTACTCAGCTCTGAGACTCATCCTGCCTGGGATGGCATGTTTTACCTCCAGCAGTTTGGGAGCATAATAGACTACATGTTACATGACTCTAAAATGGTTTCCTGTACAAACACCTCACAATACCCATGAGAACCAGCTAGTGCTTAGCTTTGGCAGAGACCCCACAGGAGCCCTTTGGGTGCAATATCAAGACAATGACCAGACATGGGTATAATACACCTGCCTGGGCAGGGCTGTGTCACATACCCATGGGCTCGGTTCATTCTGACTCCATGGCTGAGACACGTCTGGCCAGTACGCAGCTCCCCCAGCAGTGACGCTGGTTGATCTGCAAACTCCATTCTTGTGGCTTTCACCATTCGAGAATCCCACCATGCAAGGAGAGCCCGGTCATACACAGTGGCTTAGCTGTCCTCTCTCGCCGAATGAAAGCCAGCCCGTGCAGCAGGGCACTGCTTGATTCCTTCTCCAGCCCTACTGGGGTATGAACTTGACTAGGCTTTGTTCTGGGCCGCCGACCAGGGGTGAATTTCCCCCTCAGTCTTTACTCAGGCAAAACTCCCACAGCCCTCAGAGAGAGCTTTGCCTAAATAAAGTTACCAGGCCTTTGCCCAGCACTCTTTAAAATAACTTTCTAGTCTTTGAATTGCAGCCCCGTTGGAAACCTGAAACTATTTTCCTCTTAGTTTGTTATTGTAGGGTTGCTTCTGAGCGCTGGGGCTCTGCCCTCTGCTCTCTTGTTTGTTTACATACATATTTACAAAACCTGGGCTTGCCAGAATTTGATTTTTTAATATGTCCTTTTGAGGGATAATATTCATTTTTAAGCATTTTTAAAAATGCTTATCAATTTAATTGTTCACAACAGCACAAAATTAAGGGTTTTTAAGCATTGTTTTAGTTGTATCAATATAAATTTTCACAGTGGGGGAAATTATCGGGATGGGTCAGACAATAATTAGTTATGACAGTAGAGGCTGAGATTCAAAAAATTAAAGCTGTATAATCGTTCACACACAAACTGGCTGCATTACGTCAAAGCATACAAAGCAAATACCCTAAAAGCAAACTCTAATAAGTTCTCACACCGCATTTTTCATACTTTGCCTAGCTGTCAATTTCAGTTATTATCAGTGGAAAGATTTGTTATTGGTTTGTCTGTGTGCAGTGAAATCAACATTGACTAGTAAAACCAGAATCCTTCCAAGGCTCACAATACATAAACAATGCTGCAGAGCTCCACTGCGAATCTGCTTGCAGAGCTGACCCACAAGGAAAACCTATGTGTTGCAGAAAGTGGTCATGCAACAACCTGCTTCCTTCTGAGATGGCATAGACCCGAAAGCCCCAGTGACATGCTCGAGGGTGCCGTGCCACTGAGTGCACGTCAGATAAGCTTGCAGTCCTGGCTGCTTGGGGTTATAACTGATCACATGGCACTTTTCACAAGAGTAGAAATGATATCTCTGACTGGATGCATTCTGCCTCCCCAAATTCCTCCTAAGCATTTGATTGGAAACATGATTCTTCCTCACGTCCTGTCTGAAGCTGCTGCATGTAGTTAAGCAGCTGCTGTGTTCCACCCCAGAGGTGGCTGCATTTCAGTGAGGCCCGGAGTTATTTTCATGCACACAATCCAGCTAAAAGGTACTGCCGGAATATGTCATTATTAATCACTACACTGCACAACAGCAGCTGCGGCTCTGGGCATGGAAGAGTGAAAACGAGGATGGGCTTCTGGGAAAGGGTCACGTGTCCATCTCTTTCTCCTCTAGTCGACATTCGGGAGATAAAAGAGATCCGCCCAGGGAAGAATTCCCGGGATTTTGAACGATATCCAGAAGATGCTCGGAAACTGGACTCCGCCATGTGTTTCATCATGCTGTATGGCCCGGATTTCAGGCTCCGGACACTCAGTGTTGCTGGTCAGTGCTGGGTGATGGAGGGTGACAACGGGCAGGGAGGGTCTAATCTTGATTCTTTCCCTTCCCCATTTCTTCCTAGGGCTGTTAAGGTTTCATGGATGAGGCGGCCTCACCAGCTTTCCCACCCACCCAAGCTCTGTCCTGGCCCAGGGGAGAGGGTGGGAGTCAGCTGTGGTGGAAACCAGGACGTGGACACACGGGCTGGGGGAAGAGGGCCATGAAGCCTCTTAGCAGGGAGAAGACAGGTCAGGTTGTCACCATCTCCCTCCAGCAGTCCTTTCTCCCAGCATCCCTCCTCCCTGACACAGCGCCCCACCCAGACCCCACTCGCAGCGAGGGCCATCCCTGATGGAATGCCACTCTCAGGGTGAATTTGGCCCATTGGCACAGGCGCCAACTCCAGGGGTGCTCTGGGGCTCCACCACCGATGGGGAAAAATAGCGGGGGCTCAGCGCCCACCAGCCCTGTTTGGGAGACTCTAGGGGGAGAGCGGAGAGCAGTGAGCCGGCGGGGGGCCTGGGGGAGGGGGCAGAGTGGGGGCGGGAAGAGGTGGAATGAGGGCGGGGCCTCAGGGAGGGGCGGACTGGGGGGCAGGGCCTCAGGGCAGCACGTGTGTGGAGCACCCACCGTGAAAAATAGAAGTCGGTACCTGTTCCCAGTTGGCCAACGGTGAAGCCAGCTGGATGGAAATGGTGCTGTTGTCCGTACGAAGAAGAGCACCATCTCGGTGCATTGTCTAAACTCAGCTAGAGATGAGGAGCAGCCAGATCCCTCAATCCCCGCACCCCCGAGTTGCGGGGAGAGGTCAGCCCGGGAGCAGACCATTGCAGCCTGGCCCCATCTCTAGTGTAAGTGCAGAGAGGGAACTTCCCTTAGCCCCGCTCCTCCCACTGCTGGACTCTGCTCTTCTCCCTCCTCAGCCTTCTGTGAGGAAGACGTCAACCTGTGGATGACGGGCCTGAACTGGCTGGTGACGGACACTCAGAAAGCCCAGACGCCGCTACAGATTGAAAGGTATGGGCAGGGAGCTGGGCTGCTGGGGGGGCTGGGGATCCCTCTGTCCCGTCACTCCAGAGCCTGGCTGGGTGGGCCGGGAGATCCGAGCCACCCCTGGGCACTGCAGAGTGAGGTGGGACTCAGGGAAGTGAAGAGCACACAGGGTCGCTAGTTTGGTTTTCCTTCATCCCCATTTTGGGGTGCCCAGTAATCCTGGAGAGCACTGAACGAATGCGGGCCCCAGAGCTGGCTGGGGTGCTGATGAGGGGATGAAACGCCTTCCTGAGGTGTAATCCCCTCCGGAAGAGGCCGGACCCCATCACCCCAGCATGTGCGTTAACTGCACCGTGCTCCTAGCTGCCTCACTGCTGGGACCCCTCGGCTCCAGGCTGATCCGTTTCTTCTCAATCCTCTTGCTAGGTGGCTGCGGAAACAGTTTGACTTGATGGACAGGACGAGAGAAGGCAGGTGAGTGAGGCAGACAGGCAGGGACGACAGGAAGGTTGATGACCCTCGGCGTTTTCATACTAGCAGGTGTCACTGCAAAGACTATCTGCCTCTCGCCCGGGTTTGCCACACTTTCTGTGGCAGCCACCGGAGGGTGGTCTGCGCAGGATGGAGGGAGCTGGCATGATAGGGCCTGAGGCTGGCAAACCCCCTTCATGAGCTGAGAAATGCTTGAGCTCTTTAGAGGATGGGGAGAGGAGACAAACATTTCATGGTGGCTGGAAAAATGAGGCCTTGCCCAGTCGTCCAGCTCTCTGCCACTCTCTGCCCACCACACAGCCCTGCCATGCCTGCTCCTTTCCCATCACCCAGTCCCCACAGGCTGGGAGATAAAGCCTCAGGAGATAAAGCAGCAGAAGCCCTGATCCTGCAGTCCTCGCGCTCTCCGAACTTCCACTGGCTCGACTGGGAGCTTGGAGCATGCTAAGGCAGCGGGATGAGGGCTGGTTGTCTGACAGGCTCAGGTTGTAAGATATTGTGGCCTTAAGCAGGGGGGAAATTTGATCCCATTGTCAGAGCCGCGGCCAAGGCCAGGATCCCACTGGAACAGGCTCTCAAGGAATCTGGAGCCAAACAGGACTAAAAGGAAAAGATGGAAATGAGACAGTGTCTCTCTGAGAAGCTGTGGGGAGTTGGGAGATGGGACAGGGGGGAAAGGGGGGGCAAGGAGGAGGAAAGAAAACTGGATTTAAAATGTTTTGTTTAATCAGCATTTTGGTCCCTTTCTGTCCAGCTAGCTAACAAGGCGCGGCTGCTGGGGCGGGGCCCAGCAGACCTCTTTGCCCTGCCGCATGCCAGCTCTGTGTAAACAGGACATCGGACAGGAAGTGAGGGGGTTCCATCCAGGAAGAGGAGGGGGCCAGGGCAGGAAATGATGGGACATGGGACAGGAAGTGGGGCTAGTGTGGAAGGAGCAATCGGCTTTACAAAAACATGGGTGTGTCCCCTGGGGACCTGAGTGCTATATTCAAGTCTGAAATAGAAGCACAGCAAGGGAGAAAGGCCTTCTGGACTATTCCCAAGAGACGGCACTGCGGGAGTCTTCAGGGATGCCTCCGTGCACCAGGCACTTGGCAGAATCCCACTGAGATGATTTGATGAGGCATATTTTGTTATCCCACTGGGATTGTCCTACAAAGCACTCGGGTACACCAGCAATGGGCTTACACAGCAGCCCAGCTCGACAGGGTGGAATTTGTACACCATTGGGGGATGCACAGCGTATTCAAAGTGCCAGATGACAGCGGTATTAATGCCACGGCAGGGATCCTGGGAGGCCTACTGGGAAGGTGCACGGCTGAGTCTCTGAGACACAGCAGGAGTCCCCCTGTGCTATCCCCACCCCATGCCGCTCTACCTTGAGTTCCCGAGCACAGCGCAGAGGCTGGCCGCGGAGCTGAAGGCGGTTGAAGTTGATCACGTTAAATTCAGTGAGGCCAGCTGAAGCAAAGCAAAGCAATGCTTGGGGTCTGATCCTGAACAGTGCTGAGCACCCGTATCCCAGTCAGTGATTGGTCTTTGAACTCTCAGAGCACCCACAACTCTGATCAGAGTCCCCGTGCGGGGACGGCACTTGGCACTTCTCAGGATCAGGACCCACATCTCTGCAACTCGGCTGAGCTTTTCCTGCCTGCCTTTCCTTCGCTGGTGTCACACACCAATACCCAGCCCTTCCAGGGACCTCTCCAAGTCACGGCTTGTGGCCCATCCAGCACGGAATCAAGTGATGTGGTTCTTGGTGTCTCAGGCCCAGTCTACTTGGAAAAGTTTGGCTGGCCTAGCTCTGTTGGTGAGAAGTGTGAAAAAAATCACTCCCCTACTTGACACAGCTGCACCAGCAACAGCCCCAGGGTAGATGCAGTTATACCCACAAAAAAAGAGTCCCTTTGCTGGGACAGGTTATTTTGTTCACGGATCTGAGATAATCTCTACTAGGAAAGGAACTCTTTTGCTGGTCTAAGCTGCGTCTGTGCTTGGAGGGTTTGCTGGTGTAGCTATACCAGCGAACCCTTTCTGGTGTAGATCAGAACTCGTGCTACTAAACTACACCCAGGGCCCTCCCTCAAATCCCAAAGAACACAATGAGCAGCTGTAGACTAGGCTAGCAAGTGCAGAAGGGGGTGGGGAGGGGTGGGGGAGAGGAGGGAGCAGGAGTGGAATAGAACATGCTGCCACCTGCTGTCTGACTTGGGTAACTGTAGATTCAAGCCACACAGGGCTGTGCATTTGGGTTCTGTTGAAACCCAAATAGCTTGAAGAAAAGGAGAACTTGTGGCACCTTAGAGACTATCATAGAATCATAGAATATCAGGGTTGGAAGGGACCTCAGGAGGTCATCTAGTCCAACCCCCTGCTCAAAGCCGGACCAATCCCCAATTTTTGCCCCAATCCCTAAATGGCCCCCTCAAGGATTGAACTCAGAACTCTGGGTTTAGCAGGCCAATGGTGGGTAAAACACCAATTCTTCAGATGCATCTGAAGAAGAAGAAGAAGAAGAAGAAGAAGAAGTGGTATTTTATCCATGAAAGCTTATGCCCAAATAAATCTGTTAGTCTTTAAGGTGAGGGTGAACAGATGTCCCGATTTTATTGGGACAGTCCTGATCTTTGGGTCTTTTTCTTATATAGGCTCCTATTATCCCCCACCCCCGTCCCAATTTTTCACACTTGCTGTCTGGTCACCCTATTAAGGTGCCACCAGACTCCTTGTTGTTTTTATCAGCTCTTGCAGTCATTCAGCCCATACCTAGCCCCGAGAAGCATGACAGAAAGCCAGTGAAGAACTAAGCACAATAGCATGCTAGATTCTGCTCACATCCCTTCCAAGCCAAATCCCCAGCAAGGCCTGGGACTGGAAGGACTGGGCTGGGCCCACTTCCTCTTCTTGTTCTGCAGACAAATACACACTGGCACACGTAACCATGAGTGGGTGGGACTGTGTGAAGTCAGTAAAGCTGCCTTGATTTACACTGGCTGGGGATCCGGGCCCACCATCTCTAAAAGTTTGCTGACTTGGGGTTCTTTTGCTGAAGTCACACACATGTTAGTCTTTCAGAGAAGAGCTCTCTCGTGGCGTGATGTTGTGGTGGGTGTCTGCTATAGACCAACAGACCACGAGGATGAGGTAGATGAGGCTTTCTTCGGACAACTAACAGAAGTTTCCAGATCACAGGCCCTGGTTCTTATGGGGGACTTCAGTCACCCTGACATCTGCTGGGAGAGCAATACAGCGGTGCACAGACAATCCAGGAAGTTTTTGGAGAGTGTTGGGGACAACTTCCTGGTGCACGTGCTGGAGGAACCAACTAGGGGCCGTGCTCCTCTTGACCTGCTGCTCACAAACAGGGAAGAATTGATAGGGGAATCATAGAATCAATCATAGAATCATAGAATATCAGGGTTGGAAGGGACCCCAGAAGGTCATCTAGTCCAACCCCCTGCTCAAAGCAGGACCAATTCCCAGTTAAATCATCCCAGCCAGGGCTTTGTCAAGCCTGACCTTAAAAACCTCTAAGGAAGGAGATTCTACCACCTCCCTAGGTAACGCATTCCAGTGTTTCACCACCCTCATAGTGAAAAAGTTTTTCCTAATATCCAATCTAAACCTCCCTCACTGCAACTTGAGACCATTACTCCTCGTTCTGTCATCTGCTACCATTGAGAACAGTCTAGAGCCATCCTCTTTGGAACCCCCTTTCAGGTAGTTGAAAGCAGCTATCAAATCCCCCCTCATTCTTCTCTTCTGCAGACTAAACAATCCCAGCTCCCTCAGCCTCTCCTCATAAGTCATGTGTTCTAGACCCCTAATAATTTTTGTTGCCCTTCGCTGGACTCTCTCCAATTTATCCACATCCTTCTAGTAGTGTGGGGCCCAAAACTGGACACAGTACTCCAGATGAGGCCTCACCAATGTCGAATAGAGGGGAACGATCACGTCCCTCGATCTGCTTGCTATGCCCCTACTTATACATCCCAAAATTCCATTGGCCTTCTTGGCAACAAGGGCACACTGCTGACTCATATCCAGCTTCTCATCCACTGTCACCCCTAGGTCCTTTTCCGCAGAACTGCTGCCTAGCCATTCGGCCCCTAGTCTGTAGCGGTGCATTGGATTCTTCCATCCTAAGTGCAGGACCCTGCACTTATCCTTATTGAACCTCATCAGATTTCTTTTGGCCCAATCCTCCAATTTGTCTAGGTCCCTCTGTATCCTATCCCTCCCGTCCAGCGTATCTACCACTCCTCCCAGTTTAGTATCATCCGCAAATTTGCTGAGCGTGCAATCTACACCATCCTCCAGATCATTCTCATCCTCCAGATCCTCCAGAAGTGTAAGTGGGTGGCAGCCTAGGCAGCAGTGACCCTGAGATGGTCGCATTCAGGATCCTTACAAAAGGAAGAAAGGACAACAGCAGAATACAGACCCTGGATTTCAGAAAAGCAGACTTTGACTCCCTCAGGGAACTGATGGGCAGGATTCCCTGGGAGGCTAATATGAGGGGGAAAGGAGTCCAGGAGAGCTGGCTGTATTTTAAAGAAGCCTTATTGAGGGCGCAGGAACAAACCATCCTGGTGTGCAGAAAGAATAGCAAATATGGCAGGCGACCAGCTTGGCTTAACAGAGAAATCTTCGGTGAGCTTAAACACAAAAAAGAAGCTTACAAGAAGTGGAAACTTGGACAGATGACTAAGGAGTATAAAAATATTGCTCGGCCATGCAGGAGTGAAATCAGAAAGGCCAAAATACAACTGGAGTTGCAGCTAGCAAGGGATGGGAAGGGGAACAAGAAGTGTTTCTATAGGTATGTTAGCAACAAGAAGAAGGTCAGGGAAAGTGTGGACCCCTTACTGAATGAGGGAGGCAACCTAGTGACACATGATGTGGAAAAAGCTGAAGTACTCAATGCTTTTTTTGCCTCAGTCTTCACAGACAAGGTCAGCTCCCAGACTACTGCACTGGGCAGCAGAGTATGGGGAGGAGGTGAGCAGCCCTCCGTGGTGAAAGAACAGGTTAAGGACTATTTAGAAACACTGGACATACACAAATCCATGGGGCCAGGTGCAATGCATCCGAGGGTGCTGAGGGAGTTGGCGGATGTGATTGCAGAGCCATTGGCCATTATCTTTGAAAACTCGTGGCCATCGGGGGAGGTCCCAGACGATTGGAAAAAAGTCAAATATAGTGCCCATCTTTAAAAAAGGGAAGAAGAAGAATCCAGGAAACTACAGACCAGTCAGCCTCACCTCAGTCCCTGGAAAAATCATGAATCAAGTCCTCAAGCAATTCATTTTGAAGCGCTTGAGGGAGAGGAAGGTGATCAGGAACAATCAACATGCATTCACCAAGGGCAAGTCATGCCCGACCAACCTGATTGCCTTGTATGATGAGATAACTGGCTCTGTGGATATGGGGAAAGCGGTGGATGTGATATATCTTGACTTTAGCAAAGCTTTTGATACGGTCTCCCACAGTATTCTTGCCAGCAAGTTAAAGAAGTATGGATCAGATGAATGAACTATAAGGTGGATAGAAAGCTGGCTAGATCGTCGGGCTCAACGAGTAGTGATCAACGGCTCAATGTCTAGTTTGCAGCCAGTATTAAGTGGAGTGCCCCAGGGGTCGGTCCTGGGGCCGGTTTTGTTTAACATCTTCATTAATGATCTAGATGATGGGATGGACTGCACCCTCAGCAAGTTTGTGGATGACACTAAGCTCTGGGGAGAGGCAGATATGCTGGAGGGTAGGAATAGGGTCCAGAGTGACGTAGACAAATTGGAGAATTGGGCCAAAAGAAATCTGATGTGTTCAACAAGAACAAGTGCAGAGTCCTGCACTTAGGATGGAAAAATCCCATGCACCGCTACAGACTGGGGACTGACTAGCTAAGCAGCAGTTCTGCAGAAAAGGACCTGGGGATTACAGTGGACGAGAAGCTGGATATGAGTCAACGGTGTGACCCTGTGGCCAAGAAGGTGAACAGCATATTGGTCTGCATTAGTAGGAGCATTGCCAGCAGATCGAGGGAAGTGATTATTCCCCTCTATTCGGCACTGGTGAGGCCACATCTGGAGTATTCCATCCAGTTTTGGTCCCCCCACTACAGAAAGGATGTGGACAAATTGAAGAGAGTCCAGTGGAGGGCAACAAAAATTATTAGGGGGCTGGGGCACATGACTTATGAGGAGAGGCTGAGGGAACTGGGCTTATTTAGTCTGCAGAAGAGAAGAGTTAGGGGGGATTTGATAGCAGCCTTCACCTACCTGAAGGCGGATTCCAAAGAGGATGGAGCTCGGCTGTTCTCAGTGGTGGCAAATGACAGAACAAGGAGCAGTGATCTCAAGTTGCAGTGGGGGAGGTCTAGGTTGGATATTAGGAAACACTGTTTCCCTAGGAGGTGGTGAAGCACTGGAATGGGTTACCTAGGGAGGTGGTGGAAACTCTATCCTGAGAGGTTTTTAAAGCCCAGCGTGACAAAGCCCTGGCTGGGATGATTTAGTTGGGGTTGGTCCTGTTTTGAGCAGGGGATTGGACTAGATGACCTTCTAAGGTCTCTTCCAACCCTTATTTTCTATGATTCTATGGCTACAACCCTCATGGCAAGTACGCAGCAAGGACCCTCTGGCTGCTGGTATTTTTAAGAGCACTATGCAAAATAACTGTGCGGCCCAAAATCAGACAGAGGGATCGAATATCTTCCCAACTGGTCTGTTCACCAGACCTGCTTTCCAGGTATCAGTCTTAGTTCCCAGGTTTCTGAACTGCCCTTCTCTCCGTCCCCAGTAGATGGTGTCATTCTAATACAAATACCTTAGTCCCTCCTTAGTAGGAGGAGATTAAGTAACTCATATTTTTAAATGAGCTATGGGAGATCCCTAGGTTTGCTCAGCCAGTCTGTCTGACCGATTTCTGAGTTCCAGTGCCTGGAACTTCACCTCTCACAGTGGCTCACCTTTGTTTATTTGGAATCGGTGCATGTTCCTGAATGAAATGTCTGCTCTGCATGCGTTCAGCTAGCTCAGGAACAAACCCTGTTCCGTACCTGCCAGTTCTATGTGACATGGACTGCAGCCACGCAAACCACACCACTTCAGTGTGTCCACACTAGGGAGTTTCACCCGATGAAGTGAGCTGTAGCTCACGAAAGCTTATGCTCAAATAAATTTGTTAGTCTCTAAGGTGCCACAATTCCTCCTTTTCTTTTCACAACCTGAAGTGATTCAATTTTGGAACCACCTGAGTGCGATCTCAGTCTGGAGGCCAGCCCCGTGTCTAACTGCTCAGTGAACTGAGAATTCAGTTCCCTGCAGGAGACACAGGTTGAATGAACCACCTCTGCAGCCATGGGGGCTGGAGTGGCTGCAGCTCTTGACCCCTCTTCTTTCTCACAGAAACAGGCCCTTGCTTTCCTGAAGATTCATCTGGGAGGAGGGCAGGAGTGAAATTGCTCAAGGCCCCGAGCCCATGGGACCAGCTGAAGGCCCTGAGCCTGCATGAGAAGTTGGGCTCCCGCATGTCCCTCTCTGAGGCCTGACTCCTGCTTTGTGTGTCTTGCAGTATCACATTGAAGGATCTGAAGGCCATGCTGCCCCAGGTGAACTATCGGGTGCCCAACATGAGGTTCCTGCGGGACAAGTTAGTGGTAAGAACACTCCCACAGTCTCTCCTCCCTCCCTTTATCTCTCCTTTTCTGACCCATCCTTTATAGACAAGGCCTATAGAATCGGACGAGGGGAAGCCCTGGCTGGGATGATTTAATTGGGGATTGGTCCTGCTTTGAGCAGGGCGTTGGACTAGATGACCTCCTGAGGTCCCTTCCAATCCTGATATTCTATGATTCTATGATTCTAAGCCAGCAGAGATTTGTAGAACCAACCAGGTTCTTCAGAGATGACTCTGAAGTCCTATAGAATTGACCCTTCCTGTGGGGAGGAAGATGTTGAGCTGCCCTATAGGATTGAAGAGGGACTTTCCCTGGCTATAGAATTTGATAAGATGGGTCAACAAAGCCAAAAGTCCCATTGGCTTTTCCTGGAAGGGTTATCTCCTGCCCACTCCCGAGTCTCTGTTTGCCATAAGCTGGGAATGGGCGACGGGATGGATCACTTGATGATTCCCTGTTCTGTTCATTCCCTCTGGGGCACCTGGCACTGGCCACTGTCTGAAGACAGGGTACTGGGCTAGATGGACCTTTGGTCTGACCCAGTGTGGCTGTTCTTACGTTCTCTTATTCCCTTTCCTTTGCTATTTTGTGTTTGGGGGGTGTCTGCAGTCAATGAACATTAATGAGCAGCGGATGCCTCCTGGGCAAGTGGTCTCTCTGGAAGCCCTTCTGCTCCCAGCCTATACTGGATTATCTGTGCCTTCCTCCTGCACTCCCTGTTACTAAGGGACATTTACAGGGAAACACAAGATCATAGTCCATTCCTAGGGCTGGCCAGTTGCATTTGCTGCTCATTCCCCATCCAAAGCCCCAATACTCCTCTCTCTGCCACTCACCATGTATAGCATGTAAGGAGAGAGAGACCCAAAGCACAAACTCTGGATCAAGATTCCAACCTCCCCTCCAAATAATCCAGCCGGCCCATCTCTAGACATGAGACAGGATTACGACATTGGCTCAGCATGTAGCACTGCATACCGGGACGTGTAATCCCCATGGACTGCCCGACGGTGGCTGCAGGCCACATTGTAGATCTCCCTGAGCTCTGCATGGCCCATGGGCTTGACTCAAGATGCCCCCAGCTGGAGCAGTACAGCATGGGAATCCTACTGGAGCCAGTGCTTTCGGCCAGGGGCCTTTTTTCCCTATCTTCTGCACCAGGGGCTTGAAGTCTCCCTAGGTCCTTCAGCTCTGGGAGGTCTGCTCCCTCCAGTTCTGTTCTCACCAGGTTCTGTCTCTCTCCTTCCTCCCAACAGGAAGTGGAAGCCAGGAGCGACATGGCCTTCACCCACTTCACTCACTTCTACAAAAACCTAATGTTCGATGCTCAGAAATCGGTAAGAGGTTGGGGCCCTCGGTGACTCTGCCCCACCTGGGGTGACCCTGCGGCTGGGCCCAGGCCCGGGGATGGGTAAGGAAGGCCAGAGAGGGGTCATGGTGCTGCTTGTCACTATTAATGGACGTTTCTGAAGCACCCTAAATGCACCTGTCACACCACAGGAGATAGCCCCCGAGAACTGGCTGGGCGGGGGCTTTGTTGTAGGGACAGGAGATGGGGAAGACCATCTAGAGTGAGTCAGTGAGGGGAGGCTGTGGCCAGTGCGGCAGGTCCCAGCAGCAGCTCAGATTCCCGCCACAGGCTCTGAGATGCCTTTTGCCTGATGCTTTCCCAGACTCGAGACAAAGTCCCCCTGAGCCTCCTCCTCCAGTCCCCATCCAGCCTGCAGGTGGCACCTTCTCCACTGGCTTACCTGCCCCTGTCCCCCCTTTGCATTCCAGATCATCGATCAGCTGGAGCTCTCCTTCCCCTTGCGGTGAGTACCAAAGATCCCTCCTTGTCAGACCCCGCCCCAGTCCCGGGTGGGGCACTGGCCCGCCAGCCAGCCTGGTTCACTGTGTGTGTGTGAGAACAAGACTCAGAACCGAGAGGTCTCTTCACAAGTCCAACCCTGTCTGCTCCCACTGCAGCACACAGAGGGGACCACTGGGCACCACCCCCCAGGGCCACAAGGCTGGGCACCCACACTCTGCTCCCAGAAACGGTGATAGGGAAGCCAAGCCCGGGGGTGGAGTCCATGTCAGGGACGCAGTGGGCTGGTACATGACTCTGACCCTATTAGATCGCCAGAGAACAGGCAGGTCTGTATTCTCAGACACAGTAATGTAAACCCAGAATGACTCCAGGGCAATGACTAGCGTGCTCGGGTTAATACTGTGTCACTGAGATCAGCGTCTGGGGAGGGAGCTGCGGGTCAGGACTCAGGTGCATCACTGTGTGTGGGGAGCCCAGGGCTGGGGTAGCAGGGGGCTGCGGGTTAGAACTGAGGGGCACTGGCTGAGCTGTGGCGGAGTGGGGGAGCCCAGGGCTGGGGTAGCAGGGGGCTGCGGGTTGGGATTGAGGGGCATCAGGGGAGCCTTAGGCTGGAGTAATAGGTGCAAATCAGGTTCACCCACCTCAGGTTCCATGAGGATTGGGGGGAAGAGCTGGAATTGTCGGGGGAATAAGGGGACTAGGTATCTGTATGGGGGAGACACACCCAGTGCCTGAGTCGTTTGGTGGGGGGAGGCTGGCATACCCGGCTTGCACACACTCCCATTGACCGGCTCCTTGCCCCTCCCCAGGAATGTTGACCGGGCAGAGCTGTGCCAGATTACACTGTACGACTTCCAGAAATTCCTGCAGCACGACCAGAAGGTACCCGCTAAGGCACACTTCCAATACCCTGTCATACCTGAGGGACTGCAAGCCCTTCTGCCAGGCCATAGCTTGGCATGCAGTGGATGATAGCAGAAATTCTCACGACTGCCACTGTTCTGAAACCAGAGAGCGTCTGGCTACCTCAAAGCCAGTCCAGACCACTCATAACCTAAAGTCATGCTCATCCAGTGGCTGTCCGACTGGTGGATCTCACTCCTCTTCCTGATAGACCATGAGACCCCCCGCCATGCAAGCTGGCATCCTCTGTTGTCAGTCTCAGCAGAGAGGCCTTGGGGTGAAGGGGCCATGGTGGTCTCCTGGTAAGGGTAGTTTGTGCCACTGCCCAGGCTCCAACTGTGGACAGAGAGAAAGCCTCGATGGGTGGGGGAAGCTGAAGCCTGACAAACTCAGACCAGAAAGAAGGTGCCTGTATTTAACAGCCAGGGTGATTAACCATCAGAACAGCTCACGCTGGGCTGCGATGGAGAATCCATCACAGGTCAGGTCAGCCTGGAAGATCGGGTGGTCCCCTCTGCCTTTACATTCGGCAACTCTGCAACTTGGAGTCTTGAACTGCAGATCGCAGGTCGGTCTAGAAGAGCTGCTCCAGCCCAGCCAGAAGTGACGGGTTAGATGCATGTCTGGTGGCGATTCTGTGCCCTTTGTTACAGGGAAGGGCAGACCTGGCCTTGGAATCCGTGAAGCTCCAACAGGAAAGTCAGATGAAAACATGTTAGGAAAAAGGAGCAAATCGCGCCCCAGGTTTGCCTGTATCTGAAATCTAGTGAAGAGAATAATTACAATCAGGCCATCGCCACCGGACTCCTCTCTATTCCCTGCGGATGAGGGTGGAGGTACAGTAGTGGGGGGTGGGAGTATGTGCTGTACTTGCCCTGTGCATAGCTAGAGGTCGTGAGTCTCCTGGGTCCTGAGTCCACTCACCTTCCATCTTTCTGAAGGCTCTTGATCTTGCAGATCTGAGATTCCCATCATGGTTTCACATCTAAACCTTCGGTGCGGGTCCTCCCCTAACGCTGCCCTCTGTGTTCTCTGCCTTAGGAGCCGTGGGCCAATGACATCAGCAAGGTGCGGGAGTACATGTGTGGCTACCTCCGGGACCCCTTCAGTGACATGGCAGAACCCTTCTTCCAGCTGGATGAGGTAGGGAATATGTACTCCAGCCCATCCTCCTGCATCAGCCATCCCCTTGGCAACTCCAGCGCCCACCAGCGGAGCTCAGACTCCCACCTGAGGCAGATAAAGTCCCTAGATTAGTTACAGGGTTTGTGGAATTGGTTCACATGGATGTAGGTGTATTTATAACAGACAATGTACACTTCAGACTGGCGGTCAGGATGGGCCATGCCAGATCAGACCAAGGGGGCTTATAGACTGCTATCCCAGCCTCCATCAATGACCAATGCCTGAGGCTTAAAAGGAAGCAATAAACCACCCATCTGGCTCATGTACAGTGCTGCACATCTGGGGATTGATATTCCTTCCTGACCCTTCCAGGTGATCTCCTTGTGCCCTGAAGCATGAGGTTTTAATTATCCTTGTCTAAGGGGCATAGCTACAGATTTATTATTGGCCACCAAATCCACCTCCAGCAAGTGACTGTGTGCCGGTGCAGCAGTGAATTCCCCAGGTGATTGCACTACACGTATTTAGACAGGCCAGTTGTACTGAAAGAGTGAATCCCTCCCCCCCCACATTTTGGAGAAGTCCACATTCCAGACCCTGCATCGGAAGCCCATCTCTAGCTGTAGTCACTGGACCGTGTTCCCCAGCTCGCCCTCTGCTGCTGGCAGCTCTTCTCCACCAACTTCTCTCCCTTTCCCCATTCCTGTTAGAGCTTTGGCCCCATGCCCATCTCTCCCCTTGGCCTGGGGTGACCCACGGTGTCCTGGAGCCTGACCCTCCTGGTTTTGCTCTAACCAGCTTTTCTTCTGTCCTCAGTTTCTGACCTACCTGTTCTCCAGGGAAAACAAGGTCATGGATGCCAAGTACGAGCGGGTGGTCCCAGAGGAGATGAACTACCCGCTGTCCCACTACTGGATCTCCTCCTCCCACAACACGTAAGAGCTTGGGGTCAGCCCACCGACGAAGGGCCCCCAGCGCAGTGGGGCGAAGATAAAGCAGCACAACCTGTTGGATTCTGAGCTGAACGGGTGCCTCCCACCACAGCCCTAGGAGCCATTCTGCAGACATTGGGGAGCCACCAGTCTGATGTTTGAGCTCCAGAAGGGCTCTGGCATGCATGTAATAGTGAACGAGGAGGGGGAGGATTTCTCTTTAGCCTCCCCTGGGAATTCTGCAGGGATTGCTCCACTTCCCTGTCCATGCGGGACATGGGATTCCTGGACATTTCCTTGTAAGCAGGTACTGGAAAACATGGGCCAGAGTCTCGCCTGGTATCAACCAGCATAACTCCATGAGCTTCAACAGAGCTTTGCCCATTTACACCGGCTGGGGATCTGGCCCACTGAAGCTCTGCCCATTTACACCAGCTGGGGATCTGGCCCATTGATGCCAATGGAGCTCTGCTGATTTACACCAGCTGAGGATCTGGCCCATTGACTTCAATGGAGCTACACCCATTTACACCAGCTGGGGATCTGGCCCATTGACTTCAATGGAGCTACACCCATTTACACCAGCTGGGGATCTGGCCCATTGACTCCAATGGAGCTCTGCCCATTTACACCAGCTGGGGATCTGGCCCTGAGGCTTTCGACCTCCGCTGGGTCTCCCGAGCTTAGTCGGCACTGGCAGGAGTGGGGTTCCATGGGACAGCCGACACTGACATCTGATGGGATCCAGGCCCTGGGTTCAGAGCGAGGTGCCCCCGAAACAGCTCCGCAGCTCAGGCCCTGCCAGGCACCTCCCCTGGCACACGGTTGGATGGACTGGGAGCCACATGATTTGCAGCTGAACCTCTTCCTCCAGGCCGCCCAGGCCCACCCCCAGGCCCTCCTCCAGGCGCTGCTGGTGATTCCGAGGCCCTCTTCTTCTCCTTGCAGGTATCTGACTGGGGACCAGTTCTCCAGTGAGTCCTCGCTGGAAGCCTACGCTCGCTGCCTCCGGATGGGCTGCCGCTGCATAGAGTGTGAGTGAGCTGGTCCCTGCCGGGGGCTGGGCTGCTCTCAGCGGCTGTAAGCTAGTCCAACTGCATAAGCTGAGCAGCATGAGTACCGCTCAGTGACTGGGTGGGGGACCCCAGGTGGGCGCAGCAGGAAATGGTACTGGTGATGCCACCCCTGCCCCCTCAAGTCCATATTGGAGTCAGCATCCTTTGGGGGATCTCTAAAACCATGTTCCTGACCACTCCCCAGCCACAAAACCCCCTCAGCACTTGGCACAAATGTAGGGGGCTGAGCCCAGTGCCTTGGCCACATCCTGTGATGGGTAGTTCCTTTAAATTGCCCCCACTTTTCTGTCTTACACTTCGGTGTAGGTCTGCAGCGAATTATCAAACAGCTGCCCCGTCTCACCCCAGATGTGGCTACAGCAATTCTTAGTTGGTGAATCGTACTGGGATCCTTCCGGTGCCCTGGAACATGAGATGTTTTGCTTGGATCATTGTCCTCTGGGGCAACCTGGGGAGAAGTTTAAAATCCACCAGATTCAGGAATCCCCAGTGGAGGTTCTCTGGCCTGTGCTATGCAGGAGGTCAGACCAGACGGTCGCAATGGTCCCTTCTGGCCTTGGAATCTACGACCCAATGGGACCTCAGCTGAGGATCGTTCAATCCACCTGGTGAACCCGTGCAATATCATATCATATCAATGGCAGGCAGACCCTCACCCAGCCCCACAGCGTCTTTCACTAGCTCAGTCCCATTTGACCCTGCTAACTGAGGTAACAGCATGTGCTGTTATCTGGCGTCTCAGAGGTGAACACCAGTGTCTTTTACACCCCTTTGTCCACCCCTGAAGTGCGCGACTTCTGGCACGACAATAAAGTTTGCACAGCTCCAGAGTGACACTTGGGACCAATGGACATGCAGTGGCCATGGGCTCTAGGGGTGGTCCTGTCCATTCCACTCTGTTCAGGAAAGGACGGACGCTAGGACATGGTCCCTCAGGAACGTGTGTGGGGTACAGGGATAAATGATCACGCGTGTGGGGGGAGTGTTAACAACTCAACCATCTCTGCCCTTAGTGGACTGTTGGGATGGTCCAGATGACCTGCCAATCATCTACCATGGACACACACTCACCTCCAAAATAAAATTCCTGGATGTCCTGCACACCATCAAGGAACATGCCTTCGTGACCTCTGAGTAAGGGCCACCCCACTGCACTACAGGGGCTTTGTAACCTCTTTGCTGCTTAGGGACTGCTAAAGGGCATGGATCTTGTCACAGCATGTAATGGGACTGTGGAACTCATGGCCACAGGAAGCCATTGAGACCTAGAACTTAGCAGGATTCACAAAAGGGATTGGACATTTATGTGGATAACAAGAATATCCAGAGTTCTCATAGTTAATGGTAATGACTGGGGAAACCTCCTGCTTCGGGGCTTAAGCCAGTTTGTAACTATTGAGTGAAATCTGTTTAACCATGTGTGGCGGCCAGATAGTCCCTGTTTATCCTGGACAGCACTCACTGGTTCTGTATTTATTGTGAGAACCTGTTGCTGGGTCTGGGTGCGTTCTCTGCCGCACTGCCCATTCCAAGGCGTGGATACATTCCCTGCAGAACACTCCCAGGTTGTGTGTCACACCCTGATTTACTGAGAGTGTTCCCTGGCTCCAAGGGTTCTGCCCTAAATCCAGCTTTCCCTGCACCAAGGGCTCCACCAGATTGTCCCGTGGATCTCTGAGTTCCTGTTAGCCCCTTTGGGGCCCTACCCTCATTAGTTTTGCCCCTGGCTACACTAGGAGCAGGTACGTGATCTGGAGCCTTTCCTTGGTTGCTATTCTGAATGATCTGGCCTTTCCTCTCCCCCCTTCCCCTGCACCAGGTTCCCCATCATCCTCTCCATCGAGGACCACTGCAGCATTGTCCAGCAGAGGAACATGGCTTCCCACTTCAAGAAGGTCTTTGGGGAAATGCTGCTCACCAAGCCAGTGGACATCAACGCCGATGAGTTGCCTTCCCCCACCCAGCTCAAGAAGAAAATCCTCATCAAGGTGCAGCCCTTAGGGCCAGTCCTCTTCCCCTTCCCCCAGCCCTTCTCTGATACTGTCCAGAGGGGGGGCAGTACAAGAACTGTATACAGCATCCTTGCACTGGGAGAGGCAGGGGTAGCTAGGACAGTGGGAGAGCCCTATAGTTTGGGGGTTACAGGAACATACTGGGGTGAGCTTTCTCCGCCTCCAGCTCTGAAGTACAAAGATGGGAATCTCTCTGCCAGATGAAACCTAACTACAGGTCCTGGCCACTCACAGTCATTTAAGTCATGTTTGCTCCCAGAACGGACTCCTTTCCCTGCAGGACCCTGAACCCAAACAACAGCAGCATTGCAGGAGGAGAACCAGGAAGTGAAACCAGTTGTAAACAGGAAGTGAAACTGACCAGTCGTTTCACTGCCCCAACTGAGCGATGTTACACATCCACCTGGCAGACAGGGCATAGGCTCGGGTGCTGGTAGCACAGGGCAAGGGTGAGGCTAACTGTGTGAGTTCTCCTCTCTCTGGTTTGCTCTCCCGCTCCCTAGCACAAGAAGCTGGTGGAAGGGAACCTTTACGAAGAGGTCTCCACGGCCAGTTACTCAGAGAATGACATCAGCAACTCCATCAAGAACGGCATCCTGTATCTTGAGGACCCCATTGACCATGTAAGCGCCTCGCCCAGGCTTCGGTCTGTCTTTCCAGAACTAACAGCCACAGCATGTGGGAGAGGGAAGGGTCTATAGGAGGGGTCGGCAACCTATGGCACACGTGCCAAAGACGGCACGCGAGCTGATTTTTAATGGCCTGCCTGCCAGGTCCCAGCTGCCGGCCCCGCTCACCCCGCTGTTGAACCCAGGCCAGGACCCTGGCAGGCAGCAGCGTGCCATGAAAAATCCTGCCCGCCCCGGCCCACTCTTCTGGGCCCCCCGCGGGGCAGGGTGAAGAAGCTTGGTCCTGCCGGCTGCTGCTGCAGGGCAGGCAAGTTCCCCCTCCCCTGCCTCTTCCCCCAGCGTGCTGGGTTCCTGCCCCTCCTCCTCTCCCTCCCTGCTGCCGATCAGCTGATGGCCCTTGAGCGGGAGGGGAAGAAGTGAGCCGCAGCATGCTTGCTGCTCTGGGGAGGAGGCGGAGAAGAGGTGGGGAAGGGGGGGTGGAATCAGGGCATATCCCCTCCAGCCCCCTGCCGTGAGCCACTCTGGGCAGGGGCTGGGAGCACCCCCACGACCCTAGCCCACACACCCAGCCCTCTGCCCTGACCTCTGCACCCCACACACACCCCAGCCTCCTGCCCTGATCCCTGCATCCCCCACGACCCCAGCCCTGACTCCAGCACCCCCAACACATATCCAGCCCCCCCATGCCCTGACTCCTGCACCCCGCTCACATGTCCCCAGCCCTCTGCCCTGACTCCTGCACCCTCCTCAAATACTCCCAGCCCCCTGCCCTGCCTCCTGCACCCCCACACATACCCAGCCCCCCCATGCCCTGACTCTTGCACCCCCCACATTCCCACCCCCACCCTGAGCACCAGACGGGAGCTCCTGCACCCCCCCCCATTCCCACCTGCACCCTCGCACCAAATGGGAGCTGCCCAGGTAAGCGCTCCACCCTAACCTCCTGCCCCAACCCTGAGCCCCCTCCCTCATTCTAGCTCATGGCCAGACTGTACACTCCAACCCTCAGCCTGCTCCTTCACCCCCAGCCCTGTGCTCGGTGCACTCCCACTCTCAGCTCAATGCAGAGAGAGAGGATGAGAATGGGCTAGAACCAGGGAGAAGGTAGGTACCCACTCTGTGTGGGCAGGGCTGGGATCCCAGATCGGCCGCAGGCTGAGCGAGGTTGTCAGCCGGGACCCAGGCTGAGCGGGGCCGGCAGACGGAACCCCAGACCGGCAGCGGGCAGAGTGGCAACGGGCTGAGCCACACAGCCCACTGCTGGTCTGGGGTCCCAGCCACCGGCCCCGCTCAGCCCCCTGCCGGTCTGGGCTTCTGGCTGCTGGCCCCTTGCCAGCCGGGGTCCCGGCAACAGGTCCCACTCAGCCTGCTGCTGGACAAGGTGAACGGAACCCCAGGCCGGCAGCGGGCTGAGCGGGCCGGCGGTGTAAGATCAGCATTTTAATTTAATTTAAATGAAGCTTCTTAAACATTTTGAAAACCTTGTTTACTTTACATACGACAATAGTTTAGTTATATAATATGTAGACTTATAGAGAGACCTAAAAAACGTTAAAATGTATGACTAGCATGCGAAACCTTAAATTAAAGTGAATCAGTGAAGACTCGGCACACCACTTCTGAAAGGTTGCTGACCCCTGGTCTATAGACTGCACGTGGAACCAGGAACTGGACCTCATGGGGCAGGCTGGAATACCACTGCTTGGATTCCAGCTGTGGGGAAGGAGGTGTCACAGTCCCGTCCCCTCCAAGGTCTTGAATCCTGGATCTTCATCACAGACCTCCACCATGTAAGCTAAAGGAGTGACTCCATTACCCAGTAGCAGTAATAGGCTGGTATCCTCTAGTGGACTACTCAGTGGAGTGGAAACACAACACACGTTCTGGCAGTGTGTTACAGGGGCATCAGCAAGCAGCATGGGGTGAACTCACATGCCTGCAATGCAAGCAGCTGTGATCTCTGGCAGATGCTGACTTCCTTGGACACCTCCCTGCCCTGTACCCATTCCCTGGCTTCCTTGCTGCCTGGTTCTGATGCTTCTTTCTCCTTGGCAGACCTGGAGCCCACATTACTTTGTGCTGACAAGCAACAAGATCTATTACTCCGAGGAGACGTCCCGCTACCAGTCCAACGAGGATGAGGAAGAGGTGGAACAAAAAGAGGTGTGTTTGTGAGGAGGAAAGGTGGAGACTGGGGGGAAGACAGTGCTTCAGCCACCTTCAGGATTCACCTACAGAGCCACCCAAGTACCTGCAGCTGCATGTACCCCTTTGGGTTGTGCTTCTGCCCCAGCTCACCGGCTAAGGAGGGTTAGACCAGGTCAATGCTTGGAGAGAAACTGGCCAAGAAAAGCCCAGGTGCTAGTATTAGTTACTCAGCAGAGGGGTGCCCTTCCCCGATCGTGCTAAACCCATGGTGTTAGGGGCACAGATGTGTGTTTTTGTAAGAGATGCAGAACCAAGGTCCTGACTACTTCTGGCCATTAAATATCCCACTGCACTTTTCACACGGCAGAGTATTAACCTCAGGGTCCTGCTCAGATTCTGGTTGGGGCTATTAACTTTTGCCAACTAGATCTCCAGGCGGTTCAGTGGGACATGAGAACCTTTACTACCTGCCCTAAACGGTTGGGCAGCATTGCTGTGCGCTGTTAGACTGCTGCTGTGCTCCACCCCAGAGGTGGCCAAAATGATTAAGGACATGACACCAAACCCACTCTCTCTCTTTCCTTCTGTCTCTCTCCCCTGGATTTCTCTGGTCTCTCCCCGCCCCGCCCGTCTCGTCCTCGGGCTCTGCGCCTCTTCAGGAGTTTAACAACAACGAGCTGCACTTCAGCGAGAAGTGGTTTCACGGGAAGCTGGGCGGGGGGCGTGACGGGCGCCAGATCGCCGAGAAGCTGCTGCATGAGTACTGCACCGAGACGGGTGGGAAAGACGGCACCTTCCTGGTGCGGGAGAGCGAGACCTTTGTGGGAGACTACACCCTCTCCTTCTGGTAGGAGCCTCCTGCGGCGACCTCCGTACCGGGGCACAGGATCCCCTCTGCCTCCGGCACCAGTTATCCCCTCACATCGGGGACTCGGTTTCCCTCCAGTCCGAGGTGGTAGTGGTGGAAAGCTGCTACCATCTGATGACAAGCTGGTGGGCCTCGGGCCAGTTCCTACTGGACTAGTCTCGGGAGCCACCAGAAGGGGCGTTGATCCTCTCCCTCGTTGGCAGCCTAGCAGCGAGGCCGAGACCTGAATAGATCCCGGAGGCTGGGCTCCCCAGAGGCAGCCTGTCAGGGTCGGGGTCAGGGAGGGGATGCTTGCCCTGCTGCTCTCCCAGTTCTGTGGCTCTACCAAGGGCTGCGGTTCTCAGGCCTGTCCACAACATCATTCCCCAGCACTGCGATGACTGATGATCGGTGCTTCTCGGGGCATGGTGATGGCGCCCCAGTGCGGCTCAGGATCACAGACCGCAGTGCCATTGACTTCAGAGAGGCTCTTGCCTGAGTTAGGACCTCGGGATCTGGCCTTTATAGATTCCACGTGGGAGAGCTCCAGTGAGGGAGAGGTGGGCCTGACCCAAAGCTCTGAGCTAATGTAAAAAACCACAGCCATATACCTACAGCTCCCACATGCATCATCCAGGAGCAAAGGGCCAAACCACACGCCCTTGCCGCTGTTGGATTTAAAATAGCACCATGAGCTGTGAGCGGCCAGCTGGGTTAGTTGTGGACACCAGCTACTAGGGGGCAATATGGTCACACTGTCTAAGCCAGAGGTGGGCAAACTTTGGCCCACGGGCCACATCCAGCCCGCGGGACCATCCTGCCTGGCCCTTGAGCTCCAGGCCGGGAAGGCTAGCCCCCGGCCTCTCCCTTACTGTTCCCCCACCCCCACAGTCACACCGCCACGCAGGCAGTGCGTCTGGCTCCAGCCGGGCAGCAGGGCTGCGAGCTCCTGCTGCTCTGAGCTGCATGGTAAGGGGGTGGAGGGGTCCCGGGGTGGGCAGTTAGGGGATAGGGAGCAGGGGCCAGTTGGATAGGTGTGGGAATCCCGGGGGGCCTGTCACAGGGCAGGGGTGTGGATAGGGGTTGGGGCAGTCAGGGGACAGGGAGCGGGGGGTTTGGATAGGGGGTGGGCTCCCGGGTGGGGCGGTTTGGCCCCAGGGGGTGGTCAGGGGACAAGAGCAGAGGGGTTGGATGGGTCAGGGGTTCTGAGGGGGCAGTCGGGGCAGGAAGTGGGAGGGGGCAGATAGGGGATGGGGGCTAGGCTGTTTGGGGAGGCACAGCCTTCCCTACCCGGCCCTCCATACAGTTTCACACCCTGATGTGGCCCTCAGGCCAAAAAGTTTGCCCACTCCTCGTCTAACCCAATGTATTGCTCCAACATCCCTGATGGGTCGCCCGGCTGGCTGGCTGCTGTCTCTGTACCGGGCCGAACCGAAGCCCAGATCCAACCCCCGAATGTTGGGAGGCTCGATCCAAACCCTGCATTGTGACTCGGGATGTTTCCTTGCTGTCCAGTCGTCTCCTGCCCCCGCTCCCCCCCAGGACTAGTGCAGCGGGTTGACCTTCCTCGCCATCCACTGTGCGCCTGGTTTGGGCAGCAGCTGGGAGACACGGTTTGCTCTTGGTCCTGCCCCTGCCGATCCCTTTTTTGTCTCCGCTGCAGGCGGTCCAGCCGAGTCCAACACTGCCGCATCCACTCCCGGCAGGAAGCCGGCACCACCAAGTTCTACTTGACGGACAACCTGGTGTTTGACAGCCTCTACAGCCTGATCTGCCACTACCGCGAGGTGCCGCTGCGGTGCAACGAGTTTGAGATGAGGCTCACGGACCCCGTGCCGCAGCCGAACGCCCACGAGAGCAAAGAGTGAGCGCATCACCTCTCCTCCCTTCCCCCTCTCCCCTCCTTGTTCCGCTTGCCTCTCCCTGTCCTTCCAGCCCTCGGTCTTCTCCACACAGCGCCTCTCTCCTCTTCGCCTCGCTTCTCTCCCCTCTTCCCCAGCGAGCACCCTCTGCTGACCCGTCCAGCCCGGATCCAGCACCCCCTGCCGGAGATGAGGTGTCACTGGGGCTGCACTTCCTCTTCGACCGAGGCGCTGTGGCCAGTAGAACTATTCTGTTATGGGGTGTCAGTGAGACACCACATCAAGCTCTGGGGCAGGAGCCTGAAAGGGGGAAGATTCTGGCCTATAGCCCCAGCCGTGGCCGTTTTTTTGTAGAGGAAGCGACCCCCGCAGGCCCCAGGGAACCAGATGTACCCTCAGCCGGCTCATTCCCTGGGGATACCAAAGGGGAGCAGGGGTTTCATGTGTAAATAATCTCAGGCCACATATAGCCAAGACTATGATCGCCGGCAGAACAGCACATGGGCAGTATGGGGAGTCCCAAAACACAGGCGGCTGCCGCTCCAGCCAGCAGGAGATTGCCAGAGGCTTAGGGAATAAAGCTTTTACCCTCTTCCCAGGCTGGGGGCACTACAAGGCAGCACAATTCCTAGTGGTCGCCCAGCTCTGATTCACACCTCCATGGGCGTGCAGCCACACATTTGAGCAGACCTGATTCCAAGTGCAATAGATACACATATGTGAGCAGATCTCACAGCTAGACACTCAGCCAGTGCATTAATACAGGTAAGAGATCAGACGTGTCCCTGGGACCCCTGAAGGGTGGAGAACCAGAACTGGATTCCCATGTTCACTGCACATGGACTCATTCTAGGAGATTGAAAGGAGTCGGCTCCTCTCTCACTTGCTGAGTCAATGCCATGGCACAGGGTACAGATGATGCATTGATCCTGCTGTGTGTTCTTTCCTGACCCAGGTGGTACCACACCAGCCTGTCCCGCCTGCAGGCCGAGCATATGCTGATGAGGGTGCCCCGGGACGGAGCCTTCCTGCTGCGCAAACGCAGCGAGCCCAATTCCTATGCTATCTCCTTCAGGTGAGTGCGAGCTGCCTAGGGTCTAGCTGGCAAGTCGGCCAAACCCATCACTGGGGCCTGAGCTGAGAAGCAGCAGACTTGTTTCTCTTGTAACCCACTGGAGTCAAAGGCTACAGCGTTCAGCCATTGCCATCTCTCCTCCAAATCCCATGCTTTGCCATGTGCTTGCACACGATTTTCTCCAGTCTCATTAGCTGAGCACAATTGGGTTGGATGGGTTCCAGGACGGGGACCTTCAAGGAAAGCTGCTGCTGCAGGAAGTTGCATTGATGAGTCACTAGAGGTCCTCTTCCCTTCCCTCAGGACTGGCTGAGTTAGTCTACACTGCAGTTAGACACCCACGGCTAACCCCTGCCAGCTGACTTGGGCTCGGAGGGCTCAGGCTAAGGCGCTGTTAATTGCAGTGTAGACATTCTGTCTCGGGCTGGAGCCTGAGCTCTGGGACCCTCTCACCTCGCAGGGTGCCAACCCAAGCCCAAACATCTATGCTGCAATTAAATAGCCCTGCCCACCCGAGTCAACTGGCACGGGACAGCCATGTGTGTCCAACTGCAGGGTAGACATACCCGGTGTGCTGGGGCTGCTGCTCACTCGGAGTCAGTACTGACTGATGACACAGCGTGCTGCTAGGAGGCAGTCGTGCCATCTTGTGCTGTGCGCTGTTCCCCAATTCCTGCTGTCCACCCCAGAGGTGGCTGCATTTCAGGGTGGGTGAAATGATTCCCCTCTGCAGTTTGTAAAAACAGAAGGCATGTCCCCCCCTCCTCCACCTCCCTGCCCAGCCCCTCCTCACGTGCCCTTTGGGGTGTGTTGGTAACAGAGCAGAGGGCAAGATCAAGCATTGCCGCATCCAGCAGGAGGGACGGCTCTTCATGCTGGGCAGCTCCGCCGAGTTCGAGAGCCTGGTGGATCTGGTGAGCTACTACGAGAAGCACCCGCTCTACCGCAAGATGAAACTCCGCTACCCCATCAATGAGGAGACGTTGGAGAAGATGGGCACCGCCGTGAGTCCCGGGGGGCAGGGGAGCCCCATTGAGGGCATCGGGGAGCATTGCCATGAGAATGGCAGGGCACCAGGGTACAGGGGAAGAGGGACAATGCAGCTGGGCAGTGTAGTGAATATGAGGGGGCTTTATGGCCGCCCCACAGAATCTTGGAAAAGCTGAACATGGCTGCATCTGGGGTCCCTAAACTTTGCTCAGGGGGTGCATTGGCGAGTTGCCCGGAGTCCCAGGGAGCGGCTAATCAGATTGCCGGTGCTCTAATCCTTATGGAGAGGTGCAGCAAGTGCGGACTACATGTCCCAACATGCAGTGCTCTGGCTCGATCCTAGGGGTCACGCTGCCCTTGGAGGTTGTAATCAAGGTGTGACACACAGGAGAGTGGGCAAAAGACAGATATTTCTGTACTGACCCAGGTTGTGAGTTCAATCCTTGAGGGGGCCATTTAGGGACCTGGGGCAAAAATTGGGGATTGGTCCTGCTTTGAGCAGGGGGTTGGACTAGATGACCTCCTGAGGTCCCTTCCAACCCTGATATTCTATGTTACTGTATCCGCACTGGGGAGGTTGTGTTTCTATGACCCCAGTCGCCTGACATAGGCCAGGGGTACAAAAGGAAATGCCCCTATCCCATGACAGGAGGAGCTCCCAGCCGACCGTCTAGCTCCATTAAGGAACTCTCTATTCAAATCTCCCCTTTTCTAGTGAGGATGCACACAGGTCCCTTCCTCTGTTCCTCGAACTGCCCCCCAGGAGAGGGGGAAGGGGGGAAGCTGTGGGCTTGCCTCCCATGTTACCGCTGCTGCCTGTCCTTTGCAGGAGCTGGACTATGGAGCCCTGTATGAAGTGCGAACCCCTCACTTCTACGTGGAGGCCAACAAGATGCCAATGGCCAGGGTAAGAGAGCATGGGCCGGAGACTCCCCCCAGGTCTGCGTGGCACAGGGAGGAGTGGGAGGAGGGGGAGAGGGATTCACATGCTGCCTGGGAACTGGGTGATACTTTGTTCCGACTTGCTGCCAGTTCAAGAAGTGCCCGGGACCCCCAGCAGTCAGCCAGCCACCCTGGGAACTGCAGCCTGCATATCCCATCATGTTGTGCCTGTGGCATCCACCCCTGGCTGCCGACCCAAGTGCCAGACTCTCAGCGTTCCCTTGAAAGACTTATGTTGAATCCCTTCTCCGTCGGTGAGCCCTGCAGAGCTGGCCTGGCTGGGAGCGCGAGAGCAGGGTCTCTTCCAGCTCCCCTCAGAACGGTTACAGCAGCTGAGCTCCAACGGCAGACTCTTTAGTTGGTGATGCAGGGACCAGAATGACCCAGCGTGACTCTCAGATCCCAGGCAGTGTTTTCAGCACTAGTAGCTAGAAAAACCAGCTCTTTATTTATCAGCAGCACGGGCCGGATCTGATGTCAGTGAGAGAATAAACATGGGAGCCCCCGGGGGCACTTATCAAATCACTTTTCAGGGCACCACTGCACCTTAAACTTCCCCTCCCAACAAGTGAACCCTTGGGCCGAGACCAAACACGGGACGCATTAGCCCAAAGGGAGCTGTTTTCTGGTTATAATCAAAACCGTCTGGCAACCTTGAAAAGGAATCGGACTTGCCTGCTGCCGTAGATGGTTGCAGGAAATGGCAGTTACTCACAGTCTGTGCATTAGACCAGGAGACTGCATGGAGCTAAGTAAGAAGACCTGGAGATGTTCCAGAATCTCCCCTGCTCTGTTGGCAGCTCTGTAAGCCAGAGCGGCTGCCTCCTTAAGGCCTGAATCTGCCTCCCATACTCCCTATGCAGTCCCAATGGGAACTGTGGCAAGTCAGGCCCTTGATGATTATCCCCACAAGGAGCAAGGCCCGCTGACCTGTACCATGGCAGTCATGCTGTCAGAACGGCTGGCAGAGACTCTCGAAGCTCCAGCAACAGGCACCCACTCTGCCCACACTCATGCTTTGTCCTTCTCTTCCCCCAAACCTGTCTGCAGAGACGGTGGAAAAACCTTTGACTTGCCCCTAGGAGAGCTGTGGAAATCTGCACTGATGCTTCTGTCTGGACACAGGGGATTGGGTTGACAATATGGCTGCTTCCAGCTGCATTATCACCCATCTAAACTGTTTATCAACACATGATATATATAGAGAGAGAGTCCTCGGTTACCTGAGATCAAGGCCTGGGGAGCTACTTTATATTCCTTTGCAGTTTTTTTTCTGGAGCATTCCCTCCCCAGGAATGCTGGCCTCGTAGCTGCTAAGGCTAGCATGTCTCTGCTCTGCTCCCCAGTGTACAGTGAAGGCCCTCTACGATTACAAAGCCCAGCGGGAAGATGAGCTCTCATTCTGCAAACAGGCCATCATCCACAACGTTGACAAGCAGGATGGAGGCTGGTGAGTTCTCCCTCTCGGTCGCCACTTTCAAAATGTCTGGTCAGGGGTCCACTCCTCTCCTGACATTGCCCAGTTGTCCTGGAGGAGGGGTCCCCTGGCTAGAAAGGGCGTCCTTATCAGATTGCGGTGGGGCCAGGGTGTGGTGGAGTCAAGAAGAAAGGCTACGGCTCAGGATAACCCAAGGTGTCTGATGTCGCTTTGTCTGATTGCTCTCAGGAGACGCTCCTTTCACAAGGACTTACCCAGCTGCTCACGAGCAGAGGAATCTCCTTGCTGGCTCAGTCCCGGCTAGCTCACCACCCAAATTACTGACATTGGGGGCCTGTTGAGAGATCCCCCTTTTTCTCATGGGGGCCATCTGCATCCTGGCCTGAGGGGCTGGGCCCCGAGGAGGGGTTCTTTTACCAGAGCTGAAGGGACACTAGTCGTGCATCCCCACATACCACGAGCGGCCCCAGATGCTCTCCACCAGCAAGGTGGAATCCTTCTTCCTCACTTACAGTCTGGACATCTGATGGGACGCCTGATCCCTGACATGCCCAGTGCTCCGCCCAGCCAGGCGCAGCTGTACCATCTGCCTGCTGTGAACATCTTGTGGTGGAGCTACACTGCCCTCGCCGGGAACGAGCTCCTCTAGGTTCTTCGCTCCCCACTGGCACAAACGCTAACGGGCCGTGCTCCAGGCTGATCAGTCCCCTGAGCCACCCTGCGGAGGGTGGTCCAGGGGAGGCCAGCCTGGGGCTTCAGCTGCACGGGCCCATCACCCGTGACACAGCAAGTGCTGATTCAGCGTGAGACTGATTGTGTCCACACTAGAAGGGCTGCAGCGGCACAGCTGCAAAGCAGAGACTTGCTCCAGCGATGGGAGGGGCTCTTCCACGGCTGTCATTAATCCCCCATTCCGAGAGGCCGTAGCTAGGTCGGGAGAAGAATCCTTCCATCGCCAGCTGGTATCAGCGCTGGGGCTTCGGTCGGCCTCATTACACCGCCCAAAGCGTGACGTTTTCCACCGCCTGGAGTGATGGAGTTAAGCCGACCTACCTGTGTAGTGTAGGGCAGCCCCGAGAGCGCACGCTCATGTTACATCTCTGCCCTTCTCTGGCCCCTCCTAAATGCTCGTTAAGACTCAGCCCTGGGTAGAGGTCATAGCAGATGGCAGAAGTGAGGCAGTCAGGGGAAATGACTTGCCCAGGACACGCCAGCAGAACCAGCAATGGAACCCGGGAATCCTGACTCCCACGTCCCTGCTCTAACCATGGGACACCTGGCTAGTTACCAGGGAACCAAACCCTCCAGCGATTCTCTGTGCCCTGGTCTATGCCCCAGGCTTCTTGCAGAGTGGAGCTCAGCAGACATCACCCCGGCTTCGGCTGTGCTCCTATTACAAGAATTGCATGCCTTGTGCGTGTTGCTGAGACGTTTTTTAATGGCTCCTTTTCTGTTTCCCTGTTCCAGCTGTTCCCCTGACATTGCGTGCAGTGTTCACATCCCTAGTACCCCTGAGTCAGTCTGCTTGCCTTGTTCCTGTTACCCCTTCTAGGTGGCGGGGAGACTACGGGGGCAAGAAGCAGCTGTGGTTCCCAGCCAACTACGTGGAGGAGATCATGAACACACTGGTGCAGGAGCAGGACGAGTCTGTGAGTTTAACCCCCATGCTGGCTCCTTTCCCCACCTTCCAGCACAATCTGAGGGACCCACTCGGCTGTCCCGGACACCAAGGGGTCAATTTTGTGGGGGTGAGCAAGTAGAACTAATAGGCCGCCCCTGTTGCTAATAAGCCAGGGGCACCAAACCTGGCCCGGTTGCCAACTTCCCTGGAGCCCAAGTAGTGCTGAGAATCCTAACCACCCTCACCTTTAGTGTCAAGTAGGGGCCCAAGGAAACTACAGCTCCCAGCGTGCAGTGCTCCATCCCAGCAGCCTTCTTTCCTTCTGAAGTTCATCTCACCGCTCCAAACTACAACCCCCTAATTCAGAGATGGGCAAACTACGCCCCGCGGGACCCTCCTGCCCAGCCCCTGAGCTCCTGGCCCGGGAGGCTAGTCCCCGGCCCCTCCTCTGGGCGGTGAGGCTGTGAGCTCTTGCCAGGCAGCACAGCTGCAGAACCGCGGCCTCACCCCGTGCTCTGTGCTGCATGGTGGAGTGGCTGGCTCCAGCCGGGCAGCACGGCTGCCTGTCCTGGTGTTCTGGGTGGCGTGGCTGTAGCAGGGGGGGATTGGACAGGGGGCAGGGGAGTTCGGAGTGGTGGTCAGGGGGCGGGGGTGTGGATAGGGATTGGGGCGGTCAGAGGGCAGGGAACAGGGGAGTTGAATGGGAGCAGGGGTCCTGGGGGGGCAGTCAGGAAAGAGAAGGGGGGTTGGATGGGGCAGCGGGTGGCAGTCAGGGGACAGGGAGGGGTGGATGGGGCAGGAGTCCCAGGGGGGCCATCAGGGGGCGAGAAGCAGGGGGGGTCGGAGAGGGGGCGGGCGCCAGGCCATGCCTGGCTGTTTGAGGAGGCACAGCTTCCCCTAACCGGCCCTCCATACAATTTTGGAAACCCGATGTGGCCCTCAAAAAAAGTTTGCCCGCCCCTGTCCTAAATGATTCCTCTCCCGCCTTGGTGTCTCTCTCCATCTGTCCAATACAGCCCTGTTTAAAACCTGGTTGATAAATAGGAGAAGTGGATTTCCCCACCTTTGCTTTCCTTAAAAACAGCTGCAATGATTTTGCTCCAACTTAGGCAGGGTCTAGGGATCCATTCTGGAAAACCTCAGTCCAGAAAGCTGACTCTTCAGAGCAACTCAGACGAGAGGTTAGATCAGAAACTCTCCTGCCTCTATAATTTTAGTGACTACTGCTTTCCAGCCCTTCTGCTCGGTATTGCAAATACAGCAGGAGAAAGGCAGAGACTGTGGCCTGAAAGCAGAAAGCAGTGGTCTGTCTGTCTCTCTGTATTTCTCTTGGTAACTGGCCTTTCTCTGCCCCATCCCTTCCTCTCTTCCAGTCAGCAGAAAACAGCCCCCTGGGGAACTTCCTGAAAGGGTTCATTGACGTACCGTCCTGCCATGTAGGTGAGTGTCTGTAACTGTCGCCCGTGGAGTGAGAGGTTCTGGAATGTATCGTTTCGGGGGAAGAGGGGGAGGCTATTTAACCATGAGACACTGCTGGAGACAGAAGCCTCTTTTAACGGGCTGTAAGGAGTAGCATTTGGAGTATTCACCTTCTGCATGGGTGCTACTCCTGCCTGGAGCACCTGGCTGGGTGATTCCTGCAACTGCCCATCTGGAGGCAGTGTGGTCTAGAGGATAGAGCACCAGCCTGGAACTCTGGAGAGCTGGGTTCTATTCCTGGCTCTGTAACTGGCCTGGGCAAGTCAGTTCACCTGCTCTTTGCCTCAGTTTCCCCATCTGTACAATGGGGATACTGACCTCCTTTGTAAAGTGCATGGAGAGCGATGGGTGGAATTTTCTATAGGAGCTGGGAATTATCATTATTATTAAATGAGGTCTGGTGGGTCTAAACCCGTTTCCTACTGGCTGGATTCCTACCTTGGATCCCTCAGTGTAGTGAGTTCTGGGGGGTTTCCTGTGAGCGGGGCTGCGGAGTACCGTGTAAAGTGACCAAAGGGAGGTCGGCAATGCCTTTACTGCGCCACAAGGAGCAGGCTCTGGAGTGTCCCTGTCTCACCAGAGCTTTGTAGCAGGCATCTCTGTGACGGTCGGTGGTGACTTCAGAACTGCTGGGAAAGAGCTCGCTGCCAGCCTGTGCTCTTGTGTGACTGGCTGAGGCTCTCCCAGCTGTGGCCCTGCCCAAGGCCTGCAAGGGAGCTGCTATCTCGTGGCCCCCGTTTGTCCTAGAAATCTGAGGGTCTCCGTAGCCAAAGGGACTTAGAAGGAAGGGGACTCACAAGGAGAGGTCAGTGCTGAGCACCCGCAAGCCCTAGTGGGGAGCTGAATCCAACCCAGAGGCAGATTTGCTGAATGGCCTTTACTACAGCTTAACAGTGGCCTGAGCTGAAGGCCCAGCCCGTTCCCATCCCTGCACTGCTGCCTCCCTTTCCTCGGCGGTAGATTCGAGCAAGCTGCCTCAGAGCTGTGGCCCTCTCAGGAGAACTGTCCGAGCTTTAGGGCCCAGTCCTGGGGATGCCGAGCATCCTCGGCCCCACGAAAGTCAGAGGACATTGAGGGACCTCAGGACCTCCTGAGACAGGCTATGAGATGCAGAGCCTCCCGTGTCTCTCTTGGCTTGATGTGAATAAGGGGGAGGTCAAGCTCAGAGCCTTTCGCCCTCTTTCCTCCCCCAGTTTCCCCTGGTGTGAGTGACGTCTCTAGGAGGTGAGTCAGGAATCACACCCTGCTTCAAACAGCTGGCCCAAGTGCCGTGGGTAGGCAAGGGCTGCACACGGCAACAGAGGACCAGGTTTCACGCTCAGTTCTGCGCTCTGCCCGAGGTGATGATGTGTCAGAGGAAGGAGCCGATCCCCTCTCCCCCCCGTGTGCAGCAGGTTGGAGAGCAGGACCCTGGAGGGGTCCTTTGCTCCACAGAGCTGTCCATTGGGAATCTCTCCAAGTAAAGCCCCCTCTGATATCCTTATAGTTATCTCCAAAGACGGGAGGAGCTCCAAACCATTTGTCTTCACCATCCATTCCCAGCAGATGTCCCACCCGTCCCAGGCGTTGGACGTGGCTGCAGACACACAGGAGGAACTCAACGACTGGGTGGCCAAGATCCGGGAGGCCACACAGAACGCAGACGCCAGGGTGAGTGAGAGGAGCCGTGCGCTTTGAGCGCCGGTGGCGTTCATTGTCACCATTAGAATGACCCTAACGAACGTCCAATGTGTCTCACAACGGTGGGGGCTGGGGCTCACTGTGGTGGGTGCCATGGTGCCCAGGAAGGCAGAGCGTTCCCCACTCCCTGCCTGCGGGAGATGCAACTCCACTCCCTCAGGCTCTAGCTTACCTTGCCGCTTGGGTCTGAGTGAGCAGTGAGCACTAAAGCTAAGGGGTAATGCCCAGACTTTGCCCATTCAGGGACCCACTGGCAACTGAAGGGATCCATTAAATGAAGAGGTTGTAGCCACCATCATCCCGAATATGGAGGTGCAGCCCTTGGGAAAAAAAAAGTTCCCAGCATGCATTCCTCCAAAGCAATCTCAGCGGAAGGCTGCATGGTTCCTTATGGAGCACAGAATGCTGGGACCTGTAGTCTCCAGAGGGCGCACCTCTGTCTGGAAGGGGAGCGTGCGCGTGGGCTGCATTGCAGGACTCGGTGGTTCCCCTGAAACGTCCTTGCCGCGGGTGAGGATGTAGTGCCCAGCCCTCACAGACAGGCTCTGCCAGTCCATTTGTGCGGGGCGTATCAGTGGCTCAGGTTTCGTGGCCTCTCTGCGTTCTCGGCAGTGACCTGAGCGCCTGCTTTTCCTTGCGCAGATGCAAGAGGGGAAGATCATGGAGCGGAGGAAGAAGATCGCCCTGGAGCTCTCCGAGCTGGTCGTTTACTGCCGCCCGGTGCCATTCGATGAAGAGAGTAAGGCCCCAGCTGCTGCTGCTGCGTCACTGACTGAGCCCTCCGAGTGGTGTGGCCAGTGTTGACGGGAATCAAACAGGCCCTGGGAAGATCCTTCCTACCCATAAAAACAGCTGCTCTCTCCAGGCCCTGCCTGAGCCCACGGCCATCCTGGCCAGCTCCGGTTCCCAACAGAACTGCCCAGCCCCAGCCCCTCCAGCCAGCCACCCATCTCCCCTCCAGGATTCAGAGCAGCCGAGCTCCATAGCAAGTGCACTGGTAGGTGGGCAGTGGGCCCCATGCGGAGGCTGAGCCCTGAGTTCAGGCAGAGGAAAGTTCACGGTGGGGACTGCCAGCCTAGGGAACAACTGTCCTCAGTGGGCATCACTGATGTGCCAGGCTCCAGAGCACCCTGATGCCTCCCTCGCGAGGGCCTCCAGTGGCCACCCGCTGACCCTGCCTATTGTCCTTGCAGAGATCGGCACAGACAAGGCTTGCTACCGGGACATGTCCTCCTTCCCCGAGACCAAGGCCGAGAAGTATGCAAACCGCAGCAAGGGCAAGAAGTTCCTGCAGTACAACCGACGCCAGCTCAGTCGCGTCTACCCCAAGGGCCAACGCCTGGACTCCTCGAACTATGACCCGCTGCCCATGTGGATCTGCGGCAGCCAGCTGGTAGCCCTTAACTTCCAGACCCCCGGTAACTCTTCAACCCCATACCCATGGGCACGGGGCAGTTCAGACACAGATCCACTCCCTTTCACATAACATGAGATGCTTTGCCCAGCTAGCTTTGAATGTCCTGAGCAATGGGGCTCCCCTCCCTTCCCTGGGGAGACAATCCGCAGCTGAATGGCTTCCCTAAGGAAGACCCTGCAGTCACGTGACCAAGAGCCAACCTGACACAATTGCCAGCAACCCCAGGGGTTCCGTCCCCTATACAGGCGGTTCCCACGCAGGGCTGAGTACACATTGCAAGGTGCCGTTTGTGGAGATCCCGGCACCGTCTCCCATCACGGCACAAGGCACGGGTTTGCCTCTGTGTGACAGAAGTGGGGGGTTTAGCTCTCCCAGCCAACAGCACTGCCGGGGGCAGGGCCTTCTGCACAATGCCCACATGCCTCCACGCCGCACAGAGACGT
The DNA here is from genome assembly GCF_965140285.1 of Lepidochelys kempii. Classification (NCBI taxonomy): domain Eukaryota; kingdom Metazoa; phylum Chordata; order Testudines; family Cheloniidae; genus Lepidochelys; species Lepidochelys kempii. The sequence goes on along the minus strand of NC_136381.1, from coordinate 4,048,633 downwards.
CCTGCCTCCACGTTGCCTCTGGCCCCACAGGGGCTTCTCCCCCAGCTCATTGGTCATTGCTACTTGGATTAGTCCTCTGTCCCTTTCTCCGCGCGCGGATTGGTTTGTGCCCCTTTGAACGCTCCGTTGTCTCTCTCTCAGTGCGGATTGGTTTTTGCCCCTTTGAACAGCCTGTTGTCTCTTGCCGCATGCTGATTGGCTGCTGCCTTTGGGCTTCTTCCAGATAAACCAATGCAGTTGAACCAGGCCTTGTTCATGCTGGGAGCCCGCAGTGGTTACGTCCTGCAGCCAGACATCATGAGGGACGACTTGTTTGACCCCTTTGACAAGAGCAGCCTGAAGATCGTGGAACCCATCACTGTGCAGCTCCAGGCAAGTGAGAGACCAGCCTAGGACTCGGGGGGAGGACCAAGAGACCCAAGTCCTGGGACCTGTCGCCTCAGGCCCATCAGTCACTTAATATCTGTCTCTTTCATATATTGATACCGGGGGCCAAATCCTCATCTCCATCACACCCATAGAACCCCACTGCAGCCAGGAGGCCCGCATGGGGGTAAAGGAGGGCAGTGTCGACACGGGCGCTGATGACAGAGAGGCATATTTCACTGTGACCCCTCCCAACCTCACAGGCAGGGAGCTCAGAGCCTGCTCCAGAAACACAGGAGGCCCCAGTGCTTGAGCACAAGGAGAATCTCTGTTGGGTGTTAGCAGTATACAGCCTATGACACACAGCTGAGCAGTGGTTCCATCCTGTAGAGGGCAATGCCCCCCCCATATATATAAGACTCTACTTCCCTGCTTGTGTGACACCCCCCCACACACACACACACACATACACATATACAGACTCTACTTCCCTGCTTGTGTGGGGTGAGCCATTTTTTATGTTGAGTCAGTAAAAGATGGTGAACTCAGGATGCTAGTGGGCAGGGTGAGCAGGGTCTGGGACTAGCCCCCCAGCTCCATGACTGAGTGTTTCTGCTGCCAAGAATTCCAATCAGGGATAAGCAGCAAGGCCTGGGATGTGACAGATGCGGGATCACGTAGCAGTATAGGAGGGCGCTTAGACACCACTGTGAGGAGCATGGTATAAAAACCAGTCAAGAATAGAATAGAATAGAATAGAATAGAATAGTGAGTGGTGCGGGGACATTGGAAAAACCCCTGAGGCCGGAGCGGGTGTGTACTGCTCCCATCCCCTGGGAGTGCGCTGCCTGCCCCCGCCGGTGCATAATGATTTAGGACACACAATGTCACAGCGGCGCCGCCCCTGAGGACAGAATGGGGGATCCCTAGTGAGGAGGATCATACCCTAAAGATGAACATTACAGAAACCCAGCACAGAGATTGAGTCAGAAATGAGGCAACTAGGAGCTGGGATCAGGAGTGGCGGAAGCTTCCTAAAAGTGTGTGGGGGGGGAACTGGTGCCCGAACTGTGGCTCTGCCCCCCATGCCACCCCTTCACCCTGAGGCCCCACCCCACTGCCGCCTCTTCCCCCCAAGATCCCACCTCCCATTCGCTCCTCTCCATCCCCCTGTCCCCGCTCTGTCTCTCACCCTTACGGCCGGTCAAATGTGATGGGGCCTGGCCCCCTGGCCCCCTCTGTTCTGGCACCCTTGGCTGGGATTCTGCAGCAGTTCTAACATTGCAGTCCGCTCGTCTCTTCCCGGCATCTCCACCTCCTCACCCCAGATCCTAGGCGCCCGGCATCTCCCCAAGAATGGCAGGAGCATCGTGTGCCCCTTCGTGGAGGTGGAGGTCTGCGGCTCGGAGTTTGACAGCAGCAAGAACAAGACGGATGTCGTAGGTGAGGAGCTGGAGGGGCTGGCGGGGAACAGGCATTGCAGAGAAGAGAACTGGGCCCTCTCCTCTAGCAGAACAGAATGCTCCTAACAGGCTCATCCCCCACCTGGCCTGCGCAGAAATTCAGCTGGTTCCCAGCATGGCTGGGGCTGTTCATTAATTGCAGCATGAATACAAGGGGCCTGACTTTGCTCTGCCACAGATTGCCCTGAGCCTCCCACATGCCATACACAGACCTGTTTGTCAGCCTCCGTACAGGAGGCAGCAGAATTCATGCCCTGAAGCTCTCAGGGTACTGGAAGCCCATGTGTTGGGATGGCAAGGGGCAGCTCCCCCATGAACGGCCCCTCTGGAGCGGCTGTGTGGACCCTGGAAGTGTGATGTAGCAATTGCCCTAATAAGGGGCTGTGAACCCTCAGAGGTGGAGAGGGCATCTGTAAAAGGAGCCATGTCAGCCCGTGCTCCCTCAGTGCATCTGCCCTTAAACTGCTCCCCTTGGGAGAGGGTGGATCTACAGGGACAGCGTGATCCTAGAACAGGGGATCTGTTAGTAACATCGTTCTCCCCGGGAGTAATGGAACTGATTTGTTTTTGAGCAGGTCCCACGCACTCCAGCAGGCAGCGGTGATGTGTCCATCCGGGCTGGTGTACCCTTACATGGGTCTGACACCTGCCACAAGGGGGGGGTGATGGGTCCCTACAGACACACAACTCGGAGCGTGTCTCCAGCAAGTGACAGTGGCGTGTGCCATGTACACACACACCCGCACCAGCCAACTCCTTTGCCTTGCCAGACAGCGGGCGCTCCCCTTTGTTCTCTGCTGGCGTAAGGCGTTCAGAGGCTTGTGTTTCTTGTGCACTGACCGCCCCCTTTTTCCGCCAGCTGATAATGGCCTGAACCCCGTGTGGCTTTTCAAGCAGTTCGTCTTCGACATCAACAACCCTGAGTTTGCCTTCCTGCGCTTCGTGGTGTACGAGGAGGACATGTTCAGTGACCCCAACTTCCTGGCCCAGGCCACCTTCCCCGTCAAGGGCCTCAAGACAGGTACAGGCTGCCTGCCACTAGCCCCTCCTTTCCATGCTCCCTCCCCAAGGTAGGCCTGTCCCCAGAGCCAGCTCCGCATGGGGATTTCCTCACCCCAGGACCCGGCAGGCATCTGCCTGTTCAGCTGGCAGTGCCCACCCCTCCCAACTCTGTCCTTACCAGCAACCCCGATGCCCCAAACCTGCCAGCTTCCTCCCTTCCCAAATGTGTGTGTTGCTGTGAGATCTCAGGTAGGACAATGTGTGAGCTTGTCGGGTTTGCAGGGGAGTGTGCAAGAACATCTGCATGCGCACAGGAGCGTGCGTGTGAGCGGGAGGTCGGTCCTGGCTGCTTTCCTCTGTGCCCGGGCATGTTGGGAGGGCAGTGCGGGTGCTGGGATGGAGCCATGCTGACTGGGTTGTTATCACCCCGCTGCTGCCTGCAGGCTACAGGTCAGTGCCCCTGAAGAACAGCTACACTGAGGACCTGGAGCTCTCCTCCCTGCTCATCCACATCGAAATCATCAACGCCAAGGTGAGTGCCCTGTGACGCGACTCACCCCACCAGGAGCTGCCTGCCCCCAGCATCAGCTGGTGCCTTTAAGTCACTTGCCTCCTTTGGTCGTTAGCCAGCTCCCGAAACTCCCTTCTCACCCAGCCCCCTAGCTCTGACTCCGAACAGCGCTGCAGAGCCAGCTCGCCCCTGCCTCGCCCTGCAGAGCTGCCAGCCTCTGAAGGAAAGGACTGGCTAGGAGAACTGAAAACAGTGATGTGATGTCTGCACCATAGGGACCCCTCCCATCTCCTTCCCCTGCTGACAGGCCTTGGGAGCTCAGGGCACTGCTGGGGCATCTGAGCAGCCCACGCCAGCTGACTGAAGGTGAAGCTCAAACAGCCAGAGGAGGGCCAGCTTATAGCATTCAGCAGGGTAGCCTCATCTTTCCTGCAGAGGTGTGGCCCATGGAGACCACAAGTCCCAGCATGCAATGCAGCTTCTGGCTTAGTTCCCCTAGGAACTCTGCATGCTGGGATCTGTAGTCTTCAGAGGCCACACCGCTATCGCGATGTGAGTGTGGTGGGTGCCAACTGAACGTGGCTGCTGGTGAGGTACCCATGTGGCCTGTAGCTGGACAAAGGAGGGATGCCCCGATTGAGGGCCTAGGCCAGGGGTTCTCAAACTTCATTGCACCACGACCCCCTTCCGACAACAAAAATTACTACACAACCCCAGGAGGGGGGGCCGAAGCCTGAGCTTGGCTGAACCTCCCTGCCCTGGGTGGGACCAAAGCCAAAGCCCAAGGGCTTCAGCCCCAGGAAGGGGCCTGTAACCTGAGCCCCACTACCCAAGACTGAAGCCCTCTGGCTTTGGCTTTTGCCCCAGGCAGTGGGGCCCAAGCTTCGGCCCCAGCTCCAGCAAATCTAAACCAGCCCAAGCAAGCCCATTAAAATGGGGGTGGCGGTCCACAGTTTGAGAACCGCCGGCCTAGGCACTAAAGAGCGCCCACACTGCACTAGTTGGATATACCCCTTGTGGCTTGGTACTGCTCACTCACCGGTCGCAGAGGGCGCTGCGGAGCAGCGTGAGGCACTTTCACTCCCACGCAGGAGCTGAGCACTCTGCATTCCTCAGTGCTGCCAGCCAGTCGGGCTCAGCTGTCCTGGGCAGCTGGAAGGTCCCCAGGGGAGAGTGTCACATAGCAATAGTGGTTAGAGTTGCTGGGTTCTGCTTACTGCTTGGGCACTCACTTACATGTGGCCTTGGACAAGGCCCTTCCCCTCTCTGCCTCAGTTACCCCATCTGTGAAATGGGGAGAATGGTTCCACTGCTCTCCTAGCTCACAGGGTGGGCTGTGAGGGTTAATTAAAGCATTGGGTTAATTGACTGGGAAGGGGCATGCATGTCACTAAATGATGGGGCAGTTTGGGACATGGATCCCTATTAGAAACTATGCTGAGGCAGGCAAACTCATGCCACTTGTGATTGAAAGTGATTCTGAAGCCAGCCGTCTAGTTCTGGCACAGCCTCTCTTGCCTCATGAGAGTGTGTTTCTCGAGGTGGGACAGGGAGGGCAGGCTGGTTGCTCAGCTCCTGACGTGCCCCTCTCTGTGCATCTCCTTGTCGCAGGAAGAAGACGAGGAGAACCTGTACTCCTCCATCCAGCAGTTGCGTGACCGAGCCAGCGAGCTCTCCAACCGGGTCTCGAGCTTTGAGCACAGCAACAACTGTGACTTGCGCCACCAGCAGTGGCTGGACGAGCTGCGGGCGGCCAAGGAGCGGCTGGTGGAGCTGACCGAAGTGCGCAATAGGAAGTGAGTCCCAACCCCACGTAGATAAACCCCATCCACCCACCCCGGGGAGCTGGGATAGAACCGAGCTACTTCAGCATCAAAAACACAGGCTGCTGCCCCCGCAGCTAAGGGAGCGCTCCCTTAGCTATAGTAATAGTAGGTCCTTTATCCACTCTGTAGACCAGCCACTGGAGGGCAGTGTGATTACACATGCACTCCTCCCTCTGCTAAGACAAGCATAACTGTCCTCTCATGAAGTGACAAATCCCAATCCCTTAGAGAGCAGCTGTCAAGCCTGCAGACATCTGCTGTCTTCTCCCAGGGGGCCATGGCTAACTGTCCAAAGCCACCTTACACTTTCTTTCCCCCTCCAGGCTGATGGAGAAAAAGAAGAGAGATCGACAGATGGCCAACAAGCACAACTGAGCCAGCCGCGGGGCTCTCCCAGCTGGGGCCCTCTGCTGGGGAGCCTGGAAATTCTTGCCCGCAGGAGATCTGGCCGCTGATACCAGCCATCCCCCGACAATCCACCTTTCCAGCTGGCTCACTGCCTATCACCCTGCATCAGTCAGCTGCCCTGGGGGGAAGAGACATTGGCTACTAGAACTGCAGCACTTGCAGGACCTGGAGAGAACTAGCGGTGGTTCTGAAGATGGGAGTGCAGGGCTGTGTTAGCACCTTCCCTGTTGTAATAACCAAGCTTTTCAATGAGCTGGAAACGGGGTCACATGCCAGGGGGCGCAATACCTCTCAAGAGGATTCGAGCAGCCACCCGGGGCAGGGCTTCCCATCCGCCACCTTATCCCCAGTCAGTCTGATCTGCTTCAACATCTGTTTAAATTTTTTTTTTTTTTACCACCATGAGACTTCCAAGAGGGGGGAGGGGAGAGGCACATCTCAGGAGCTGTAGGTTCGAAGCCTTTCATAGCTCACCAGTCTGTGTTTGAGGTGGGGTCCCTAGGTGACATTTCTCTGCATTACGAAACCACCGCAAGCCCCGGCGCCCTGGGAGTTCCAAGGGCAGCCGGGGGTGACTGCAGAGCAGGATCGAGGGGCATCGGCCGAGCTGTGTGTGGTCCAGGGGGCTGCGGGTTATAATGGAGGGGCATCGGCCGAGCTGTCTGTGGAGCCCCTTGGACTGGATAACAGGGGCTCTGCTCTGTGCTCTGCCTGGCTGTCGCCCCGCACAAAGGTTAGAGGAAACCCTGCCCCCTATTTATTTATTTATTGGGTGGTTGGTGCTCGATCCCTTGCTCCGCCACCCTTTAGGGTTGGGGTGACACTTGCCCATGTGTTGCAGCTCTCCCTGAGCCTGCAGGGCCTGGGGAGCTGCTGTGACCCCCAGGCTCCTGCTCTGCAATGAGAGAAACAGCTCTAAATTTCCCTGCAGGCATTCCCAAATGGCAGCCAAAGGCTACTACCAGTCAACCGGACACATTGCGGGGCAGAGGCCCCAGCGTATCACTGGAAGCCTCAGGCTGAATGGCCGAGAGCCGGAGCCACACAGCTGCGGGGGGTTCCCAGCCCCACACCAGTAAGACAGGCACATTCCCATTCCCCCTTGGTGGAGTTCATAGTGTTCAGAGGGAATCATTCCCTCCTCCTGGAGCAGATCAGAGCCTGCGGAGCTGACCAGCCCCACGCTGGTGAGTGGCGTACCTGGTTCTGCCTTGCCTTGTGTAGCTGAAAGGGCTGAAAGGTCAGGGCGTTCTTGTCATTGCAGCTGAAAGGGCTTTTCACCTGTGCATTATGCACTGCCCATCGCCTCGTTAGCTCGTCGAGCAGAACGATGCAGGGAACGGGGATGAGGAATCAGTGGACTGAGAACCAGCCGGACTCTGCACGTCGCTAGGGTTTTCCATCTTCCCATTGCCGGACATCTCCACAACCCCCAGCAGGGAGGCAAGTCAGTATCATTCACCCCACCGGACCAACCAAGAAACCGAGGCACAGAAAAGGGAAGGGGGCACGCAACAAGTGAGTGGCTTCGGAGCCAGGCGTCCAAACAATCGTGCTGCCTCCCTGCAAGTTTGAGTTGGCCTGAGAAAGGACTGTCAGCGGGCATGATCACACAATGATGAGGATTAGGCACCACAGACAGGAGCCCGGCTCACTCAGACCCACTTCTGAGCCCCTGCCTAGGGCAGGAACACAGGCTGCCCCGCCCTTCGGGTGTCATGTACTAACAGCTGGGATCTCCAGCGGATGCCAGTATGTAGGAGATGCTCGCTGAGCCAGTGCTGAGGTTTCCACGCCGTTTAGCTGTACAGGGAAGATTTAGAGCCAGGAACTGTGCGGGGATCTCGAGAAATAGCTGCGATTTCTTTTTTCAATGTGTGTATAAACCGTGGGGAGGCTTCTACGACCAGCCGCAGTATCAGAGCATGTGGAAATTATGCACTGTCCCCTGAGAGACCCCACAGGGTGAGGGAGGGGAGTCAGGCCTGGGCAGAGCTCCATCTGCACTGTGCAGGGGTGGGGGGACAGTCGCCTTTCAGAGCAGATGTAAAACCAAGGCCCTGACCACCCACAGTCACTAAGTGCCCTGGGCACGTTCCTTTGTTGTTGTTATTACGAATCCCATCTGTGGTGCCGTAAATAGAGGGCGGAAGGGGAGGGTTGACCTGACACCAGCCCCCTTCCTCACAGGGCTGACAATCTAAACTCAAGTGACCCAGTCACTGGAGCTTGCAGGCCACATTTGGGGAAGGTGGAGGCAAAGGGAGCTCGGCCTATGATCCTGGGGAGGTTGTTCCAGGCATGTGGCGCAGGATGGAAGAAAGTAGGAGATGGGGGTGGACAAGGGCAGGAGGAGGGTAGGCATGAAACTCCAGCTCAGGTAACTACATTCTGCCAATCTAGCATGCCCAGCACAGTTACAGTCAGAGAGTTTATCCTTGCTGGCCCTTCTTTAAACACTGTTGTGTGGTGTTGCTGTGTGCTGTTAAACAGCTGCCACATCCCACCCCAGAGCGGGCTGCATTTCAGGGATCAGTCTATAGAGCACTTTGGGATCCTTCAGGATGAAATGTGCTATATTATTAATTATTATTTTATTTGTATGACAATAGCTGATATCAGGGCTGCATTGTGCTAGGTGCTGCACAGACACATAGTTACAGGCAGTCCCTACCCCTAAGCACTTGCTAAAGAGACATTGCAGGCAAAAGGTGGGAGGGGACACTGAGGCACAAAGCGATGATGTGACTTGCTCGAGATCACCCGGCAGGTCAGTGGCAGAGCTGACCATAGATGCCAGTCTCCTGAGTCCCTCCTGCTGGCAGTGCAATCCACTGGTGCCATACGCTGCTACACAAGGGAGCCGGAAAGAAACCGAACGCCCAGCTGAGATTCCCCTGCCCTCCCAGCCACTACAGATCCCTGCCATTTCATCGCTCCTACATAAATCCCTTCTTTTTAAAAACAGTACCTCTGATCTGAGAGCAGTGAAGTGGCATGTGAAACCCTTTCTGAGGAATCCCAGACAGAACTTCTCAGCCTGCCAGAGCCTCAAAGGGATAAATAACAGGAGGAGAGCAGGAAACCACTTTGGATTCATGCCTGTGTTGTGAGGGGTTGTCCAGCCTCTCAGCTCCGAGATTCAGCATCCCAGGGGTCCAAGAAGAAGGGCCCCGTGTCTGCCCAGCTCTGGGATTGTTGTGAATGTAACATAATAAGTGGGGGGATGCCAGGAAAATGCCTGAGGTGCCTCAGTGGGCCAGATGCAGCCTTGGTGTAAGCACTGAAGCCAATGGAGTTGTGCCCACCTCCCCCAGGGCTGAATCTGACTCGATATTTGTTTTGGACCCATGTGGATGATAAGGGGGGAAGCCAGATGTTGGTTCCCCTTCCCTGTTATATTGGAGGTGCACAGTTGTATGTCAGCCCCTGGAAAGTGCTAGGAGATGCTGGCTCTAGGGCAGGTACTGACGTTTCCAAGAGTGGCTAATAAAAGAAGCACAAGGGAGCCAGCAGCTGGAAGACTGGTCTTTGCAGCAGCTTCAGGCAGGCATCGGGTCAGGATGTTATTGTAGGTCTCATGCAGGAGGATAGGGTGTCTCTATGGGGGATCCGGCATCCTGCTGGTGTCACTGCAGGGAGAGCCGTGAATTCTTTGTATGAAAATAAATCTATTTAGCCAATATTTATACACACAGGGGTTGGTCTTGTTTTCTGTCGGCGCGTTGCCCCACTTACCCCAGCGACCTCTACAGTCTCTGTCCGCTAGCTCTCAATTCTGGATTCACAGCAGGACATTGGCCAAGTGCAGCCCATCATTTCCCTCATCTGTAAGGAAAAGGGGCAGCTCCAGGTTCAAATCCCACCCCAGCAGACAAGTTGCTCAGACCGAGAGAAAGACGCCCTGGCTCTGTTCCTGGCCCCTGTGGGGATTCAGTTAACATGCTGCTTACTCTCCTCTTATACGTTATTAATGAAACTGCACCAGTCCCACTAGACACAACCCCTGACCCTGAAGAGAAGTGGAAGACAGGGAAGAGAAAAGGACTATATTGAAGACAGACACTGAGAAAGATTCACTCCTCAGACCCCATCCCATCCTCTCACCACTAGGAACTTACATCATTTTCCATGGGTGACGCGTGCTCTCCCCACTCATCTAAAAACCATGGGGAAAACATCACAGGGATGTTAGAGACTAACCAATTTATTTGAGCATGAGCTTTCGTGAGCTACAGCTCACTTCATCGGATAGCTCACGAAAGCTCATGCTCAAATAAATTGGTTAGTCTCTAAGGTGCCACAAGTCCTCCTTTTCTTTTTGCGAATACAGACTGACACAGCTGTTACTCTGAAACATCACAAGGATGGTCAGCTCCTCACCCAGCCCCTGGCCTGGGTTTGAGTGTGCTTTGGCTGCTCATGTGTCCCTGCAGACCAGGAATGACTCTGTTTGCAGGTTTCAGAGGGGTAGCCGTGTTAGTCTGTATCAGCAAAAAGAACGAGGAGTGCCACAAGTACTCCTCGTCCTGTTTGCAGGACCTCTCGCTGTGTCCATGCTGGGGTTTGCATAAACCCATAAACATCAGCAGACGGGCCACCCAAAGGAGGCCCTGCATGGCTGAGCCAGTGGCATGGGCAGCGGGCTGACTGCATGCACACGCACACAGGGCCAGCCCTGAGCAGCAAGCGGGCTGGGGACAGAGCGAGTGAGTGTGATGGAGAACGGCTGAGAGTGAGAGAAGAAGGAGGGAAGGGGGGGGAAACGACGAGTGCCAGAGCAGGGAAAGAGCAAGGTAAAGGAAAAAGAAAAGACAACATGAGAGTGGGAAGTGGGATTCCTTGTCCCTCCCCCCAGCCCAGCTGCCCTAGCCGTCCTGTGCCCTCCTCCCTGACCCCCACCAAAGCTAACCCCTCCCTCCACCAGGACAAGTGTCCCAGCTGTGGATCCCCAGGGGCGAGGAAGCACCATGCACAACCCTTTGCAGCCAGACACACCCACCAGGCCCGGGCAGCATGTGCACCCACCACCCAGGTGCAGCAATCCCACCCGGAAGGCTGGTGGCGACTCCCCCTCAGGAGCAGCAGTGGCGGGGCTATGACACACAGCAAGCCTCCCAGCTGCGGGGCGGGGGCAGCTTGCTCTGTCCCGTTTCCTCCCTCCCGCCTTTCATAGGACAACCGCGTTCGCAACGTCCCGCCCCCTCATCCCGATTGGCCGGTGGGGGCCGCCCGGCGGGCCTCTGCGCCGGCGCCCGACAGGGGGCGCGGTGCCGGGAGAGAGCGGCCGCCGCTCTGTCCCGCGCCGCCCGGGACTCGATGGTGCCCGCCCCCAGACACGGAAGCGCCGCGGCAGCGGGAGGCCCCGGCTCGCTCCGCGAAGGGCCCCGGCGCCCGGGCGCGCAGGTGAGGGGCGGCGGCCGGCTCCGGGCGGGCCCCAGCGTCCCCGTCCCGAGCGGGAAGCCCCGCGCCTTGACCTCCTCCCCGCCCCCCCCGCCCTGGGGCCCCTCCCCGCGGGGGCCCCCCTCCTCCGGGACACCCCCGCCTGGGGCCCCTCCCCCCCGGCCCCCCCCCCTCCTCCGGGACACCCCCGCCTGGGGGCCCCTCCCCCCCGGGCCCCCCCCCTCCTCCTCCGGACACCCCCGCCTGGGGCCCCTCCCCCCCGGGCCCCCCCCTCCTCCTCCTCCGGGACACCCCCGCCTGGGGCCCCTCCCCCCGGGGCCCCCCCCTCCTCCTCCTCCGGGACACCCCCGCCTGGGGCCCCTCCCCCCCGGGCCCCCCCCCTCCTCCTCCTCCGGGACACCCCCGCCTGGGGCCCCTCCCCCCCGGGGCCCCCCCTCCTCCTCCGGGACACCCCCGCCTGGGGGGCCCCTCCCCCCCGGGGGCCCCCCCTCCTCCTCCGGGACACCCCCGCCTGGGGCCCCTCCCCCCCGGCCCCCCCCCTCCTCCTCCTCCGGGACACCCCCGCCTGGGGCCCCTCCCCCCGGGCCCCCCCCCCCCTCCTCCTCCGGGACACCCCCGCCTGGGGCCCCTCCCCCCGGGCCCCCCCCCCCCTCCTCCTCCTCCGGGACACCCCCGCCTGGGGCCCCTCCCCCCCGGGCCCCCCCCCCTCCTCCTCCTCCTCCGGGACACCCCCGCCTGGGGCCCCTCCCCCCCGGGCCCCCCCCCTCCTCCTCCTCCTCCGGGACACCCCCGCCTGGGGCCCCTCCCCCCGCCGGGCCCCCCCCCTCCTCCTCCTCCTCCGGGACACCCCCGCCTGGGGCCCCTCCCCCCCGGGCCCCCCCCCTCCTCCTCCTCCGGGACACCCCCGCCTGGGGCCCCTCCCCCCCGGCCCCCCCCCTCCTCCTCCTCCTCCGGGACACCCCCGCCTGGGGCCCCTCCCCCCCGGCCCCCCCCCTCCTCCTCCTCCTCCGGGGACACCCCCGCCTGGGGCCCCTCCCCCCCGGGCCCCCCCCTCCTCCTCCGGGACACCCCCGCCTGGGGCCCCTCCCCCCCGGGGCCCCCCCTCCTCCTCCTCCGGGACACCCCCGCCTGGGGCCCCCTCCCCCCCCGGGCCCCCCCCCTCCTCCTCCTCCGGGACACCCCGCCTGGGGCCCCCTCCCCCCCGGGCCCCCCCTCCTCCTCCGGGACACCCCCGCCTGGGGCCCCTCCCCCCCGGGCCCCCCCCTCCTCCTCCGGGACACCCCCGCCTGGGGCCCCTCCCCCCGGCCCCCCCCCTCCTCCTCCTCCTCCGGGACACCCCCGCCTGGGGGCCCCTCCCCCCCGGGCCCCCCCTCCTCCTCCTCCTCCGGGACACCCCCGCCTGGGGCCCCTCCCCCCCGGGCCCCCCCTCCTCCTCCGGGACACCCCCCGCCTGGGGGCCCCTCCCCCCCGGCCCCCCCCCTCCTCCTCCTCCTCCTCCTCCGGGACACCCCCGCCTGGGGCCCCTCCCCCCCGGGCCCCCCCCTCCTCCTCCTCCTCCGGGACACCCCCGCCTGGGGCCCCTCCCCCCCGGCCCCCCCCCTCCTCCTCCTCCTCCGGGACACCCCCGCCTGGGGCCCCCTCCCCCCCCGGCCCCCCCCCCTCCTCCTCCTCCTCCGGGACACCCCCCGCCTGGGGCCCCTCCCCCCCGGCCCCCCCCCTCCTCCTCCTCCTCCGGGACACCCCCGCCTGGGCCCCTCCCCCCCGGCCCCCCCCCTCCTCCTCCTCCTCCGGGACACCCCCCGCCTGGGGCCCCTCCCCCCCGGCCCCCCCCCTCCTCCTCCTCCTCCGGGACACCCCCGCCTGGGGCCCCTCCCCCCCGGCCCCCCCCCCTCCTCCTCCTCCTCCGGGACACCCCCGCCTGGGGCCCCTCCCCCCCCGGCCCCCCCCTCCTCCTCCTCCTCCGGGACACCCCCGCCTGGGGCCCCTCCCCCCCGGCCCCCCTCCTCTCCTCCTCCGGGACACCCCCGCCTGGGGCCCCTCCCCCCCGGCCCCCCCCTCCTCCTCCTCCTCCGGGACACCCCCGCCTGGGGCCCCTCCCCCCCGGCCCCCCCCTCCTCCTCCTCCTCCGGGACACCCCGCTGGGGCCCCTCCCCCCGGGCCCCCCCCTCCTCCTCCTCCGGGACACCCCCGCCTGGGGCCCCTCCCCCCCCGAGCCCCCCTCCTCCTCCTCCTCCGGGACAACCCCCGCCTGGGGGCCCCTCCCCCCCGAGCCCCCCTCCTCCTCCTCCTCCGGGACACCCCCGCCTGGGGCCCCTCCCCCCCGAGCCCCCCTCCTCCTCCTCCGGGACACCCCCGCCTGGGGCCCCTCCCCCCCGGCCCCCCCCCTCCTCCTCCTCCTCCGGGACACCCCCGCCTGGGGCCCCTCCCCCCCGGCCCCCCCCCCCTCCCTCCTCCTCCTCCGGGACACCCCCCGCCTGGGGCCCCTCCCCCCGGGCCCCCCCTCCTCCTCCTCCGGGACACCCCCGCCTGGGGCCCCTCCCCCCCGGGCCCCCCCCTCCTCCTCCTCCGGGACACCACCCGCCTGGGGCCCCTCCCCCCCCGGGCCCCCCCCTCCTCCTCCTCCGGGACACCCCCGCCTGGGGCCCCTCCCCCCCGGGCCCCCCTCCTCCTCCTCCGGGACACCCCCGCCTGGGGCCCCTCCCCCCGGGCCCCCCCCCTCCTCCTCCGGACAACCCCCGCCTGGGGCCCCTCCCCCCCGGCCCCCCCTCCTCCTCCGGGACACCCCCGCCTGGGGCCCCTCCCCCCCGGCCCCCCCCCCTCCTCCTCCGGGACATACCCCCGCCTGGGGGCCCCTCCCCCCCGGGCCCCCCCCCCTCCTCCTCCGGGACACCCCCGCCTGGGGCCCCTCCCCCCCGGGCCCCCCCCTCCTCCTCCTCCGGGACACCCCCGCCTGGGGCCCCTCCCCCCCGGGCCCCCCCTCCTCCTCCGGGACACCCCCGCCTGGGGCCCCTCCCCCCCGGGCCCCCCCTCCTCCTCCGGGACACCCCCGCCTGGGGCCCCTCCCCCCCGGGCCCCCCCTCCTCCTCCGGGACACCCCCGCCTGGGGCCCCTCCCCGTGGGGGTCCCCCCCTCCTCCTCCGGGACACCCCCGCCTGGGGCCCCTCCCCCCCGGGCCCCCCCCCCTCCTCCTCCGGGACACCCCCGCCTGGGGCCCCGCCCCCCCCCCTCCTCCTCCGGGACACCCCCGCCTGGGGCCCCTCCCCCCCCGGGCCCCCCCCCTCCTCCTCCTCCTCCGGGACACCCCCCGCCTGGGGCCCCTCCCCCCCGGGCCCCCCCCTCCTCCTCCTCCTCCGGGACAACCCCCGCCTGGGGCCCCTCCCCCCCGGCCCCCCCCTCCTCCTCCTCCTCCGGGACACCCCCGCCTGGGGCCCCTCCCCCCCGGGCCCCCCCCTCCTCCTCCTCCTCCGGGACACCCCCGCCTGGGGCCCCTCCCCCCCGGGCCCCCCCCTCCTCCTCCTCCGGGACACCCCCGCCTGGGGCCCCTCCCCCCCGGGCCCCCCCCCCTCCTCCTCCTCCGGGACACCCCCGCCTGGGGCCCCTCCCCCCCGGGCCCCCCCCTCCTCCTCCGGGACACCCCCGCCTGGGGCCCCGCCCCCCCCCCCTCCTCCTCCGGGACACCCCCGCCTGGGGCCCCTCCCCCCCGGGCCCCCCTCCTCCTCCGGGACACCCCCGCCTGGGGCCCCTCCCCCCCGGGCCCCCCCCTCCTCCTCCTCCTCCGGGACACCCCCGCCTGGGGCCCCTCCCCCCCGGGCCCCCCCCTCCTCCTCCTCCGGGACACCCCCGCCTGGGGCCCCTCCCCCCCGGCCCCCCCCTCCTCCTCCTCCGGGACACCCCCGCCTGGGGCCCCTCCCCCCCGGGCCCCCCCCTCCCTCCTCCTCCGGGACACCCCCGCCTGGGGCCCCTCCCCCCCGGGCCCCCCCCTCCTCCTCCTCCGGGACACCCCCGCCTGGGGGCCCCGCCCCCCCCCCTCCTCCTCCTCCGGGACACCCCCGCCTGGGGCCCCGCCCCCCCTCCTCCTCCTCCGGGACACCCCCGCCTGGGCCCCCTCCCCCCCGGGCCCCCCCTCCTCCTCCTCCGGGACACCCCCGCCTGGGGCCCCCGCCCCCCCCCCTCCTCCTCCGGACACCCCCGCCTGGGGCCCCTCCCCCCCGGGCCCCCCCCCCCTCCTCCTCCTCCTCCGGGACACCCCCGCCTGGGGCCCCTCCCCCCGGGCCCCCCCCTCCTCCTCCTCCTCCGGGACACCCCCGCCTGGGGCCCCTCCCCCCCCGGGCCCCCCCCCCCTCCTCCTCCTCCTCCGGGACACCCCCGCCTGGGGCCCCTCCCCCCCAGGGCCCCCCCCTCCCTCCTCCTCCTCCTCCGGGACACCCCCGCCTGGGGCCCCTCCCCCCGGGCCCCCCCCTCCTCCTCCTCCTCCTCCGGGACACCCCCGCCTGGGGCCCCTCCCCCCCGGGCCCCCCCCTCCTCCTCCTCCTCCTCCGGGACACCCCCGCCTGGGGCCCCTCCCCCCCGGGCCCCCCCCCTCCTCCTCCTCCTCCTCCGGGACACCCCCGCCTGGGGCCCCTCCCCCCCGGGCCCCCCCCTCCTCCTCCTCCTCCTCCGGGACCACCCCCGCCTGGGGCCCCTCCCCCCCGGGCCCCCCCTCCTCCTCCTCCTCCTCCGGGACACCCCCGCCTGGGGCCCCTCCCCCCCGGGCCCCCCCCTCCTCCTCCTCCTCCTCCGGGACACCCCCGCCTGGGGCCCCTCCGTCCCGGGCCCCCCCCCTCCTCCTCCTCCTCCTCCGGGACAACCCCCCGGCCTGGGGCCCCTCCGTCCCGGGCCCCCCCCTCCTCCTCCTCCTCCTCTCGGGACACCCCCCGCCTGGGGCCCCTCCGTCCCGGGCCCCCCCCCTCCTCCTCCTCCGGGACACCCCCGCCTGGGGCCCCTCCGTCCCGGGCCCCCCCCCTCCTCCTCCTCCGGGACACCCCCGCCTGGGCCCCTCCCCGTGGGGGTCCCCCCCCTCCTCCTCCTCCGGGACACCCCCGCCTGGGGCCCCTCCCCCCCGGGCCCCCCCTCCTCCTCCTCCTCTGGGACACCCCCCGCCTGGGGCCCCTCCCTCTCCAGTCAGGAACACCCCTTCCCCCCATTTGTGACTTTAACAGAGACAGTTTCAGTCTGTGGTGCACCCCTTTCCCTGTAGGGACACCCCCCAGAGAGAATCCCCCAACTGCCACCGGACCCCATTCCCAATGCACTAGGGCCACCTCTTCTCCTGACCCCCCAGCACTCTGTGTGCTGCAGAAGTGAAAGGTCAGGTAGCTGAGGCCCAGTCGCCAGGGTTTGGTTTTAAGGAAGCCCCTGAATTTACCAAACCTCATCAACAAGGAGTTGGAAAATCCTGTATTTATATGGAAACCTTGAGCTGCCTGTGTCAGGATCCAAATCCTCCAAACAGAGCTGGGAACTGGGGGAGTGATACAGACTAGGAGCAAACATGAAATCATCCCGTGCAGTTTGACCGTCCAAAGTATACGGCGTGCCCACAGCAAACAGCCGACAATGGTGCCAAGCCGGGTCTTGACCCTGCAAGGGGTTCTGCTCTGGGCCCACCTGGAGCCCTATTGAAGTCACTGTGAGCTGCACCAGTGCAGAGGTCCTACATTAGTCTTAACGGTCGTTTCAGTCTTAAGAATCTGGTATGTTACTAACCCAGACAGTTCAGTGCTGTTTCTAAATGCGTGTAGGGTTTTCACCCGACAATGACAGCACTATTTAAGGAGCCAAACTTAAAAATCACACCTCTGCCTGAATGTGTTTTTACCAGTATAACTACAAGTAACACATGAGGTTACTGTAACTGAAAGAGATTAGAAGGAATAAATGTTTTATTTTCAGTTTTCTTTTGTGCATTCATCAATCAGACTTACTGTTTTCCCTTGGAGAGAGAACTTACGAAAAAGTGTTGTAAAACTGCCACGTTAAGCCGGGGGAGTTGGCAAGCGCAGCACCAGAAACTACTTTTAATTCACTTTTTAAACCTGGCTGGATTTCATGTTGGTGTCCCTTTAGCCAGGGTATAAAGCTCGGTGAGATTTTGTTGTGTTAATTTGAAATGGAAGAAAGTACCTTGTATGTGACACGTGGTTTTTCTTGTTCGTGTAACAAGGTGATTGGTCTCCAGATCTTTAAAATGCAGAGTCCCTGACTAAGACTCCATGCATCACAGACTCTGGACACCTCATACACCCACAAAGCATCGCTGTGACTATGATGATACCAGGCTGCTTTGGAAGTGTACTTATATAGAGTATTTGAATGCATGGCTCTGTGTTACCACCTAGAGTGAGCATAGTTCTCACATTCTTGGATGAGACCTTTGGTGACCAGCCCTGGTTACCTGTACAGTGTCCATCTACTTCCTATATTTAATGGCAAGATTAACCACACTGGCAGGCTTGTGCAGGAGCTGGCAGGACAACTGTCTCACCAGGCGTGGATTGTTCATTGGGTAGAATACCTGTTCAGGTGTCCTGGCCTCCATGAGCACCAGAGGAGCATTGTCTAACAGCCAGATGTTTTGGGTATTGACCAGGGCTGTTGCACAGAATCCCCCAGCCCTTGTTACTTGTGGCACTGTGGGTTTTCAGCCAGGGCATTATTGTCTAGATTTGCCACACTATGAATGATGATTTTTAACCCTTTTGAAAATGAACCCGATACCTGGTCACCTTCCAGGTTCTGTATAGCTCTGCCCCTTTATACTTATTTACCTTTCTGTAGCCTCCCCGTCCCCCTCCTGACTCTTCCAACGTTTTACTCTCATCTGCCTATGTCAGTCTCTCAATCACCGTCTTCTGCAAACCCCACCCCCCCACCCCCCTGGCGAGTTTTCACTTCCCTGAACTCATCTGCAAGACTCCTACCCTTGCTAGGCTGCCTGTATGTATCTTGTATAGAAAATCCGGGTAGTTGTTCCCTTTTCTTGATGCCTGTCTCCCCTTAGACTGTGATCTCCTCAAGACAGGCACGGTCTCTGCTTGTGTGTTTGAAAAGCAGCTAGCACATAAGGGTGCTACCATAAAACATAATAATAATCATGTGCCCTGTGCTGTCCTGTTGTGCTTCTCTAACTTCTCAGGACGGAGTGGAAGTGAAGATGACTACAACAGTTTTACCAGGCAGCCCTCTACCTTCACAAGGGGACGGAAATGTTTATTACATCTTGACAGATGATTTTCCATATGGCAGCAAGCTCTTTCACGCCGGGAGCATGTGCTTCCTCAAAGAGAGGAATTATTTGCACAGTATCGCCTGTGGCCCGACTTCCACTCGTTTCTTGAGGGTCACCATGCTGGATGACAATTCCATAACCACTATCGATCCAGAAATTCTTCAGCCTGTGAAGGAGGAGGAAGCTGTTTTCCTTCTGGCCATCAACATCCTCAATGAACGCTTGAACTGTTTCCTGGACAGGTGTAGCCTTGAAGCAGCGGTGAAGGCTACAGTGGGTCAACAGGTGGTGGTAGATCTCAACCAACAACAGTTCACTGGCACCATCCGCTACATTGGGAAGATCAGCAAGAGCCCTTTGTCCTCCCCGCTCTGTCCGTCCTACTTTGGGGTGGAGTTACAGGTACGGTGATTCAGGGGGAAGGGGGGCTCTTTCTCCCCCCCTCAGTTAATTTTATATAGGCCCAGTGTCTCAGCCCAACGGAAGGGGGTCTCGTCAAGGGCAGTGGACTGGCATTGTCTCCCTGTTGCATCTTATAATCAAACCCCGTGTTCAGGAAAACAAATCTTGTTGCCCTGGAAGTGCTAGTTCTAATCATATTGCACTGAACGTTTAGCCTCTGAATCCTAATAGCAAGGCACTGATTTCCACTGGTAACAGCAGTGTACCTGAGATCAAAACTCCTGGGCTCTGTTCCTCGCTCCGTTCCAGACTCCCTGTGTGACTCGGGCTTCCCTGTCTCTCTGTGACTCAGCTTCCTCATTGTAAAATGGGGATGGGTCTATATTCTGATCAAATTGGTTAGTCTCTAAGGTGCCACAAGTACTCCTTTTCTTTTTGCGAATACAGACTAACACGGCTGCTACTCTGAAACCTATAACAGCTCTGTTGTTTGTATTGGGTTGGGAGGGTACCTCATTTCTGACATGAGGACATGTCACCGTGCCAAGGGTCAGGTGGCTTCTCTCTGACTTGTTGCTGCCCAGAATGTAATGTGCCTTTCTGCTGGTTCTTCAGGGTGATGGTGAAGGCAGAGGCCACAGTGATGGCACCTATAACGTCTCTGAGTATTTCAAGTGTAAGCAGAACCATGGGCTCTTTCTGCCGCTTAACAAAATCCGGTTTATCCCGGCGCTGGGCGGCGACCCAGCGAGAGAGGAGCCCAAACCAGATGTGGACAAGGTTGTTCCTGTAAAAGCAGGGGACACAATTGGCTTCTACCTGGATGATGTCTTCAGACAAGGCATAGCTATGGACGTGTACAAGGAGGGAACCCAGTGGCTTGTTAAAGTTTGCCCGGTAAGAGGAGCTTGCCTTCATTTTTCGTTGTTATCCTTGCAGCCTGCCTTCTGGTAGGAGCCTTATCAAGTTCCTGCACATGTGGTGCTGTTGTAGGGTTTTGTGGAGGGAAGTCTTTGTCTAGGGCAAACAAAACCATTGTTTCCTGTGGGAGACTTTCCTCATCTCACCCCACCACTTACAGATCATGTAGCTGACGTAACCCTCTCTTGCATTGTCACTTACAGGAAGAAGAAGGACCAACAGATGTTTTCAGGGACATCCCTATGGATTCTGTTGTGAAGGAAGGGCTGCTCTCCCCAGGTAAAGCAGCATACAAATACAGCCACCCTACCCGTGTAGAACCCAGCAGATTGGGATTTGCTTTGGGTTGGGTTTTTTCTTTTTCTTTTACCTCATTCTCTGCAATGTGACTGACAAGCCGAACAAAGAACAGAAGAGTTTTACGTTTTTAAAAGGATGATTTGAGGGCTGGAGAAAATGCCCGACAATGAGAAGCTTAAAGAGCTTAGTTAATTTAGTTTATTGAAAAGAAGACAGAGAGGCTATCTGATTACAGCGTACAAATACCTTCCTGGGGAGAAAATACAGGGTACTAAAGAGCTCTTTGTCTACTGGAGAAAGACAGAACAAGAACCAATGTCTGGAAGTTAACGCCAGACAAATTCAAATTAGAAATAAGACATGGATTATTAACAGTGAGGGGATTAACCATTAGAACAAACTACCAAAAGGAAGCGGTGAATTCTCCAGAGCAGTATTAAAGGGCCTTAGCTTGGGCTGAGAATCAGTCCCAAGTTTCCTGACTCTCATAAGAATGGCCATACTGGGTCATACCAGTGATCCATCTAGCCCAGTACCCTGTCTGAAATGGCGGGCAGTACCAGAGTTTAAGGGGGAGCATACAGAACAGCAATTTTGGAGAGAGCCACCCATCTTCCCCTCCCGGCTTTTGGTAGTCAGAGGTGTAGGGGAGCCCCAAGCGCTATCTTGGCTAATAGCCATTGATGGACCTATCCTCCATTAACTCATCTAATTCTTTTTTTTAACCTAGTTTTACTGTTGACTATCACAGTATCCTGTGGCTATGAGTTCACAGGTTAATTGTATGTTGTCTAAAAAGTACTTCCTCTTGTTTGTATTAAACCTGCTTCCTATCAATTTCCTCAGGTGACCCCTGATTTTTGTGATGTTAGAAAGGATAAATAACACTCCTCTAGTCATTTTCTCCTCACCAGTCATGATTTTATAGACCTGTGTCCTCTTCCACCTTAGGCATCTCTTTTCTAAGCTAAAGAGCCCTGATCTTTGTAGTCTCTACTCGTATGGAAGCTGTTCCATACCTTTGATCATTTTTGTTGCACTTCTCTGAACCTCTTCCAGTTCCTCTCTACCCTTTCAGTTCTTCTTAGCTGCATACTCATAGATCCGTGTCTGAGAAGCACAGAAACCCTAGGTTGTATTGTTGTTAGGAAAACAATGCTGTGAAATATTCGGTAGCCACTTATTCGAATGAACAAAGATTGACACACACACTCCCTCAGCTCTTGTCTACGTTTTATTATGTATATTGTGATTTTTCAGCATTTGAGCCAGACATGGCCCTGGGATCTCAGAGACAAATGAAGCGAGAGAGAAGCGAGAGTGGAGAGGAATTGGAAAGTAGAAAACAATCCCTGGATGTGAACTCCATGGTACAGATCACCTTAGACAAGGGGAATCCAGTCTCTGGAATCATCCGCTGGTTGGGGTACATGCCCAAAATTGAGCACAAAATGGCAGGAGTTGAATTAGTAAGTAGCAAAATTATGTTTCTGTTCTCTAAGGGTTCTAAGGTCAGAACTGGCATGTCTTTTGGGGGTCATGAGCATGTCTGTTTCCCAGCATGCCCTAGGTTAGGGTGCTAACATTTCACACTGCTTAATTAAAGAGTCAGGGTAGATTAAGCTGGCCTCTCTTGCTGGGATCGTGGATGGGATAATATAGATACTGGGACGCAGACTTTCCTTAGTGGAGGGAGAGGGGTATATTGGTGAGAGCATGGACCTGGGAGCCAGGACTCCTGAGTTCTGTTCCTAGCCCTGCTATTGGTTCATTGTATGAGCCTGGTCAAGTCTCCTCTCTATCTTTTTCCTCATCTGTTAAATGGGATCATTCTCACCTGCCTGCAGAGGTGTCGTGAGGCTTCATTAGTTATTTGCAAAGTGCTTTGAGATCCTTGGACAACAGCTGCTGCTGCCGTTGGGATTTGGATTCATGAAATTCATTCTGTGCTGACAAAAGGGATGCACTGGTCTAAAATGACAGGTTTCAGAGTAACAGCCGTGTTAGTCTGTATCCGCAAAAAGAACAGGAGGACTTGTGGCACCTTAGAGACTAACACATTTATTTGAGCATCAGCTTTCGTGGGCTACCGCCCACTTCATTGGATGCACTGGTCTAAGATGTAACTAAACCAAATGAAAAAATGGCTCAAAATAAGTACAAAGTTGTATGTAGTTGTCAGGTCATGAAATCCCATCCTAACGTCAGCCCTAGCACAGCCATCAGATATGTGCAGCTCTGACTGCGTGATTTGTTTAATAGTGCGTTTGGTCACATGTAGCATTTCAGTGGATCATGCCCCCTTGTGGAGAAATTGTTGCTGTTACTCTTTTTCCACAGGGTTCAGAGCAGCGGCCGCGTTAGTCTGTATTCGCAAAAAGAAAAGGAGGACTTGTGGCACCTTAGAGACTAACCAATTTATTTGAGCATAAGCATCCGATGAAGTGAGCTGTAGCTCACGAAAGCTTATGCTCAAATAAATTGGTTAGTCTCTAAGGTGCCACAAGTCCTCCTTTTCTTTTTCCATAGCTGTGCTCACAAGCACCACTTAATCTAACTTAGCGGCTTTCAGCCTTTTTTCATTTGCAGACCCCTAAAAAATTTTGAAAGGAGGTGCAGGGTCATTACCAGTATTCTATGGTAAAGATAACCTTTTGCAGACACCTTAGACATAGTCCACGGACCACAGGTTGGAAACCGCTGATCTAACTCATTCTTAGAAAGCCTGGCCTGGAACTGCTTGTGGATGGATTTCTGCCCTTTTCACAGGATGAAGAGAAGGGGGTCACAGATGGCGAATGGCTAGGCACGCGCTACTTCCACTGCCCCCCAAAGCGGGGCCTCTTTGTGAAGCTTCAGTCATGCCAGCCCGACATGCGCTTCCAGTGTGTGAGCAGTGGCCTCCTGGACCCCAGCACTTCCAGTGAGTTCCCTTAGAAGCTGATGACTCCGGCTAGGACAGGAGGGTCATATGTGGGTCATCTTTGCTAGTCTCTGTGTTGAGAACCAGCATTTTGTGTAAAATTATAATTCTGAGAGTCCAAGGAGCCCCCCTCCATTCCCAAAGAATAGTCCTGATGTATATCCTAGCACAACTAAATCTACTGCACTTTATATTCCCCCACCCGTCCCCATTAGAACTGACTCTAGGACTAATTTTGTTCTGTCCTTCTCTTTCTTATCTCTCCTTCTTCCTTTCACCTTCCATTTCCTCATTTTCCTGCTATTAGTGGTACAGCCAGGGGACTGGGAGTTGGGACTCCTCGGTTCTGTTCTGACATTTGCCACTGACTTGCTGTGACCTTGGGCAAGTCACTTAAATTCTCTGTTGCCTAACTTTTCCTTTCTGTAAAATGGGGCTGATACTTGCCAACTACACAGGGATGTTGTCACGCTAAAGTTGCTTTAATATCCCCTTGCCACTTGTGTCACCTGCTGGATCTGCCCTTCAGGAGGTTATTTGTGCTGTAATGGAATAGTTATGGGCCACCTGGAATGGTAGGATGACCACACTGGCATGGAGAGGAGGGTGTAGATCTTTGGGACAGAGCTGTGGATCCCACAGAATAACTGCCCCTGCAGGGAAGTACAGATCATGCATCTGCATATTTGCTGCTTTCCTTGAGCTCGAGCAGCACTCCTTCCCTCCCCCAGTATGGTTAGACCAGCTCATCCATACCAAAGCCACGCTGGCAGGAATGCGGTGAATGGGCATTAATTTACCAGCTTCGGCTTCCAGCAGCAGCCCTGAGAATCCCTCCAGCTGGTTGTTGGACGCTTCCAGTGCAGAAAATTTTCTAGGTACGCTTTACACAGAGATCCCATTATCTCAAGCTTACGTTCAGCTCAGTGTCAGGAAACTAGCTCTCTCCACTGTGGGCCCTTTCAGCGACAGGCGCTCGCTGACATGATGCTGAGGATAGTAGTGGCAGTGTGGATGGCAGGGAATGTGTGGTGGTTAAAAAGTCTAGTGGCTGAACAAGTGATCAGCAAATTGCCCAGAGGTTCCCTCTCATGCTGAGGTTATGAGTCTGTGCTCTGGCAGCAGATTATAGTGGGTAAGTGTGCCAAACAATCAAGTCCCCATCCCAAAGAGGTTACGGTCTAAATGCATGGGGGGTACAGTACAGAACAAACAGAGTGGGTTGTGACCTTTATCGGTGGACTAGCCCTACAGGAAAGTACCAGGAGGGCAAAGCTGTCCCAAGTGCAAGGGGATCCTAAAAGTAGCAGTTTCTTTTATTTCTGTTGCAGGTCAGATGAATAGTCCTCAGGTTCTGGCTAATTTTCCTCCTCTCAGGAATGGCACAGCCGTGCATGTTTTACAAGGGCGCATGAAAGGAATTCAAGGCCATTGCAACTCCTGCTACATGGATGCTGCTCTTTTCAGGTAGGAGGCACTACTCTCCTTTAACCTCATGCCAAATGGCCTCTCTTGACCATCTCCCTCTGTTAAATGAGGTCCGTAATCCAGGGATGATGGTCCTTACTGAGCATCGAATCAGGCAGCTCACCAGGAGCACAGGGATTACACGTAATTTGCACAAAGAGTAGAATGCAATTGCTCTTTAATATAGAGATGCAGTCTGGAGATGGCAGGTCCCAACTCCCAATATCCTGAAGGAGAAAGTTCTTAGATGCTAAGCACACACCATTTGTGTGTAATGAAAAATCATAGGTTGCCACATTAGATTATATTACTGGTCCTCTCAAGTCTGGTATGTCATCTCAGGTAAAGGCCAGAAACTGATACTTCAGAGAAACCTCCAGTAATGCACTTACCTGACGGTACAGTGCTGTATGTGGGGGAAAAAATCCCTTGGTGATCCCAAAAGCAGTCAGTTTTAGCCTTGAAGAATAAGATTTGATTCTCACCCTGCCGAGCTACAAATGTTCCTAAATTTGTCAAACCACAGGATTTCACTCATCCACAATTGATGGAAAACTTTCTCATTTCACGCTGCCCACTTTCACGCATTCTCTCCTTCCATCCCTTACATCTAAAAATTAATAGTAGCTTAGGTACAAAGTGATCATGACTTGATTGGGTTTATAATGTCCAAGTGGAATGAAGTTCAGATCAGTAATATTTATGTTTGGTGCTTTAAAAGGACAAATTTCACAAAGCTGAACACAGTTATGAGTCACATCAGCCAGGAGGAAAAATTTAATCAGAAAGATGTGAATGATAATTGAGAGGAGTTTAAGAAGATTTTACTAGGTACTGAAAAAGCCACAACTGAGGAAAAAGGCAGTGTAAAGGGACACAAGGAGAAATGTATGGCCAGCAGAGTTAAGGAGTTTTTTAAGTATGTTAGGAACTAAAAGAATCCTAACAATTATATTGGTCCATTACTCGCTGAAAATGGTAGAATTATCAATACTAATGCAAAAAAAGGCAGAAGTGTTCAATAAATATTTTGCTTTGTATTGAGGAAAAAACAGATGAGACAGTCATATGATGTCGATGACACTCTTTCCATTCCACTAGTATCGTGGGAAGATGTCAAACAGCAGCTACTGAAGTTGGAGTTTTTAAAATAAGCAGGTCCAGAGAACTTGGATCCAAGAGTTTTAAAAGAGCTGGCTGGGGAGCTTGCTCAACTGTTAATGTTGATTTTCAATAAGTTTTGGAACACTGGGGAAGTTCCAGAAGACTAAAAGAAAGCTAATGTGCCAGTGTTTTAAAAGGGTAATGGGATGACCCACGTAATTATAGGCCTCTCAGTCCGACATTGATCCCAGGCAAGATAATGGAGCAGCTGATACAGGACTCAATTAACAAAGAATTAAAGGCGGGTAGCATAATTAATGTCAATCAATATGCGTTTATAGAAAATAGATGCTGTCAAACTAACTTGGTATCTTTTTTTGATGAGATTACAAGTTGGGTTGATAAAGGTAATAGTATTGATGTAACGCACTTCTCTAAGGCATTTGAATTGGTATTGCAAGGCATTTTGATTAAAAAAAACTTGAACGATATCAAATTAACATGGCACACATTCAATGGATTAAAATCCCGCTAATTGATAGGTCTCAAAATGTGTTTGTAAAAGGGGAATCATCATCGTGTGGGTGTGTTTCTAGTGGGATCCTGTAGGGACTGGTTCTTGGTCTTACGCTAATTTAACTGTTTTATCAATGACCTGGAAGAAAGTATAAAATCACCACTGATAAAGTTTGCAGATGACACAAAAATTGGGGGAGGGGTAAATAATGAAGAGGAACAGTCACTGATATCGAGTGAACTACATTCTTTGATAAACTTGGGCACAAGCAAACGATATGTATTTTAATATGGCTAAATGTCAAGCTGTACATCTAAAAACAAAGACTGTAGGCCATACTTACAGGATGGAGGACTCTGGGAAGCAGTGACTCTGAAAAAGATTTGGGGGTGATGGCAAATAATCAGCCAAACATGCGCTCCCAGTGCAATGCTGTGGCCAAACAGGCCTGAGATCCTTGGATGCATAAATGGGGAAATCTCAAATTTAGCACTGGTGCGACCGCTGCTGCAATCCTGGGTCCGGTTCTGGTATCCACAGCTCAAGAAAGATGTGGATAAATTGGAGATGGTTTAGAGAGAAGAGTCATGAGAATGATTAAAGGATTAGAAAATGTGCCTTATAATGTTAAATTGATGGAGCTCAATCTGTGTAGCTTAACAAAGAGAATGGTGAGGGGTGACTTGATCACAGTCTGTAAGTACGTACTTGAGGAACAAATACTTGGTAATGGGCTCTTCAGTCTAGCAGAGCAAGGTCTAACATGAAACCAATGGCTGGAAGTTGAAACTAGACACATCAGAGGTGTAAATTTTTAACAGGGAGGGTAATTAACCACTCCATTGGAACAGTATTCCAAGGGTCATAGTGGATTCTCCATCACTGGCAATTTTTAAATCAAGATTGGCTGCTTTTTGTTTGTTTTGTTTTGTTTTTAAAGATCTGCTGTAGGAATTATTTTGGGGAAGTTCTATGGCCTGTGTTATGATAGGCTTGGAAGGACTAGATATTTATTGGTTAATGTTGGTATAAACGTCCATTTCACCGCACACCCCAACAAAAAAATATTTCCATTGATGTTCATTGAAATTTACTGATACGCAAAGTAAGACAAATGCGCTTGAGAACCTATTAGAGTTTGATTTAAGGATACCTGCTATGTGTGTTTTGCCATGTGATGTTGATAATTTGTGTTTTAATGGTTATAACTTTAGCTTTAACTTCTTGAATCTCAATGTCTACTGTCACTAAATAATTGTCTGGCGCCCCCCCCCCATTATTTCCTCCAACTGAAAATTCAAGTTGATAAAAATATAAATATCAATGTTTATTTTTATTTTTTAGTTTTTATTTCTTTATAATTTTGACAAAATTCTGCTGAGCCTCGCTATAGAGGAGGTCAGATGAGATGATCTCACTGGACCCTTCGGGTCTTGGCATCTGTGACACTGTAAATCTCTCTCTCTTTCTCCCTTAAATCTGTCCATCTCTATCCTGTGTTTCATTTCATAGAATCATAGAATATCAGGGTTGGAAGGGACCTCAGGAGGTCATCTAGTCCAACCCCCTGTTTTAAAACAAAAACCACTGCATTATTACCTGATCTCACTGTTACCAACCACTCTCTCTTCCCAGCCTCTTCTCCTGCACTTCTGTGCTGGACTCCATGCTCTTCAAGCCCTCCCTCCCGCCCGAGGGGCACATCCAGAAGATCCTCCGGGATGAGATTGTGAATCCCCTCCGACGGTGAGTACTATATGTAGGACCACTGGAAGCAGCAAGTCTCTCTTCTGTAATCTCCATGCTGCTACCACCTCCTTCCAGCCAGAATTGGGTCCGTCACGGTTCAGATTAGGGCTGTCGATTAATCGGACTCGTGTGATTAACCCAAAAAAAAATCACAATTACAAAAATTAATCGCGACAAAAGAAATTGCGATTTTAATCACACTGTTAAACAATAGAATACCAATTGAAATTTATTAAATACCTTTGGATGTTTTTCTACATTTTCAAATATATTGATTTCAATTATAATGCAGAATACAAAGTCTTTAGCACATCTGACACACAAATATCTTGCACCACCGGCTACAACAGTGCCATGCGAACACCTGGTCTCACTTTCAGGTGACATTGTAAACAAGCGGGCAGCACTATCTCCTGCAACTGTAAACAAACTTGTTTGTCTGAGTGATTGGCTGAACAAGAAGTAGGACTGAGTGGACTTGTCGGTTCTAAAGTTTTACATTGTTTTGTTTTTGAGTTCAGTTATGTAACACAACAAAAAAAAATCTACATTTGTAAGTCACACTTTCATGATAGAGTTTGTACTACAGTACTTGTATGAGGTGAATTGAAAATACTGTTTCTTTTGTTTTTTACAAAATATTTAATCAAAAATAAATATAAAGTGAGCACTGTACACTTTGTATTCTGTGTTGTAATTGAAATTAATATATATGAAAATGTAGAAAACATTCAAAAATATTTAAATGGTATTCTATTATTGTTTAACAGTGTGATTAATTGCAATGAATTTTTTTAATTGCTTGACAGCCGTGGTTCAGATGCTACTCAGACAAGGAGTATCCTAGAGATTCATATCTCTTGACCAGCTCTAAAGTTCTTCTGCTCTTCCTTCCCACTCATATTAACCCAGCGAATGCTGAGATTGTGGATTTCCTTTGCTAAATGCTGGTGTGTTGTGTACTGGAGCATCATGACTCCATATGTACGGAATGGAGCCAGCCGTGTAGATAGTAATGTCCCATTTCAGAGGAATGGCTGAACGGGCCATTACAACTGGTTCCTTAGCCTGCTGGCCTCAAGGCCTCTGGAGGTGGATCTAAGTCTCACACTAGAATTCAGTCCTGGGAATGCTGCAGAGTCCCTGGCAGGAGAAGGCTCTGGAGGGGTCAATAGAGAACTTGGGAGTGGTGTTGACAAGCCACATCCTACTCTCCTTAGCCAGAAGGGAGACTGTCATGATTCATGGTTGAAAGTGAGAGGGTTAAAGAAGGGATCCCTGGGGCTCAGAGGTCTCAGTCAAGGTGTTGTGGGAGAGGGGAAGAAATTTATAATTAAAGGCTGGGCCAAGGGACAAGCCCTGCACTGTCACATGAAGGACTTTGATTTAATCTTTGGCCCTGATTTCTTGCTCTTAGGGCTGGGAGTGATTCTGATAAGGGAGCAAAGTCTCCAGGGAGCAAGTAATCCATGTTGCTTAAACAGCTGGCTCATAGAAATACTGAAAGGCTCCAAAGGGTTACCCGTGCACTGCCAGGCTGTAAGGCTGGTGACTGAGACATAACCTCATGGTGGGTAGTGAGTATCCACTGGCCTTCATCAAGGATATTTGGTCCACCCCTTTCCTCCCCCGGTGCTTATGGGACAGCAGTGTAGTTTGTTCAGCGCTGCTTGTGGTCGGGCCTCTGGCGCTAACTTCTTGCCTTTCGGGAGGGTGCATCTTAACTTGGATTTTGGCAGGTGGGCTCCATGCTTCACTTGCTGTATTTTCTGCCCCTGAGATGTAAGTTTGCCAATGCACAAAGAGCTCATCCCCAGCTTCCCCTCATTCCCAGGAATGGCTTTGTTGCCGCTAATAGCGTGATGCATCTAAGGCAGCAGTTGACGGAGAAGGGCCAGTGCTCGAGCTTTGCCACGTCTGAGAAAGGTAATGTGCTCTCTGCAGATGTCTTATATCAGAGTGGTCTGTCTTATCTCCCCTTTTTCCCAGTCGGGCAACCCTGCAAGCTAGTTTCCTGTCTTCCCCCAGAACACTCGTTTTTAAATAAACGTTCTGCTACCTGGAGAATTCCTCAGACGTGTCAACTTAGGTTTGGTCATGCAGGAGAGTTCCCCAAGTATGATGGAAAGATTGGAATTGCTAGGTCCCTTCTTGCTGGCCTGTTGCTCAGAAGAAACCACCACCAAAGCAGAATTTGCCCAAGGGGGGTTTCTGTCTGACCATTGGTATTTGCAGTCTGGTGTTAAACTCTGTAGGCCTGACAAGGGGTGTTAACCATGTTGTCTTTGCCAGATTCCACGTCTCATCATTACATTTTGCTCACCTAAATTCCTCTGCAGATTTAGTCGGATACAGATTCTTCGTCTTCATTTGTTCTTAATTGTTACATATGTTTGAACAGTTACCACATTCCCATCCAGAGGTAGACAGCCTTATGTCTCTTGCTTGTCTCAGAGATGATATTTGTAAAGTGTTTTAAGATATGCAGAAGAAAGGGGCTGCAGAATGCCAAAGGAGTATTGAAATTATTGATGCTACCATCATGGCTGTATAAATATTAAAAAGTAGAAGTTATATTAAATCTTCTGCTGTCATGTCCTGTCATTTACTGAACAGTATTTTAGTTTGATCTGTTTGATATTTTCTTTTATCTTGTCCAGAGACAGCCCAGACTTTTGCTCTTCTTCCAGTTTCCAGCATTGTCTCTGGTTTCAGTGTCCATTAATGCATTTGGTGCTGGCAGTAAACATCCATCGAGATCTTTCTCCCCCGGCTGTTTGAGTGCAGATGAATGGAGTGAATGTACCTGCAATGTATGAATGTGATTTTTCCCTCAATATAGCTAAGAAATCATTCAGCAGTGAAGGTGTTAAGAGAAATGTGTCCTTTTACTAGGCTTCTGGGCTCTCCTTCTCCCCTATCTCTCTATGGAAGGTTCTTTCGGTATTTACACTGACCATAGAACTTTCAAACTATGAAACTAACCAAGTGTTTTCAGCTCCTAATCAGACCAGCGCCATACCTGGAGTGAGAGAGAAGCAGCTCATTGTGAGGAACACCAGCCCATATCTGACAGTGCTTTTCCCTTTCTGGAGGAGGTGGGACAGGGAAGTGTGTTGCTTTGGCCTGATCTGTGATTTCTCTCAACTTTCAGACCCTGAGGAGTTTCTCAATCTCATCATGCATCACATCCTGGGAATAGAGCCACTCCTGAAACTGCAGTAAGTTGTCATCTCTCTGTGATCTTACTGATGCAGTGGACTGTGCTGCCCACACCTGAGAACTGGGAGGGAAGGAGGTGACTTGGTCCGTTAGATAAGGCCTGACTGGAGAGGATCAGTGAATTTCCCTTGTTCATGAAGGAAATGGAAAAGTGTGTCACTACTTTGTGCCCATCTATTCTCTGTTGTGACCCTGAATCCCTACCTGCCCATCACACTGTGGTCATATTCCAGGAAGGCTGTACCTGGAAGATGAGAATTATAAATAATTCCCAGATGTGCCACCTTCAGGGAGTGATGAAATGCATAGAGTAATCCCTGGATAGGGTCAATGGTGGCATGAGAAACACAGGGCTTGTCTTCCTAGTCTTCAATAGGTTGGCTGTGGACTAGTATCACAAATACCTCTGAAGAGTCTCGTGTTTCCGGACTGCCAAGTTCGCTGAGAGTCTAGAGCTTCCAAACGGGGAATCCACTGAGTTTAGTCTCAGGAGCCCTGTTTTGTGGGGACTCTACGAAGAGGAGATTTGCTTAGTGTGAGGACTCCCAAAGATACCTGCATTGTTCAGGAGTTTAGACCTGGGTTGCCAGCTTTCTGGGTTTCCCGTGGAGGAATGTGCAGTGGCTTGTATCATGGAGCTACTCCATGAAAAGCAGTGCATACAAAGAAGCCTGTCTCACTTCACTCCAACCCTCCTGCTAGGGGCTGCTTAATAGGAATCCAATGTTCCAGCATTGTTGCCTCAGGGGAGCACAAGGATCCTGGAGGATCTTTCACTATTAGTTGCCTTGGAAATGCAACAAGCTTTGCTTTGCAGTTTTCCAAGCTGCTGGATCACAAAACGGGCACCTTATAACTCGGATATAGGAATCTTCTGGTCACACTGTAAAGCAGCTGACTTACAAGAAAATCAGTGTGTCTTCTTTTTTAAATTAAAGGGGAAAAAAGTGTGTCTGGCCCACCCATCGCAGAAGAGCAGAATGCAAGTAAGAATGATGCTTCGTCGGTATCTGTCACCCACGGCATTTGTTGGATGTTTCCAGATGACAAATGCTTAGTTTTTTGAAAGCTAGATCTGGGAGCCCCTTGGTGCGGGGTTGGAGGCTGTCCTAGAAACACAAAGGCTGTGTCCTGTTAGAGCTCTGCCGTCCAGGGCACCAAGGGTACACGGACAGTGCGGAGAGGCAGCCCCCGTGCCCTGACTCTGGAACGTTGCTCCTAGGTCTGGAGGCCAGAAGGAGCAGGAGTGCTACTATTACCAGATATTCATAGACCAGCAAGAGGAGCTGGTCGTGCCCAACGTTCAGCAGTTAGTGGAACATTCCTTCCTGTCTTCCAATCTCAAGCTAGTGGAGGTGAGTGCAGCTTCCCCTTTCGCCTTTCCCGTCCGCCTTCGTTCCCCGCCCCATGCACACGGCTGCTTGTTAGAATGCTCTACGGCCCACCTCCACAGCAAGGCCGGTTAGCGGATTTATGCCTAGGGTCAGAATGCAGCAGAGCCCCCCAGCACACCACCAGAACTGGAGGGGTGCAGTGGAGGGTATGAAAGGGGGCATGGACACTTCACGGACAGTGGGCTGTGGAGGACGTGTCCTCCAGCTGCCGGGCTGGGGAGCAGGTCCTAGAGGGGATTGTGTCGGCAGGGCAAGGCGTCGTCTCCCCGTGTTTGGTGACTTGCTTTTTTTTTTTGTCCAGATCCCCTCCTGTTTCATTATTCAAATGCCACGGTTCGGGAAGGAATATAAAATGTTCAGCAAAATCATTCCCTCCCTGGAGCTGGACATCACCGACCTGCTGCTTGACAGTAAGTTCCTGGACACTGGTGATTCGGGGGCTGTCTTGCACGTGGGCACTGAGGCAGGCTCGTTTGGATCCAGGTGGCGAGGCTGGCCTAGCTAGAGTGTAAGTGGTACAGTAAGGGCAGGACTGTGATGTGGTTCTTCTGCACAGAGCGGGACTTGCATGGCAGGCGCAGGGGCCAGAGCATACTGACTTCCTGTCACACAACTACTGCTGACGTTTGTGTTCTCACTGCAGGTCCCCGGGAGTGCTTCGTGTGCGGGGACGTAGCCACCCAGGAGTGTTCCGAGTGCTTCAAAGACAAGATGTTCGCAGTTACCGGGATGAAGCAGTACTGCAAGTCCTGCTGCAGACAGGTATCCAGTTTCCCCCTCCATGTGTTTACTGGTTCCCCAGGAGGCAGATCACAGACTGAAACCTCTGGCTTCCCTTGCGTTCTCTGCAGCCGGTCAGGTGGGAGGCTCCTTCCTAAGCAGACCAGCAGTGCTGACTGGATCAGCCGCGCAGGGTAGTTGCTGCAGGATCATGACCTTGCACATACATGGCCCGTCATCCATGTGTTTTACCACGCTGGGGCCCTGATTCTGGGCAGGCTCTGAGGGAAGAGCCTTTCCACTTCCTGCAGCACCCTCGCTTCTCCTTAGAGGTCCCCATCCGAGCGCTGCCCAGGATTAGTAGCTGGGTCTGTCAGGATATGCTCAGATAGAGAACACGGCCTGCTGCGGTGTGTGTCGGTAGGGCTGAAGAGTGGTAATAATCAAGACTATGGCAGGCAGCATGCTGCAGTCTCCTGGCACATGGGAAAGACCCAGCTGAGGAACTGAGCGGAAAGCAGGTGACCTCAGAACGAATTGGTGACCGAATGCCAGCCTGTCCCCAGACACCTCCTCTTTCCCTTTAGGGTAGGTGTATATAAAGTTGCCGTAGCCCTGCTGACTCGCCAGTGCCCCCTGTTGTCTGTCCCCAGGCTCATTCTCATTACCGGCGCAAAGCACACAGGCCGACAAAACTGCATATCCCTGAGGAGTTTCAGGGCAGGAGCCACGTGGACAGCCCCCGAATCCCACGGGAGAGGATGGAGCTCTTTGCAGTGCTCTGCATAGAGACCAGTCACTATGTCTCCTTTGTGAAGTACGGGCCGGAGAAAGAGAACTGGCTGTTCTTCGACAGCATGGCTGACAGGCACGGTGAGCAGGGGCTCCGCTCGAAGTGGAGGCTGGCCGGCCCTTTGCACCTGGATGACCCCATTCAGGAATTGCAGTCCCAGCGCACAACGGTCTTGAGTAATTTTTCCACAGATCTGTAATGTAAAATAGGAGGCCTGTGTCCAAACTCCATTGGGTCCGTCTGCTGGGAAGCATGGAAAGGTGTCACTTCAGTAATAAGTAAAACTACTCCCTACCCAGCATTGCAAATGAACGTACCGTTTTACAGGGAGTTTAGCGCTGGTGAATGGTGCTGGCTTGACAGCTCAGGAGGCTGACGCCCTCTGTGTAACTGTAGAACAGGTAGTGGCCAAGCACGCTGCCCCACCACTGGCCACCAGTGCGCTTCAAACCTCAGCTAGAGGGACTCTCTTTCTAGGCGTGCAAAGACAGTCCTTGGCCCAATCAGTCCTTGGCCTCTCTGCTGACACTGCCAACTGGGGGCCCAGTTAATGCTACTTGCTCTAGTTTTCCTTTGTGCTGTAGACACCTGTCCCCTGGGAACTGAGACTTGGGCTCACCCCCTCCCCCCCCCTCTCTCTCATATTCAGGTGATGAGAATGGCTTCAACATTCCCATTGTAACGCTGTGCCCTGAAGTTGCCAAATACTTGCAATTGCCAGTGGCAGCACTGGCTATGGAGCAGCCCCGGGACATGGAAGGCGTGGCCAAACGCCTCTTCTGTGATGCCTACATGTACATGTACCAGAGCAAGAAGATGGCACTTTACAAATGACACCAGCCTGGGCTGGGAGAGACGCAGCTACTCCCGTGCGGAGCCGTGAGACACTGGAAATGGGGGCTTGGTTCAAACCAGACTGTAGCTGCCTGCAGCTGCTAATTGAGAAAACCCAGCCAGAGTCCAGGTCAGGTGACCTTTCAGTTTTGCCTCTTCCGAACTCGAGTGTCAGACTCTTGATAAGAGCAGCATTCAGTGGTGGAAAGCCTGTGGCTGGCTTTAGCCAAGTGACAGTTTGGACCTTCTGCAAATCCACACTCTGAACACTTTCACATATCCTGAGTGAGAGAACTTCACCTTCATCCCATTCCCCTGCCCACTCCTCAGATTTCCATCATCCTTCCTTCTCCAGACCCTCTCTACAGCTCTGGGCCCACCAGAACCCCTCCAGCCTTCCCTTGTCCCAGTTAACTCTTCCCCAAAGCTCAGGAATCAAGAAGCCCAAGTCAAGGCGTGAGTTGTGACTCTCAGATTTTCAACAGAGCTTAAGAGAACTGCATGAGGCCTCTGGGTGACATCTCAGCTCATGGGCTTCCTGAATGTAAATGCAAAAGTGCCTCCTAGATGGTCAGGAGTCAAACATCTCAGGAAGGGAATTGTGCTCAGATCTGCACTAAATTCTGGGGTATGTGACTATGATGCTGAGGTCCCGGTAATGGGCTGTTCTGAACATCCCCATTCCCTGGTCGCAGACCTGCACTTCCTTATTTATAACTCCCTTGTGTTCCTTTACTCCCCCTGTTCAGCGGTAATGTCTCTGACACGCTGCTTAACAGCCGTAGCACTTTTTGTTGGAAGTCCCCTCTTTTTAGACATGGTTCGACTTGAAACTTTGTGTCGCTGTTTCAGGCTGCACTTTGAACAAAAATATAATTTTAAGAACAAAACTGGGGCAGATACAGTCAAAACCAGCATAGGAATGTCCTCCCTCAAAGGCTGTGTGATTGCTCGGAGTGTGTGGCTTTCTTGCTGGAGCTC
The DNA here is from genome assembly GCF_965140285.1 of Lepidochelys kempii. Lineage (NCBI taxonomy): Eukaryota > Metazoa > Chordata > Testudines > Cheloniidae > Lepidochelys > Lepidochelys kempii. The sequence continues at coordinate 4,013,060 of NC_136381.1, read as the reverse complement.
ATCATTTTAAAACTCATTGCTCTGGTTTCCAGAGATCCATGTGGAACAGCGAAAACCAAACAAACCTCCCAGCAAAAATGCTTTTTAAAAATGAACACATTCAGGTTTTCTGCCCGTAACAGGACTAAAGGTAAGAATCTTTATGGGGGGCGTTGTTGGCTTTTAACTTTTTTAAAACAGCAAAGTTAACCTTTGCAAATTTGGTACTGAGCCTGCAGCAAAGTTTGTGTTCACCTAATGCTGGTAGGAGGCCCCTAGGAGAGCCTGTGCTATGGACCAGGTTGCCCAAACTTCGCCCAACCAAAGTCCACATGGACAACTTGTCAAGAAGCTGAGGGGTGCCCCGAATGGGTGTAGAACAGGTAGCTGATTGTAGCTGCCCTCTTATACATGTGGCGTGGCAGCTGCAACTCACAGCATGTAACACTATCTTGATCTGAGTAACCTGTCTGTGTGGGTCAAGCTGGGCACAGATGGGGGAAGTCATGGTTCATTGCATAATGGGTTGCATTTGGCCCATCTCTGGCCACCCTGTTGTTAACCAGTGCAGTGCTAAATATGAGTGTTAGCTGATAAAAGCCTGTTGAGTTAATATGCCAGTTTGAGCACATTCTTCTGTTTCCATGTGGAGGCCCCCTTTCAGCTGTTGGGAAAATTATCCACATAACGAGCTTGGATTTGCCAAAAGGCCTTGAGAACGACAGCAAATGCTGTTATCTTAGCTGGCTTTCCAAACAAGCACAGAAACCAGAGAGTGACTGACGCAAGCCAGGAAATTCAGAGGGAGGCTGATGCCCCTTCTCGACTCAAAAACGTCACCCTTGATTTTGAAGTTTTCATCCTTAGGGGCTGATCCTGACCAGTGCTGAGCACCTATAATTCCCATCGCCATGGGGTTTGTGGGTGCTCTGCCCCTCTCAGCATCGCCTGCTATTTAAATCCATGTTAGATCCTGTGTTTGCACCATGCCTGGGAGCGAAGCTTTTGCGGTTTCGAAGGTAACAGTAATAGTGTTAGTTTAGTGTTGTACACACATGGGCTCCAGGAGTACAGGAGGTTTGAAAGCCTCCAGCAGATCCCGGCCCCAAATATCTTCTCCCATAGAGCTGGTTTCTGTTAACATATCAGGGATGTGTTCTCCGGGTGTCCTGTGCTTCTCTTGCCTCTTAGCTGGTCTTGTATGAACTTCAAGTTCCTCCACTCACTCCCAGCTCCACCATGGCTAATTCGGTGCTTCTGTCTGAGGAAGTCGGGAGAGCTTTGGGCCACAGGGCTCCCTCAGCAATGGGATTCCCTTAGCCAACCCACCTCCTCACTTTTATCCTTCTTGTTCACTGCAGTTATGTCTCTGGCAGGAAGATCAAACTTCCTTAAAGTGTTGGTTGCTGGGTTCTCCCGCTCTCTAATGTAAACTTGCTGTGATTAATGCCCTGTTAACTATAGAGCAGTAGAAACCTCTTTGTCTGCTCTCTTTCAAAGCCATGAGGAACTGTTCCGGCCCAATTTCCATATGACATTTCTTAACAGCTCTGGCCTCTTTTCTCAGGTATATCATGGGCTGGGGTTCTGTGTCTCAAGGAGCCATCCTGTGGTTTCTTAGGGTGCGAGTTAGCTCTTCTGGGATTTTACAATGTAAATGGTGACTATCGGATGATTTTTACTTCGGATATTTATGTGATTTGTTTCTCTTTATATTTCTAAGCACACGACACCTTTTTTTAATTGTCAGAAGTGCCTTCTTGACGTGATATAGATCCTGCACAGGGGACAGAGCAAGCCATGCTTCTAAAAGAGCTGATCCAGGGCACATCCTTAAGCTCTGTAGAGTTTCCACTGTTTTCTCCCCCTCCCCCCCCAATGCATATTGCAAAAATACCAAAGCAGCTTTCAGCACTTTTGAAATGAATTTCTCTGATCAGGACAAGCGTTAGTGGGATGCCCAAATCCAGTCGGATTTCCCTCCATTCATTGTGCATTAGGAACGTCCATCAGTAAGTCAATGCAGTATCCTAAAAACTAAAGGTGGAAAGGTTTTAGTGCCAGAACAAGTGGAAGCCATTCGTTTTCGCCTATGGATGCTGCATGATTTGTGACATGTCACACTAGCTCGTAACACTGGGAAAGTCCAGACTGCGGGTATCAGATTGACTTCACTTGGAATAACCCAGTCACTGCTCTGATGCCTGATAAGTCAGACAGGAATAATGTGCATTGGCCTCCCTCAGGGCTCCCGTTCTAGTATATTGCTTGGTTGATGTTTTCTGTACTGTTTAAACCTCTGTATATTTTACAGATTTGTTTCTGTTCTTTGATGATTGATGTGTAAGCCTCTTCGTTTAGTGGTGGCTGTAACTTTGCCTTAAACTGATTTGGGGAGAAGAATACTGGGTCTGATTTTTTTTCAGGCAATGCAATTAATTATACCAGTTCAATTTGAATATGTCTTCAAATAGAGCCATTGGCCTGAGTGCTGGTGTGCTTGTTCTTCAATGAGCCGTTTTCCCAGAGTGGGGCTAAGGGGGTCATATTGTCCCCCTTAGGTGGGAGCACGGCTAGAGTCAGAGCAGGAGCTCTCTGTCACAGTGGGGGTTGCTTTTCCCTCTCCGCTCCCCCGTCCACTCCTATAGTGTTTGGGTGATTCAGGAAACTAGGCTCTCAAGCGAAGTGTGGGAATCTGACAGTACGGAGATGACAGCTAGGAGCCATTTATGTGTCAAACTCCCCAGACTAACAGCCACCCTGGTCTTTGTGAATAACCCTGAGCAAACTGGCTGTATCTAAGGGTTCAGAGGGGTCAGGGATTGGGAAGTAGGAGGAGATAGTGGACAAGGAAGGGGTGTAGAAGACTGAGGAAAAGGGAAGGAAGATATAGGGCTGGTGAAGGGACAGGAGGCTTGAGAAGACTGTGCACAGGGCAGGAGACTGAGTGGGACAGGGTGGAGGACCTGGTCAGGAAAAGCTGAGATTCCCCACTACCTGGTGAGCCTACACATGCTGGTGCTTAGAACAAATCTCAGGGGAATCCTAGACCAGTTCTCCAGGTGGTAGCCCCTCCCCTAATTGTTCTGGCTCCTACTCTCCGGGAGGGGGGATCGCTTTGCTTCTCAGACCCCTCACTCTCTGCGCCTCTGCAGGGTGATCCCAACCAGCTGGGCTCCAGGAGTGGGTTACTGCTAGGACTGTTCTTGGATTCATTGGCCCTTCTACTTGAGGGTGCCTTCTTGCATTACAGCCTGAGCCTGGACCTCATGCTGCTGCTGCTTCTGCCCCCTCCTACCCCCAATGGCGGCACTACCCCTGCTGGAACCCTTTGCTTTCCTCCTGCTTTCCCCCAGCTCCATTCCAGCAGCTGCCCTGCTGGTGGGTCTTCAGCCCTGCTGGATAGCAGGGAGCACCACTGGGGGCTGTGAGGCTCAGCCCCTGCAGGGATCCCCGATTGCTGCCGCACCACTGCTCTGACTCCTCTTTAGAGCCCCCCTCTGCCTGCCAGGCCTCAGCCCCCAACCTGGGTCACTTGGTTAGCCTTCCCTCCACCCCCACTTCCTGGCCCAGGGATGCAGCAGTAGCTGGTGTTGGCTTCCTTGCATCAAGCCCAGGAGCAGATCTACATGGGGCGTGGCCAGTGGGGGCCTAAAGCTCTTCATCTGTTTGAGAGGCTCTTCTAAGGCTTCTAGCAGCAGGGAGGGGAGAGGGCTTGTAAGGGGAAGCAGGCCTACTGGTAAAGGGGATGGAGAGAGGTGGTGCTGGCTTAGTTCTGCACCTGGGCCAATCCACTCCCTAGTAGGGCCTTAAAGGGCCAGACAGCTTTTCAAAGGCCAGCTTTGCCTCTCGACTTGCAAACCATTGCACCTGACTTACTAGATCTGTAACCCTGTCCTTTGCCAAGGACCAGCCGTGTCCCCTTCATATAAACTCTTACCCTTGCCTTTTAAACTGCTTTCACCAAGAGGCTTGGGTCTGGGAAGAGAAGCTTGAGAGGGGATCCATCCAGGCTGCATAGATCTACATGTTGCTAGCATAAGACTCCACAAGGGCAAAGCTGGGAGTGGTTTGGATCAACACCCTGTAGGAACATAGCCGGGTTTGGGGGGTTTCTTAAACTGACACCATTGTTTTCATCCCAGCTGCTGTTATCTGTATCAGGCCCACAGTGTGCTTGGAGAGCTGGAGAATCTGGCCTCCCAGTAGGGAAGGAGCCTTCCAGCTGGGACAGACAGCCTTGTGGCTGGCAGATGGCCCTGCCCCAAGCTTGCTTCACCATCGACAACTCCTTCCTCCACAATTCTCTGTCCTTCTCTCCCAATTTTAAAAAGCACTTTTTAAAAACTACGTCACTGCAGACCTGTAGCAATGCAGTTCTTGCCCTTCTCTGGGCCTCTCTATCCACATAGCAAAGCAGGACCCCCTGCCTGAGAACTCCTGGGGCAGGGTACCATTGGCTGCTGCTGTAAGGCCCTTCCCTCCTTCCAAAACATGTCTGACTTATACTGTGGCCGTGGGTCAGCTGCTGTACACAAAACAAAACCTAGAGCATGTACTTCTACTCCAGCCCCATCACAGTTATTTCCTTATGCAGTGCAAGGCCCCGGGCTCTCTGGTGGAGGAGGCAGGCAATGTGTGCTTTACAAATATAGTTATTTGTTTCCCAATCCACACCTGCCCCCCCAAGCAAATATCCTGCTCCCTGGCAGCCTCTTGGAGAAGAGAGGGGCCTGACTTGCTCCTCTAGCCAGCCCATCCAACCCATGGCTCTCAACACCTGACCAGGTCTCGCATCCTCCTTCCTGCTGTTTGGAAGTTAGGTTGAAAATGAATTCTACACCATGGGGGAAAACTGAACCACATGCAAAAGTAGGACGAGATCACACAGAAAACAGAATTCAGGCACCACCATGTATTTACAGTAAAGAGTTTAGTTAAAGTAACAAGGTAAAAAATTCTAAACACCAACTGTGCTCCACAGCCGCATGCAGTCACAGAGCAACTGACACCTTCCTCAGACACACAAATTGTTAGTGAGCAGAGTAGAGACAAAGCCCAGGAACAGGCTCAGAAGTATTCACATCAATTACAACAGCCTCACTAGCTGGGCTGAGTAAAGTCAATGGACCAGAGTCCCAGGGCTACAGGAGTCGGTGGCTGGTTTCAGGAATCTCTGGGGCTGGACCCCTCAGTCCCTCCTCCTGTCTCCACCTCGCTGCTCCCCGGCTCCTTTCCCTCCGTGGCCAGGTTCCCTTCTCCTGCCTTCACGCCCTGGCAGACGCCGATGGGAACGGCTCTCCCTCCGGCAGCTGGCAGGGCCAGAGGCGGCGCCTCGATGCAGAGCTGCCCGTCCTGGGACAGGGAGCAGAGCAGGGCCTGCACGTTCACGGCTTCCGGCAGGAGCGTTTCTCGGCGGATCTCTCTGTACTCGCGGGAGCAGACTCCAGCCTCCGACTCCCTTTTCCTCTCCCGCTTCCCCGTCACCGTCAGCTTCCTCCCGGCCAGTCTCACCGTCAGCTCGGCTGGGGAGAAGCCGCTCACGTCCATGGAGAGCTGGTACTTCTCCTTCCCCGGCGCCTGGGACCCGGGCTCCTTCCCAGCACCCTCGGCCAGGGAGCGGCCGCTCGGCCTTGGCGTCGCCCTCCCCCGGCCTCCCCCGCGGAGAAGGGGGGAAGCCAGCAGGAGGGAGCGTCTCATTCGCTCCATCCCCGCCAGGGCCGTCGGCATGTCCCCCACCAGCCGGCCCAAGAGGCTGGGGGGACCCGGCCCCACGAGGCTGGACACGGGGCCACAGCTCCGCCACAGCCACCCTGGGAGCGGGAGCATCCTGCCCGGGGCCGGGCGCCGCGGGGCCGAGCTCAGCTGCCGGGACGACGCTGCTGCTGCTGGAGCCGCCTCTGCCGGGCTCCCTGCCGGGCTGCGGCGGCCCCAGCGCCGCCCTTTATACCGCGCCGGGCGCTCCGGGAACCTGCCGGGCCGGCTGGGGGCGGGGCCTGGCTCGGCTGGGGGCGGGGCGAGCAGTTTCTGGCAGCCGCCCGCGGGCGGAGCTGCCGGGCTGGGCTTTGCTGGATCCTTCCCGACCCCGCTGCGGCAGGGAGGGAGCGGGCGGGTCTCAGCGCCGGGGGCAGAGGCTGGAGCCCGGGGGGTGGCAGAGGCTGGAGACGGGGCGGGGGGGGGGGGGGGTTGTTACATATTTAGTCTCGTTTCAGGAATTGTCAGCGTTTCACTAACGCTCCCCCAGCGATTGATGGGGAAGGACGGGACCCATTCCCTGAACCGCACTCACGGGAGGGATCGGAGTGACTCCCCTGGGGCTGCTGGTGTGAACAGGTTCGGGACGCAGCCCGCCTTTGGGACCGGAGACGAGTCTCTCTTGTTGTTTATTACACGTGCGCTGCGGGGGCGTTTGCCAATCTCACGTGTCTGCGCCACAAATCAACTGTCCCCCCCCAGCCCAGACACCGGCCAGGGAACGGTCACCTCGGCGGTACCGCCCGGCCAAGCCTGTGCCCCGGCGCTGAGACCCGCCCGCTCCCTCCCTGCCGCAGCGGGGTCGGGAAGGATCCAGCAAAGCCCAGCCCGGCAGCTCCGCCCGCGGGCGGCTGCCAGAAACTGCTCGCCCCGCCCCCAGCCGAGCCAGGCCCCGCCCCCAGCCGGCCCGGCAGGTTCCCGGAGCGCCCGGCGCGGTATAAAGGGCGGCGCTGGGGCCGCCGCAGCCCGGCAGGGAGCCCGGCAGAGGCGGCTCCAGCAGCAGCAGCAGCGTCGTCCCGGCAGCTGAGCTCGGCCCCGCGGCGCCCGGCCCCGGGCAGGATGCTCCCGCTCCCAGGGTGGCTGTGGCGGAGCTGTGGCCCCGTGTCCAGCCTCGTGGGGCCGGGTCCCCCCAGCCTCTTGGGCCGGCTGGTGGGGGACATGCCGACGGCCCTGGCGGGGATGGAGCGAATGAGACGCTCCCTCCTGCTGGCTTCCCCCCTTCTCCGCGGGGGAGGCCGCGGGAGGGCGACGCCAAGGCCGAGCGGCCGCTCCCTGGCCGAGGGTGCTGGGAAGGAGCCCGGGTCCCAGGCGCCGGGGAAGGAGAAGTACCAGCTCTCCATGGACGTGAGCGGCTTCTCCCCAGCCGAGCTGACGGTGAGACTGGCCGGGAGGAAGCTGACGGTGACGGGGAAGCGGGAGAGGAAAAGGGAGTCGGAGGCTGGAGTCTGCTCCCGCGAGTACAGAGAGATCCGCCGAGAAACGCTCCTGCCGGAAGCCGTGAACGTGCAGGCCCTGCTCTGCTCCCTGTCCCAGGACGGGCAGCTCTGCATCGAGGCGCCGCCTCTGGCCCTGCCAGCTGCCGGAGGGAGAGCCGTTCCCATCGGCGTCTGCCAGGGCGTGAAGGCAGGAGAAGGGAACCTGGCCACGGAGGGAAAGGAGCCGGGGAGCAGCGAGGTGGAGACAGGAGGAGGGACTGAGGGGTCCAGCCCCAGAGATTCCTGAAACCAACAACAGAGTCTCATAGCTATGGGACTTCCCGGCCAGGCCTTTCACCGTTTATTCCAGCAGCGTTGGAACCATTTGTAGAGTGGTGGTATTAAGAGCCATTGAATCAAACCATAACCCCCTGTACATGCTGGAAACCCCTTCACGCCAGGGGGTGGAGCTGTCCCCCTAGGTCCAGCACGTCTGATTTACTCCATGTGATTCACTCTGTGAGACATGAATGTGAAACCCTCCCTGGTTGCTCATCATTGGTGTCTGACATTCATAACATTACAGTCGTTACTGTGAAAAATATTAATTTCAGAACTGTAAATAGCAGCTGGGTTGCTGTGTGCTGTTTGTCTGTGTAACTGCTGCAAATAAACCCATCTCTTCGGCCTCTTCTATTGTCACCCTTTTCAGTCCAACTTCCAAACTGAACACCATGGGCTTGGGTGGGGGCGGGAGAGGCAGTGACCTGTTCGATATTGCCCATGCTGGAGGACAGGTCCATTTCGTAGCTCACGGGAGCAGGGGCAAGGGCTGCTGGCGCAGCAGAGAGTGTGACTTAGCAGCACAGTTGGTGAGAGAGGGTTTGAGAAGCAAAGAGGAGTTACTGTTCTGCATCCTTCTTCAGCTGCCCCCTCCACCCGCGGGCTGTGCCCTGGAGCGTAAAGGGAAATAACTACAAGGAGTAAAGCAGGAGCCCTACAGCTAGGAGCTTAAAAAATTGGCTCAGAGAAGGGACGAGAGCAGGGAGTATACGGGACTTCCTCACTCTTCCCCCCCGTGCAACCTACCTGTCGCATTCCGCCGCCCTGAGGCCAGGTGCATCAAGAGGGACGCATGAGGGAAGGAAGGGGTGGAATTTTTTTGGCTGTCCCACTATAACCCCATCTGGTAGTGGCTGGAAAGGTCACTTACCCTACAGCAACAGTGGCTCTTTGAGATGGTGTGGGCATTGCAGATCCCACTGTAGATGGGGGGTTCATGAGCCTGGTGCTCATTAGCTATGGGTGTTTCTGAACAGCTGTTGTGCCGAACTGGGAAACGTCTCATTCATTTTCATGAACGTATGTTCAGGGGCCTGACTCAGTTTCCCCTTTTGTTGTCTGTTACCTGCTGGGTCGGAAAGGGTTAACTTCTTGAAAGGAGACAGAGCAGTGACGTGGACGGGTGGGTGGGGTGGATGAACTAACAGCACTAGACAATACTTACCCCAGATGGCTAGATGGGTCACCAAGGCAGCAGAATTGCCAGCCCCTGGGTGAATTGTATATGCTGGTTTGGACTGGGTTCAAGAGGCCCAGCAGATAAAGTTTGGAGAATTGTATAAAGTGGGCAACCTATGATAGCGGGTTGAGGCGGGTGGGGGGTTATTCTCACTTGGTCCAAGCAGTGACATGAGACTTTAGCCAAGGGGTCAGACTCCGCTGAAAGGTTGAGGGATGGACCCCTGCCAGGGGCTCCCTGCAGAAGATGGGTGACACATGCTAAGACAGGCAGGCTTTCTCTTCATGTTTTCGTTCTGAATAAATCCTTTCCTTTATGAAGCCTGGCTGGGCACAGGATCACCCGGTCATAGCCCCGGCGGAGACAGGACATCAAGTGCTGAACTATGCCTTGCTCAGTTGATCACAGTGAGTTGCAAGAGGAAATTACAGTCAAAAGTCCTGGTGTGGAGGGAGAGGAGCGTGATTGCCCTCCCAGAGAAAGGTGACGGCTACAGGCCTGAGATCTGAGTGAGGGCCCCTCCCCGCCCCCACTCCTGCTGGGGAGTGGGGTTAGGGCATAGGGGTTTCCCCTGATCCCCAGCAGGAACACTGGCCTCAGGACCCAGACCCCGCTTCCTGGCAGGAGGGGCAGGCAGGTAGAGAGGGACAATCCCCGACCCCTCCCCAACAGGAGTGCCAGGCGGGTGGAGCAGGTCAGGGCGTGCCCATTTTTCCAGGGCCCCCCAATTGGCTGGGGTCCCTGGGCCTGGGTCCTGTTGGCCCAGTGGCTAATCCGCCACTGAGTGTGATAGCGGTGTCCGTCCAGGCCACACATGCCCTCTGTGCCTCCTCCTGCTCCCACAAGAGGGCAGAAAGACGGGGTGGACAGACCTCCCTCCGTTCCTTCACAATTCAAATCCCGTGTTGCCAAGGTCTCCAAATGGAGGCCGGGTTGGGGGAGCCACATGGACTACGACATCCCAGAGAACCACAGTGCTGTGGGGCAAGTAGCCGTTCCCTGTTACAGTGTGGATTCTGATCTAGGCGACTGGAAAGTAACCAGCAGATAGGTACGGAAGAGGTTCTTGAGGAATTTTGATCCCATCGGATGTGAGAAGATAGAATTTGGCTGTATGAGTGCGTGACATGCCGATATTGCTACATGATGGACCTTGAGAGTTAAAATGCTGGTTTTGATGGGCATCCCAACCAGTCCCTGTGGGGTCTGTGACAAGGATCAGCACGGAAGGCAGGGATAAGAACGGCCTCCCTTTTGTACGTTCACTGGTTCTAGCCACTACATGAGCTTTCACAGGGTTTGAGGTGGGCCTCTGATGCTCTTGTTCGTGTGACGTGCATGGGAAGCACACAGTAAGAGCCACCTGTGGTCTGGCAAGCGGTGTCATGTATGTACACACCAGCATGCGGCCTAAATCCCAGACACGCACACACTGTTGCTGGATTTAATTTTCGGTAATTTGCCATCGATTGGAGAGGCTAGAACCCGGCCTCTGGGAGGTATGCTCCTGCCGATCAGGGATGGATCATGATGAGCCCTGCTTAGGAGAAGAGGGAGAGAACACAGGCTAGCCCTTTAGTTGTGGTCTCCGGCTGGGACCTGCCTCTGACCAGCAAGTCAACTAGAGATGGATTTTCTACCTCCTTACATGCACAACCAGGCATACTGGTTTGGTGAATACTTTCCATGCCACGCAGTATCTGAAGGGCAGAACCCTGTTCCGGTCAGGGTTGGGCCTCACTGTGAATCTGAGGCACTTCCTGAGGGAAAGGGGGCAGGTTGATGGCTACGTGGAAGTACCAGCGGATCGGACGCTCCCCAAGTTCTAGCTCACTGCCATGGGCGATAAAACAGAGGGAGGGTTGAGGCCGTTCCACCCTTTCTGTCCTTGTTCAAGAGCATGTGGTCTGGGGTGCACACAGAGCCCCAACGGACCAGCGGTCTCATCCCCACAAGGCACATGCGCATCTACACCAGCTCCCCAAGCACAGAACCCCCCGTGGCCACCTCCACCCCACATGGAACAGGAGGAGGCAAAACACAATAAGGAAAGCGATTTTACTTTCCCGTGGCTGAGCGTGTTGTAAACAGTGAAGAGTCAAACAGGAACCTGTGACCATAACAGCCAAGTGGCAAAGGGCTCACCCAACACAGTGTTGTCAGAATATTTAGCCAAACCGTGCCTCATAAGGTGTCATATGAGAAGTGGCGACATGTTGGTCATTAGACCCACTGTGTGATGGGGGGCTGACAGCCACTGAGCCAAACTGTAAACCCTGGATACGCTGGAAACCACTTCAAGCCAGAGGGTGCTGCTGCACCCCCAGCACCCCCAGTTCCAGCAGCTGTGTGTAAAGAGGTATGTACGCGTGCTGGAAACAGGTTCCTAACATGTGGTCCGACGGAGCAATCTGAGTAGCATGAACAAACAGGTTTGTCCTAGACAAGGGAATGTGGATGTACAAGTCTGCCAGGGTCAAGTTCGTAAGCCAGAGACACGGAAAGTACATCTACAGCAGCCGTTCTCCAACTATTGTACTGGTGACCCCTTTCACATAGCAAGCCGCTGAGTGAGACCAACCCCCTTATCAACTAAACACACTTTTTAATACATTTAACACCATTATAAATGCTGAGACAAAGTGGGGGTTGGGGTGGAGGGTGACAGCTTGTGCCCCCCCCATGTAATAACCTCACGAGCCCCTGAGGGGTCCCGACCCCCGGTTTGAGAATCCCTGGTCTACAGTAAACACCATGATCAAACCAACCGAAAGAGACTAACTTTGTCTGGGGATACGCTTCAACCGACTACATTTCAAAGGGCTACCAGACTATACGGGGAGAAGACCCTTCATTATCCATCGCTTAGGGAATGTCTACATGGCCATTCAACAGGCTAAGGGGCTGTTTAATTGTAGTGTAGACATTCAGGCTCCAGCTGGGGCCCTGCAAGCGGGGAGGGTCCCAGAGCTCAGGCTCCAGACCAAACGTCTACACCACAATTAAACACCCTCTTAGCCCAAGCCTCATGTGCTCAAGTATAGACATACCCTCAGGGATATAGGGGTCAGCACCCTCTGCTTCTGTGAATGCTGGACCCTCTAGCCCAGTGGTGGTTGATCCTAGAGGATCTCCCAGTCGATCGCGTTCTCTGGCGGTGCAGCATGGCTGCCGCTAAGACAGGCTCCCTGCCTGCCCCAGCCCCATGCTGCTCCCAGAAGCAGCCAGCAGGGCCCCCAGGAGCAGGGGGGTCTCCCTCCATGCACTACTCCTGCCTGCAAGCACCACCCCCACAGCTCCTATTGGCTGGGAACAGGGAGCTGTGGCCAATGGGAGCTGCGGGGACGGTGCTTACAGAGAGGGACAGCACACAAAGCCATGTGCCCCCGCCTCCAGGGGTGTGTTGGCTTCTTCCAGGAGCAGCATGGGGGGGGTGTAGGCAGGAGCCTGCCTTAGCGGCAGCCACACTACACCACCAACCAGGAGCCACCAGAGGTAAATGCTGCCCGGCACGAGGCCACACCCCATACCCCCTCCTGCACCTTCCCCCCAGCGCCAGCATGCTCCTCCTGCACTCCCAACACGCTGCCCCAGCCCAGGGCCCCCTCCTGCACCAAAACTCCCTCCCAGAGCTTGCACCCCCACCCCCAGCTCAGCCCCAGCCTAAAGCCCACACCCCCTCCCAAACCCCAACCCCAGCTAGTGAAAGTGAGTGAGGGTGGGGGAGAGCGAGCGACAGAGAGGGGGGGATAGAGTGAGAGGGGCAGGGCTTTAGGGAAGGGGCAGGGCAGGGTAGATCCTGGGTTGCCCTTAAATTCAAAAAGTGATCTTTGGTGTAAAAAGGTTGGAAACCCCTGCTCTAGTCTGAGAGGCAGGAAGCTTCAGGTAAGTGACAAAATGGCAAAGATTGTAACTTACTAAAGTTAAGGTTTAGTGCCTAGAAAGCAGCTGTTTTTGTTTGGTTTGTAACCAGGCCTGTCTCTTTCCCTCGCTCAGCATCACTCCAATCATTGTTCTTTATTAATACAAACTTATTCTTAGTTTCACTATAAACCACCTCAGTGCCATGTGTTAAGGTAAAGGGCGTGTCCTCAGCGAGCCAAAAGGCTAGTGTGTGTGTGTGCTGTCTCCTTGAGGACAGGGGACTTAATTTCTGTCAAGGTCTCAGGGGAGGCACTGGACGCTGCAAAGAGATGTTTTGTGGAATACGGGTTCACTGAATGGTACCTTTTATTTTTAACATTTATTCAGTTTAAGGCAAGTGGTCTTTTCATTTCTAAAGAAGAAACTCTTCACCCAGAATGTGTGTAAACGTTCTAGGGAACCGACGAAGACACTAAGTTTGATCTCTGCTGTTGAACAGACACTGCCCCAGAAAGTTGGGAATAAGTTTTCAATACAAGAGTCAGGTTACAAATATGATTCTGAAAACAAACCAACTTCTGAGCTACTAAACGCACCTGAGACGATTAAAATTTAAAGACATGTTCAAAGATTCAGAGATTTCAAGGCCAGAAGAGGCAATTAATCATCTAGTCTGACCTCTTGCATAACACAGGTCACAGACCCTGATGCAGTGATTCCTGCAGCCAGCCCATAGCTTTTGGTTGAGCTAGAGCTGTTCTTCTAGAAAGCCATTCAGCCTTGATTTAAAGACTCCAAGTAACACAGAATCCACCCCATCCTTAATGGTCAGTTACCCTCACAATTAAAAATTCTTTTACTTTTTTGTACTTCTCTCAACCTGGACAGTGAAAACAAGCGAACTGGCTCATTTCTCTCTCTTTTTGGTTTCACACTGTAGCTTTCACGCACTAACTTTGGGTACGTTCTTCAGAGCAGGGGCCAAATGTCTCCTTGTTTTATGCAGCACCAAGCACACAGCGGGGCCTTTGCAATCCAAACATTTAATGGTTTGTCAGTTGCTGCAGGGGAAGCGTTTCCATCACATGTTTAGAGAGAGATTTCGTGGAAACTTTTGCTACATTTCATGAAAGCTCCACAAAGCAGACTGTGGGGCTCCAATCACTTGCCTCTATGCCGTTTACACTGTACTTGTGTTTCTGAAGACCCTGCGAGACCTCCCCTGGGATCTGCAGGCAAAGTGGAATTGTAAGAAATAATGGGTTTGGTTCATACAGATGGATCTTTGAGTAAGAGGTCAGTTTGTATTCTTAAACTTACAACTGAAGATTAAACTGCTGCTCCCGCAAGGAGCTCTGTGCAGAACCCCACTAGGAGCCCCCTGGCCACAGCTCATTTCAGGATTAGTCATACATTTCCCGTTTAGATGCAGCCCATAGGGTTTCTTGTACCTTCCTCTGAAGCAGCTGGCACTGGCCACCATTCGACAGGATACAGAATGAGTCCTGGTCTGATGTAATTACTGTGATCCTACAAATTAACTATAAGCTAAAGAGAATTAATAGCCTTAGACTTTAAGCAGAGAATTTCCTAATCAATATGTCTGTGATGAGAGGTTGATTCTGCTTAGGATGAATCTGCTGTTTCTTAAACAACTCTGGTCATGATGCATGAGCCCAGAATGGACTCCAGCTCATTCTCCCATAGCTGGGATGGCTCTGCACTACAAACACCCCCTTATTGTGGGCACTGAAGTCAGAAAGTGTGACTCCGAAGCCACACAGCAATCAGGTCCATTGAGGAAAGTGCCGTTTTCACAGAAAACTCTGGGAGGGACAACATAAGGAGATACGACTTCCCAAAACACACGGTAGAGACTGTGGAAGAACAGCATCAGAGGACAGCTGCAGATCCCAACGCTTAAGCCACACTGTTACTAGAGTAAAACTAGGCACAGCCTTGCTGGATGTCTTCCCCCATCAACGCCTCCCCTTGCATTTCAAATCGGATCAGAAAATCTCCTTCCCGTCTGCGCAGGCCCTGTTTGGGGATATGTTTGCCATATGTGATGGAGCTGGACTGCCCTGTAGCTACAGCAAAATCATCATTCAAAAAGGATTAGACAATTAAATAGAAAGACCCAGGCCCTAAGAGCGCCCAGGTCTTTGTGCAGGTTAATTCAGGCTTGCAGCACCGGACTCCTGGGCTTTGCACAGGTGCAGTTTGCTGCTGGACGGGAGGATGGAGGCAGGGCAGCTCACCGGCTGGATCGGCGCAGGTCACTGAGGAGAAAGTGCAGCTTCTCAGTCACAGCAACCTGCGAACAGAGGGGAGACGGGAGGAAGCCAGTCAGCGTGTTTGATGAAAGATGCCGCTCTTGTTCTCTTATTGTCCCATCACAGGCTGCGAGGGACGGAGCCTTGTGTGATTGTGATGAAGGCTCCCGACTTGCCAGAGACCCCAGACGATGGGCAGGGAAGTACAACAGAAGGAAAAGGTCGGGTATATAATCAGAACCGGCGTCTCTCATCACAAAGCAATGAACACACTCTAGCCAGGAAACACTTCATCCACCAGCGACATGCAGCCACCTCTGCAGTGGAACGGGAAAGCTATTTAACAGCATATAGCAGTGCTGTGCAGCATTATGTTCAGAAGAAATCCTGCATGAGCTGAAACTGCAAATGGTGTTTAGGGAGACAGAATGGAGAATGCAACCAGGAGTCCAGGATTAACTCCCACAAAAAGTGCCAGGGGGTCTTCAATGATCACAGGTTGTCAGGACCTGTTTTACATCCCCTCTGAAAGATGCCACGCAGAGGCACACCGCCCCCTAGTGCTGCAAGAGGGCATTACAGAGAGCACTGACACGGGGGAGAACATCAACTCAGCCATTCATGTCGCTCCCTGAAGCGTAGCCCTCCCGAGCATCGCACAGACAGCAGGGTTCAGAAGGAAGAGCACCACCTGGAGCCCCTGGGTGCTCCTTGGAAGTCTCCGAGCCAAGTACTGATCAGGCCTGCCCCTGCAAGGCGTGATCCCCGGTCGAGGTGGAAGAGCTCAGATCAAGAATGCCTTGCTGTTGGAGATGGCCTGTGCACACCAAGTTGGCTCACGTACCTGGTAAGGCTCTGGGTCCTGGAGTCTCTTGTGCGCAGGGCTGAGCAAGCTCAAAGAGGCTTGCGCATGGCTCTTGACTTCCAGCAGGCTGGGAAGAGCCTGGCAAACCTGCTTGGAAGGGGGGAGGAGGAGGACAGAAGGTCAAAGGTTTGTATTAAAAGCAAGAGCTGGGTCTGAGCAGAACAGGGGCCTGGATCCAAGATGAGTCTGAGTCTGCAGGAGTTCAGAGCTGGGGTTTGCTTCTCCCCACATCTAAGATTTAATGTTACGACACTGCAAAGGCAGAATAAGAGGTGGTAAGCGTAAAGTGCCTCGTACACATTAATTCTCAAAGCCCCTCCCCCCCAGAAGGTATTATCCCCGTGTAGGGGGGAAACTGAGGCACAGAGAAGGGAAGTGACTTGTCCAAGGTCACCCAGCAAGCCAGAGGCAGAGCAGAAGAGAGAATCCAGGACTAAACCTACCAACTACATGGATGCTGCTGAAAATGAGTCATGAACAAACCCCCTAAGCTGTGCATGAGAAAGTCCTAGCTGGGGCATCCCAGTGAGCCACTTTTGACTGGCTGCTGTCCTCCCACAAAGGCGAGGAGGTCACCTGCCTTCCCCCAAACACGTGCTGCCTTTCAAACCTTTTCAAACCTTTCTTCTACTGTGAAGAATGCCCTACGCACAGCTCCAGTAGGGGCTGTTCAGCTCAGTTTGCCTGCAAGGCTCTCTACAGCCAGAAAACAAAGACACACCAGATTCAAACATATTCGCAGTTCCCCAGGGCACCAGATTCCTGATCGGCAGAACCACTTCCCGCTGGGAACAGCCTGGGTGCTGCCAGAGAACCAGGAGGAGGGTTGACTGAGCTGTTGACTTTCCCGCACTATCCCTTTCATCCAGACAACTCCCAAAGGCCTATTCGGATGTTTACACTCTCTAGGAACTCTATAGACAGCTTCCCATCCAAAAGCAGCCACTTCTGGGGTGGAAGGTGGTAGCTGTCCGACTGCGCAAAGCAACACTACCCAACAGCGTAGGACAGGAAGTGATTATTACACTCAGTTGAAAATGGGGGGGGGGGGTCGTCTAGGTGAAGGTAATGTGAACACCCAGGTTTAACCCCTTGACTCCTGCAATTTGTGCCAACCAGACAGGATGTTGATTTTCTCCCCCCTATGACAGATGATGCAGCATCCCCTAGTATCTTGCTGGGGCAGTACTGATTTGAAGGGAACAGCGCCACCGGCCCTGCAGTACTGGAATATTTCCCTAGAGGTTTCTCATTCAAGTACTGGCCTGTGCGGCAGACTGCTTAGCACCAGAGAGTCAATGGGATCACAGCTGGAGGGGTCCTGGTGGCAGGGGAGCCAAGAAATCAGCTAGGCCAAGAAAACAGCTTGCAACGTGGTCAAGGCTGCAGCAGCATGGCGGCTTGCAAGGAGGAAGGGGAGCGCGCCTCTTCTTACCTGTCCATCTTTAAAGTAAGTGCGGTGCAGGATCTCCACAGCCATGGGAGTCACCCTCCTGGCCTCTTCACTCCTCCCCAGCAGGCGGACAGCCACCTCCTGCCCCGCCCTGGCTGGGGGCTCCTCCTCCAAAGCCATGAGATCCATAAAGGCAAGACCTGCCAGGAATTGGAGGCAGACATTAGCTGCCCGGGGGAGGCGTGTGCGCACACTGGGGTTCAGAGCAATGCTACCCCTCGTAGGGGAACTGTGCCAGTTTAGATCCAGACCAAGACCGTGGCTTCATCAGCCGGTGCCCCCCGCCTGACATTCAGACTAGCTCCCTGGCGGGTGAGAGGGTGCACAGCTGAGCTGTGGGGAGGGGGGCGGGGAGAGAGGTTGTAAGCAGGGGATGTTGCAGGATCTCCTCATTCAGGTAGGGAGGGGAGGGGGTTACATTGCCGCAAAGGTCAACAGTCCCAGGAGCCGGGAACAGCAGCTTTTCCAGACGAGCCTCTGGAGATCCTGACACCTACAACTGCCCTCAGCCACAGGCTCCGGGAACAACTGGTGCTTTTAGAAGCTGAGCAAACTGCAAGGACAGGGGATGCTCAGCCCAGGGGGCAGGGAGAGAGGAGGGGCTCCACTTCAGCAGCCTGGGCTGGTGAGTAGCCAGAGGACTTTACCCTGGCCTGCAGAGGTGGAGCCTTCCCAGTGGCAGGAGAAATCCCAGCTCAGCAGAATTCCCCTAGGGCTCCAGCCCCAGACACAAGGCGAGAGGGAAACAGGCAGGCGTTTAGGTTCGATCTGGGCTGCGACAGGGAAATGCTGGGCTCGGGACCGGACGTCCCTGGAGGCTGCTGTTCTTAGTCCACAGAGCAGGCACAGCCTGGCTAGCAAGGCAGGCTTCCCTGCAGCACTGTACTCTCAGTCCTGAGCAGGAAGGACCCACGTCCAGGGGGAAGGGCCAGTCGATCCTGGGCATTCTGCTGGGACTGCCAGCAAGGGGGTTAGTATGGTTGATGGGGCGTTTTAAAGATACCCTTTTCAATAGTTGCCAATTTGGTTCCATGTGGTAACGGGCGTCACTACTGCCCTGAGCCAGACTCAAACCAGGGACCCCAAGCAATGGCCACCTGTCCCAGCTCCAATCCTGCCCCCCAAATCCGGAGCCAGGACTTGGGCGTGTGAGCTGTGTACGTTTAAAACACGGCGTCTCTGGGGGACCAGCCTTTACACAGCCAGGTCTGTAGTCTCAGGATGTTGCTCTCATTTTGCAGGGCAAGCGCTGGGTCAGTGTCTTACCAGTGGCATCATAGAGCCTGTACACCACCTTGCTCCCTGGGATGGTCATCTTCTCTTCGTCTTCAGTCAGCTTCAGCTTGGGGCAGCCGTTCACCTTCACCAGCTACAGGAGGAAGGCACAAAGATGAAAGGGTCCTCCGTGCCTATCGCATAGGAGATCTCACTCTACGGCAAGCAGCAGCTCAAACCAGTGCCCAGGGATTGTCCTGAGACTCCGGCAAGGAACTGCACCTGTGGCTAGAATCCCTGTGCCCCCTGGGGACAGCCCTCCATTCTAGCCAAAGGTGTGTGTCATGAGTTCCATCCGGCCTCAGCCCATTGCAGCAAGCCTACTGTTTCTTAAGGAATCAGCTCCCCGCTTCGTTTCTGGGAGGTGATTTACATAAACATACAAATGTATCAGACACAGAGTTCCGGCCCCAAAATTGAGGGTTAGTTAAAAACTGCAATTTTACAAATTCTACTAACAACAAACGTTCTCGTGAAATTATTGTTTTAAAATGGAAATTATGGGGTTTTTTTTTTTCGTATTTAAGCCTTCCCCTGTAGCAGCATCTGCCATTGGGCATGGCAGCCTTCAGGGCTTGTGCGGGATGCTCCAATAGTGAACCTGACAAATCCAGTTTCACTGCCCAAGTCCAGTGCAATACAGAATCAAACAGGATAAGAGGCAAAATGTAAATGAGAATTTATAAATGGTTTCAGCTTTAATCACCTAGTGTTAATGATGGAACAGGGGTGTGTGTGTGTGTGTGTGTGTACACACACACACACACATTATATATTATGTGCGCCTGTTTCTTTTCTCAGTTTACCCTAGCATAACTCTACTGCCTTGGGCATAAACTCGCTATGAATAAACTGAGGCTGGAAATGAAAAGAAAGTTTCTAATCTTCAGAGGAGTGAGGCTTTGGAACAGCCTGCCAATAGGAGAAACAGGGCCAAAACCCTAACTGGTTTTAAGACGGAGATTGATAAATTTGTGAATGGGATGATCTGGGGGGGTTGCCTGTGATAGCAGGGAGCCAGACTCAGTGATCAGAGGGACCTTTCAGACCTATGCACTATAGTCCTTACTCCGGATTCATACCCATGTAAATGAGAGGAGAATCAGGCCCATGATTTTTAACCTGGCAGTCTCTCTTCAGTCGTGTCAACAGGATGTCCACCAGAATAATTCCAGCGAATCACAACTATGTGCACTCACACAGAGCTTTCCATCCAAACATCTCAAAGACTTTACAGCAGCTCACACAATCACATTTTGCATACAGCGAGCCAATGGTAAAACTAGGACAAGAGCCCCGCTCTGAAGCCCGGTTCCCTTTTCTAACCTCTAGGCCACATGGCCTCTTTCCATTCCCTATTAACGAAAGTGGAAGAGGAGTCAAGCTATTTGAGAAAACATCAACACCCCCTCGATCACACAATAAACCCAGACAGGCATTGCAGCCTTAACAGCTGGTATATCATTGTTGCCAGTTTCGTCAAGAAGCTGCAGGTTGGTGCAATTGCTAGGTTTGCACTGAACTCCAGGAGGGCTAGGAATCTGCTCACTTGGGGGGCAGGGGAGAACGGAAGAGTAATAGACCTGTGGATGAGCTCCTATTGGACCATCCCAGCAAGAAGGTTACCTTGTAAACACAGCCCAGTGAGGGCTGCAGTGGGCATGTCACCAGGTTGGTCCCAATTCCGATCATGTCAATTTCATTCCCCTAGAAGAGGAGACAGATGACAAGGAGTTGGTATTACCCTTATTACTCGTTGACTGCATCGCGGCAGTGTCTAGCAGCCTCAGTCCTGCCTGGCCCAGGACCCCACTGCGCCAGGTGCTGTACTAACTTGCCCTGAAGAGATTACAACCTCTCCCCTTGCTAGCACCTTCCCTCTGAGGATCCCGAGTCCTTTACGGACATCAGCCAAGCCCCACAACACCCCCTGGGAAAGGGGAGTTCAGTGCTAAAGGCCACACAGTGAGTCAGTGGCAGAGCTGGGAGTCAAACCCAGGAGACCTGGACATCCCCCTGCTCTAACCACTGGACAATTCTTTTTCCCTTGTGCTGTATGAAGAGCCTCCCTCTACTGGCTGGCATGGAGCTGGGACACAGCTCACAAAGGTAGCACCCCATAGCGAGAAGCTCCCCACTGAGGAAAACCCCTCATATGAAGGGGACAGGACTCCCATCATCTTCCTGCCCAAGTCCTGGACCAGCCACCTTTGCCCTCCCTTCTGTGATCACAGGGTCTCTGGCTGTTCCCCATCTTTGGGAACATGGTCATTGAATAGGAACATGGTATTTCTGGCCCCAGAAGGCTCCCCATTGGGTTCCCAGAAGGGTACAGGCAGGAATAGCGTTTCCCATTTGGGAGCAGAGCCTTGGGCCACTAGCCTGGTAGTCGTGGACAGTGGCAAAGCCTGAAGCTCCAGAGGATTGCAGACTCCCACCCCAAAGCCGCTGCTGGCCAATGGGGAATGTCCTGCAATCTGCTGATCCCTGAACCACCAGGCCTGATTAACCTCTCTCACCTTGCATAGCTACAAGTTCTTCCCTAAGGGCGGGGAAGGCCACAGGCTGGTCGCAATCAGGGAGCAGCACATGCCCACCTGGACAGCTCATGGGAACATGCAGATTAAGGGCTTGTCTGCCTGTAGGTAACCAGGTGCTTCTCTATCTACCCTGTTAAGAACCCTCCCGTTCCCCCATGTCTGAAGGCAGCAGATTCATTCTCTTCACTCCTCAGGCTTATCTACACACACAGTTATTCCAGAATAGCTATTCCTGATTAACACCACATGGGCATGCTCTTATTCCAAGCACTTTATTCCACATTATCTTAATCCATTTATCAAATGGATTAAATTAATTCAGAATAAGAGCAACTACACGTGGAGTTAATCAAGAACAGTTAATCCACTTAAATTCACACCCTGCCTTAGTCTGGATTAATTTTCATGTGTAGACAAGCCCCTAGACAGTTTCATAAACAAGCTGTAGCTTGAAACACCACCTCCAAGAGGCAGGTTAGTACTGGGACCGGCTCTCAAGTGGGGTGCAGATAGGTTAAAGGGCATGACTATGATAGCACAGCACACAGTAGTAGCTGCCAAATTCATTCCACCCGTGACAGCCTGTTGAGAACCCAGGCACCCTGGGGGCGCTGTGAACTGTGCCAACAACTGATAAGCCCCTCCTACCACAGCTTGTAAGCAGGTAGGCACCAGCTGAGTCCATCTCACCTCCTGCATTAACTCCTCCAGGCTCCTTTCACTGATGTCATTGCTCACAGCAATGGGGATGGTTGCAAACCAGGGAACCTGGAAGCTGGACACAATGGAAGTGAGTTGCTAAAAACAGCTGCAGGATTCTTACAAGGGACAGGTGCCCCAGCAGGGTTGAGCCTACAGCACAGGGTGGTTGAAGCTTTGCTAGATCTGAATCCTGGAGGGTGGATGAGAGTGTGTGTGTGTCCCCATCGCGGCTCTCAGCCCAGCCAGAAATCTGGACAGTTTGCTCAGTTTATAAAAGTTCCCACCCCCCAACCCTGGGCACCCTGAAAACTGCCCCTGGGATCCGAGAGTCAAGCTGGGCTCTTTCTGGTTTGTGCAGCACCACTGATCACAAAGAAGCTGCAGGCCAAATTTTGCTTTCGGTGACATCTATGCAACCCCATTGTCTCTCATGGGGTTCCACCGAGGATAGAGAACCTGACTCCGGGACCGGGAATCAGTGAACAATTCATACTGAAACATAAGCCATAAGGGAATCCAGCTGCCTTGCTTCTGCAGTGCCGTCATCATCCTTTATGACTAGGTTTGGTCACATCCGAATCTCCTGGATGCTTTTAAAACATGAGAGAAAGGCGCTGTCTCTGCTGTGCAGCGCTTATAAACTACAGCTGGGCTGGGAGCGGTAAGGCAGTGGGGGGGTCCAATTCTTGAACATCCAGCCCAGCGGACAGACAGACAGACAGACGGACGCAGTTCCATATCTGAGTGAAGTGACACGGTGGCAGCTAGCAACAGGGATTCACTCCTTTTGGTTGGGTAAGATCTGACTGCTCATCTGACTCTTACACATGGTGAGTAAGGAGGGGCCATCATCCAGGGTCAGTAACTGCCCCCACATAGGAGGCCCTCATGCAGAGTCTATGTAAAGGGCTCTGTCTCTCAGCCTTGCAAGGGAGTTCCCAGCAGAAGGGTAACAGCGTCTGCTTAGCAGCATGGCACTCACTTGGCACTACAGGTCCGGAGTACCTGGCGAATCTCCCTCGCCTGCTTGCCGAGATCGCCGCTGTCCACGCGAATCCCTACCGCGCGGTATCCCAGCTGGTTCAACGCCAGCGCCACGGCACAGAAGTTTGGGATGCCACTCCTGTCAACAGCAAGGAGGAGGATGGGTCCAGCTGGAAGAAAGGCCTGGGAACCCCACTCTCCGCAACATGGAGTGGCAGAGATGGGCCAAGCAGGCTGTGTTCGGGTCAGGGGCAGGAGGCGATTTGAGGTTCCACATCCAGATCAAGGCAAGGACAAAGAAGAGAACAGGAGAGAGGGACTCCCCGGGGCAGCCAGTACCAGAGGCTCTGCAGCATCATCAGAGCTGTCTTATCCCCAGCGTGTGGGAATGGAGGACAGCAGACCACGCAGAAGAGACAGAACACACGGGCTGGGTCCTAGCTGGGTTCTCTAGGAGACCGCAATGCGCTCAAAGACATCATCTCAGAGATCCTGCGTCTAAACAGCTGCCCTGGCATTGCTTCCCCCTGCCCACTGGGACCCAACCTGAGCCCGTTCGCCATCTCTGCTCCCGCAGTCAACGGGACATCACTTACACCGGTCACCATGGAATCCAGGTGCCGTGCAATGATCATGAAGCATGGAGCATGCTCAGAAAAGGCCATCGCCACCCCTCGGCTCCTCACCCCATGATGGAGTAAGTGTCCACCAGCCCCTGGAAGTTGTGGGGGAAGGCGATGGCGTACGACACGAAGGCAGCCAGCTCCCCGTAGTTCACCCTGTCATGGGGGACTTGCAGCGTCTGGCACACCCGCTGCAGCCACAACTCAGCAAGGGGCAGGAAATCCACCGGCTCATCTCCATCCAGGGGCTTCAGGGTCTGCATGGGAAACAGCACCTCCATGCTACCAATCACCAATCTAAAATGGCTGCTTTTGGTAGGGCCTATAAAAACACATCTCGAGATTCCTCAGCCCCCTGCTGGCTCTGAAGCACAAACTCAGTAGAGATAATTCCTAAACATAGGCAATGATGATTCACAAAGGCCATTCAGTTATGTCAAAGTGACCAAACTGAGGGGGCTGGTGGCCGCTGCCGGGAGACCATGGGGTGCTCCTCATCTGTGTGAAGCTAGAAAGACTGTGACCACTGTCGGTTTTGAAATCCACAGGTGGGGCCCCAGGGAGACTATAAGTCCCAGCATGCAATGCTCCAAGGAGGCAGTGGGATGGTTCACGGTGCTAGGCACCGATAACATGCCCATCACCCCAGCATCTATTGCGGTGCTTGGCTCCGCCCCCCTCAATGCCGTGCGAAGTTATTAAACAAATCCCCCCTCCTCCCGGGCAGGGACACGAACCCGGGGCTGCACCTCCATCAGCGACGTGAAGGACATGACGTAGGAATGGGCCACGGTTCCCCGCACCGGAACCCCATACAGCTTCCCTGCCAGCACGTTGCTGGTCCAATCAAAGCCTGGAATGGAGAGATCGGGGGCACGTGGGCGAGGGGAACGCAGACTGAACAGGAGCGAAGGGGATAGGGAATGCCCTGCCGTGAGGAGCTGGCACGCCGGGGCTAAGCTCACCCCCTATGTAGGAGTACTTGGATGCAGAAAGGCCCCCATCCGGGCCTTGGGCACGTCGCAGCCCCAACTCCAGCAGCTTCTTGTCTGGGCCAGCTAGCATCCGGAACCGGGCAGCGTTGGTGGCCACAAGGCTGGAAAAGGAAAAACCCCAAATATTCCCTGAATGCCAACCCCAGCTGGACACCAAGCAAGGCCCAGGAAGGGCCAGGCCCTATGCCCATGAGCTCCTTGCTGATGGGGGCAGATGATGCAGGGACACGTGCTGGGTGCCTCAGAGGGTGGATCAGTTTGACTAGACCACATGGGAGCCAGAGGGCCCAGACCGGAGCTGCGGACGGATCAGATTTAAGGATTTTAGTTACGGGGGGAGTAATGTGGAGCCATATGTGCTTGAAGCACTAGGCAGCCCCCTGGGGGGTCAGGACGAGGAGGGTGCTGTGGGGGAGAGGGACACGGCTCCAGAGGTCAGGGGCAGGGAGGGTGAGATGGATGAGGAGACCTGAAGGACACGTGGGAGACTTTGGAGCACCACAGCCAACGGGAGAGGGAAGAGCAGAGATGCAGCCAGGGATGAGCACACAGACACACGTGCTGCCCCTGTGGGGGGCAGGAAACGTTCAAAAGCGGCTGGAACCCTTCATCTACCACCCAGCATGTGCTGCCCCAGGGCCCTATAACCCCAGTGCCCCCTACCCAGGGTGTGCCACCCCAGGGCCCCGACAGCCCCCACTGAGCGCGTGCTGCCCCAGGGGCCCCTACAGACCCACCCAGCGCGTGCTGCCCCAGGGCCCTATAACCCCAGTGCCCCCTACCCAGGGTGTGCCACCCCGCTGCCCCTACAGCCCCCACCGAGCGCATGCTGCCCCAGGGGACCCTACAGACCCACCCAGCGCGTGCTGCCCCTGACGCCCTGAAAGCCTCACCCAGCACATGCTGTCCCAGTGCCCCCAACGCAGCACATGCCACCCCAGGGGACCCTACAGCCCCCACCCAGTGCATTGCCCTAGGGCCCTGGGGACCCTACAACAAACGAGCAGGTGCTGCCCTGGGGATGCTACACCCACAAAGCTGCGTGTCCCAGAGCCTCTCACCTGGCGTAGTTGACCAGACACAGCAGTGTGGTCTCCAGGAGCTGCACCACCAGCAGCGGCCCCTTCACTTGCAAGAGCGGAACCTGCAGGGGAAGAGCCGTGTGGGGGGGTTCACCCCAGCTCATCTGCTTTCCTCACCCCAGCCCTGCTCCCTGGCCCGGTGCTTCAAAGCCACACCCGGCCCCCACATCTGGCCGACGCTCTCACGGGACTCGTAGCCACGTCTTCGCCATGCCAGCGATGCCCCCGCAAGCCACTGGGTTCCAAGCAACGGGCCCCATCCCGGGCTAGGACTGGGCCGTGTCACACAAGGCCTCCCCCCTTCTCTAGCACAGCTGACTCCACCACCATCCTCAGTCACCCTGGCACAGCCCCACATCTTTGGCTCCTCCCTAATCCCTCCCACCCCATGCCATCAGTGTCTCCAGCCTTTCCCCTCGACTCACCCACCTCAATCGCCGCAGCCTCCCTGACGCCCACCCCGGCCCCTGCTGGCCCACACAAGCCCCTGCGGCTGCGATCACCTTGGAATTTCTCTAGCATTTCTCCTGTAGGGGCTTTCAGATTTTAGCCGTAGAGGATCCTTAGCTGGATATACCAGCTCTTATAGAGAACTTTTTGTCTGTCAATCAGAAAGCTCTTTACAAAGGTCAATGAATTCTTAGACGTTACTCTGGCTGGGCTTCTAAGACTTCAGGAGCCTTGGGGGTCTCCTCGCTATCAGACAGAGTTCCAGTACAAGGGGGAACATCTGGCTGGAGAGAAAGGAAGGCCCCCCCACAACTTATTAAGTCTGGTTTTACTCAATTCTCCCTTGAACTGATCTTCAGTACTAGGTGCACAAGTCTGAATCCTGGGCTCTCCAGGAACTGGTGGACATCCTCAGATGGCCTGCATAATCCTCTTAAGGTGCAGAGATGCCTTTCTGTGACCTGGGGTAACTCCATCTCCTCTCACTAACATTCAGTCCTCAGCTCCTGCAGAACAAAGTCTGGAGACCTTTAACTACCAGGCTCAGCTCCCACCTTGAATATTCCTGCATAGCTATATAAGGGCTAGTCCATCAATCATTCTGCATTTCCCTTCTCTTTCTGTAGCTCCTCCTTCTAGGGACCTTTCTCTGACTCTTTTCAGAAGCCTCCATCTTCTCCAGACTAGCTCCTTCCTTTCCTACATAGCATTCTTCAGAGCAGATATACCAGAGTCTTATTAAAAGACTCTTGTATTTGGAGAGAATACTTGCTTTATTTATCTAAGAACACTCCGTTCAGTGCACACCTTAGTTTGCAGGACAAGTTCATCCGTCTGGTCTTGAAGAAACCAGTGTGAACTAAACCCAAAGTCAAGCCGGTTTCAGCGAACGCAGCCAGAATTTGATTGAACTCTCATTGCACCAGCTCTCACTCTTTTCCACTGGTGCGATGCACACGTGCCTATAGACTGAGACATTCAAACAGCGGCTGCATCCACACCCCGCCCACGGCGGAGGACACTGCCATTCCAGCACAAAGGGGCAGGACAGTCTCATAGCAGAACCACAGGATTTGGAATCAGGACTCCTGGGTTCTGTTCTCAGCTCTGAGCCCTGGGTGAACAATCAAACATACAGGTGAGAGATGGGAGTGGAAGAGAAGCCAGGTGAAATGCATTGGTTGAGCCACCCACATTATACAACAATAGTAACCAGCTTGTATATCACACCTTTTACCAGTAGATCTTAAAGTGCTTTACAAAGGATGTCAGTATCATTATCCCCATTGCACAGATGGGGAAACTGAGGTACAGAGGGGTCATGTGGCTTGCCCAAGCAGGCCGGTGGAAGAGCCAGAGATACAGATCTCTCCAATTTCAGTCCAATGCTCTATCCACCAGGCCGCCCTGACTCAGGAATAATTCACTTGGGGCAAAGACCGCCGGAGGGTTCTCAGCCTGCGTCCGTTCCATTGCTTTACACCGACTGGTGCTGCCACTGCAACTAATGCCCACCGTGGCGAAGACGACGGAGCCCTCCGGTGCAGAGGAGACGGTGACTTCGGAGGCGTCCACAGTGCGCAGGTAATCGAAGAAAGCCTTCTCCGTGGTGCTGGGCAGGACCGACTGCAGGTACTCGATTTCTGGAAAGCAGCAAGAGATCGCCGTTCAGCCCGAGCGCGGAGGTGGGAGGAGCATCCCTCACGCCCTGGGAGAGCTGTCCCGGCGGCAGGCAGGGCTGTGGGTTTAGATGACATCACTACCAAGGTCTCCCTGAGGGCAGGCAGGGAATTTTTTCCCAACCCCCATGTTGTTCACTAGCCCTTTACGGTCCCATCTGCCCTGCGAGAACCACCCCACTGCAGCTCCAAGGCAGGATAGCATAGCACAGACAAGCTCCACTGGGCTCTCGCCTGGGGAGCCATGGGCCCAAGTCCTGCTGCTGGGCTGAGGAACAACTGGAGAGGAGAGTTCACACCGCCGGTCCCAGCTCCACAGATAAGACCAAGCGCCCCTCGGGAGCAGACGGGACCAAGATCACAGGACTGAGCAGCTGGTCAGAGCAGCCGCGATGGCACCCTGCCGGCAATGACTGTGCTCGGCCCTGGCTGCGGGCAGTGCAATTCTGATCCCAATGCAGGGCCTCAGCGAGCAGACCATGGCGGGGAGGATGGACATAATGCCCAGTGACGGCAGAGGAATGGCCAGAGCAGAGCAGGGCAGGGCTCCAGCTAGCTCACTAGCTTGTCTCCAACAGCAGCCAGTACCAGCTGCTTCGGCGGAAAGTATAAACCCCACAATGGCTGCATCTGACCGGAGATACATAGGGTCACCGAAACCCCAAACGAGAGAGACTCGGGTTTAACTGTAATCAGCTTTATCTGCCAGCGGAAAGCGCTCAGAAGCCATGGAGCTTTTTATGCAGGCGAATAAACTCTTTGCATTTCTGTAGCCACTTCCCTCCCAGGATCTCTAACTCCTCTACAACCACCCTGGAAGGAAGGGCAGAATCCTGGGGAAACTGAGGCATGGGGCAGGGACATGACTTGACCAGGATAACTCAGGGGATCAGTGACAGAGCCAGGAGTAGCACCCAGAGCTCTTGACTCCCAGTCCTGTGCGCTAACCACTAAGCAACCCTCCCTCTGAATTAAGGACCTCATGATGCTAGCTGGCAGAGGACACAGGGGTACATAAGGGTTACAGCAATCCTCTTGGTCTGGTGTTTACACCCTACTTCACCAACAAGCATCGGGTAAGGTCTCCACTAAAAGCCTGTGTCTCACACTGGTCATCACAATCCTTGCCAGATGCGTGTGTGGATAATATGCAAGGAGCTAGACATAGACATTGGAAATCATGTTCTTAGAGCAAGGGTGGGCAAACTATGGCCCAGAGGCCACAACCAGACCTCCAGATGTTTTAATCCGGCCCTTGAGCTCCCGCTGGGGAGTGGGGTCCGGGGCTTGCCTCAGGCCAGAAAGTTTGCCCACCCTTGTCTTAGAGCCTTGTAGTTAAAGGCAGGTCACCCAGAAGTACATGCCTTAAGACAGGTCCCACCAGACAGGAGGTGGGAGACATCTCCCCAGCTGACCCTTACAAGGGAAGTCTGTTTACACACTGAGTCAAACGCTATCAAAGAGACAGAGGGGATTTCAGGAGAGGAAATTAACCTTGAGCGGTGAACAGTGTGGTGGGGAGAATGATGCTATTACAGGTGAAGTACAAAGGACTGGTCTAATAGATGTAGGGATGCAGAGGGGTGCTCTGGCCTCTGGGGAGAGGAGCTGCCGGCAAGCCATGGCTTCCAGCCCCCCCCCACTCAGCACAGGGAGCCGGGAGGGCGAGCTGGCAGGTTTCTGATGGAAATCAGCATTTTGATAAATTGGCCTTTTTCGTCGGAGGATTTGCCATCAGCTCTGCGCCCTAGTCCTAGTGCCGAGCCAGCACCACAAGGACGTTCTTTGTATGTGTCTAAAGCTGGGGTCCTACAAACCGAGCCACCATCTTTCAGAGACCTTTGCTGGCTCTGCACCTCGGCCCCCGGCTGTAAAACTCACGTCAAGCTCAGATCTAAGTCGACCTGCCATTTCATTCGGAGCAACCTTGTTCCCACTACGGGTCAGGGTGACAAGGAACCCCACTGCCAGCATTCACTAGGCTCAAACGCAGCGCCTAGTCCCTCTCTGACTACAGAACGTGGCATGGCTGTATTGCTGGTGAACGGCACCAGCCCTGGTATCTAAAGTCCTTTCTGTCCCTGACACTGGCAGCTGGTTCCCTCCAACTCACTGATCTCCTCCCCAGCTCCACAGATCTATGGGTGAGATAAGCGTTTGTCCTCCAAGGCTAAGGAGGAGGCAGACTGTAACAGTGATTTCTGTGATGTGAACTCAGAGGCCAAACAGCCATCTGAGGGGTAACAGCGCTGGGTCACTACCAACCAGGAGTGGATTTGAACCACCTGCCTGGAGGATAAAGTCACTGTCTGTCATTACCAGTCCTGCCTGCCCTCTCCAACTCATCTTCCCGGGCTAAATGAGCCAAATCTCCTGACATATAAATCCTGCCAGGACAACTAACCACCTCTGATGCTTCCCCCTTGTCCAGCTGGCGAGGTGTCCAAAACGGGACATGGAACTACAAATAAAG
Source organism: Lepidochelys kempii (assembly GCF_965140285.1). Lineage (NCBI taxonomy): Eukaryota > Metazoa > Chordata > Testudines > Cheloniidae > Lepidochelys > Lepidochelys kempii. The sequence goes on along the minus strand of NC_136381.1, from coordinate 3,983,129 downwards.
GCAAGAACCGATGCCTCTTGTGATGGAGTTACTGATGCCTTAACACATCTGTGGCCAGGTGGCCATTCACGGCTGTCCTCTGCTGCAGCCATGGCTACTTGGAGTGTTATGGTAACAGCAGAGAGACCAGTCAGGTCCTTCTGCTCCAACAGCACAGACCCCTCTCAGCTACAGAGAAGCTCCATTTGCTGTTAGCAATATAGACCCCATGACACACATTTGGTCAGTGCTGATTCTAACTGCTAGCCAGTGCATAGCCCACATCTTCCAAGTACTGTATAAATATTAACTAATCCTAACATCTGTACAGCAGGAGTCTGATGGGTGAAGCTGTGCTCTCTATCCAAACTCCACACATAACCCCAAGTAGCTGGATGTTTCAAATAAAATGACCAGCAGTGTACTAGTTAGCAATGCTAACATTGAAATTACTTCAGAGTTAACAGGACATTGCTCTGAATAGAGCAGTTCACACCTCTCAGAGCTTTCATTTCAGTCTCTCTTGTAAATGCAACAACATAGCACTGCAGCACTTTCAGGAGGTTTTCTTCTCCAGCCCCAGAGCTAGAAATATTGTTGTTAGTATTATTTTAAACAATTAAAGCTTAAATTCTGCAGACACTCATGGAGCCATTTGAGTAGTGCTAGTATCAGCCACTATCAGGATAGTCTCAGTCCAACTCCTGCTGGGAGGTAAAGAGGAGGAAACCAAGGCACAGAAATGTTAAGTGACTAGCCCAAGGTTATTGAATTAGTCAGTGGCAGAGGAGGCGTTAGGTTCTGATATACCACAATACTAGAACAGAGGAACTCAGGAGCTCCTGCTTCCCAGACCTGGGCTCTGTCCATACCAATCTGACCACTATCCCATGGAGAAATGATGCTCCCATCACACCAGTCTGGGTACAGAAATTGCTTTGTCTGCCAAAAACATTTACTTCCTTCATAATCCTAAAAGATTCCTGCACTACTGTGTTTATGGTGCCCTACGCACCCATGGAAACCTTCAGTCTCTACAGCGAGCAAACAACGCTTCTAACTGCAGTACCCCGAGGGCTCAGCTGGGAACCATGGGAGGATGGATGCAACAAGCGACAGGACGAATTCCCAGCAGAACAGAAAGGCCATTGGGACGCAGCCACTATCCCAAGTCACAGCTGCATAGCCACTGCAAACCTCAGGAACATGCACTGACGGCGGCTTCCTCCAGTGTGAATTTAAACTGGAAAGAAATGAGAGTGCGATGAACGTGCAACTATTCAAAGGCAGAAACAGGCCCCGGCTTACAGTGCCTAGAACAGAAGAGGCTTGAAATTACCCCAGATGACATTTTGTTTTCACACACAAGTCGTGTTTTTATAACTCATCATTTTGTAGCTCTGCAATGCAGAGCATAAGGTGATTTGGACTGGACAGCGGGTGGGGGAGATGAATTAGCAGAAGGTTTGGGTAAAGTTTTCACAAGCACAAAAAGGAAATAAATCAGCTGTTTATTTGTGAAGTCCCTTGATTTGGGGCAGCAGAAGAGGGAGAGGAAGCCACACACGAAGGTCAAAGCTGCAAGGTGGGATAATATTTAACAAGTGAGAACCCAAGTCAAACAAAGACAGAGTTGTGATTACTGCTATTAATTGTGCAAACACCGTGGGTGAAATCCAGGGGAGATTTGCTATCAGCCGGGAATGAAGCCGGGATTTCACCCTCTCCCCTCCTCATTCCCCTGTTTCTCTTATCCCCCATGAGGCCCTGTTTTTATAGAAGCATGGACTGTCACTGGCTACATGTTCATGGGATGCTCTTTGCAATAAAGCCCTGTCCTGGCGCTACTGTGATAAATGATGATAATAGCACAGCTTAGAGACAGAGGGAGCTGGCAAAGAAAGCAATCTGGGCTCTGAGGAGTTAGAGAGTTAGTGAACACTGAGATCTGGTCTACACAGGTTGGCGCTCACGGGTGGGAAAAATCCACGCTCCTGAGCAATGCAGGTTTGCTGCTTCTGTTGACCTGACTCCAGTCACTTGGGGAGGTGGAGTTTCTACACTGACGGAAAAACCCCTTCTGTTGCTGCAGTCTGTCTCTGCACAATGGGATTATGCCAGCACAGCTACGCACCGTAGCCCTGGCCTCAGAGTCAGGGAAGAGGCAGTTTACAGGGTGGGCAGCGTAGGAAGGTGGCACTGACACGTGACAGGGAGGAGTGGCCTTATAAAAACCTAGAAACCTAGACAGAGGGCCCCATGCTCCCCCACTCCCTGGGCAAGCAACACTTGGAGACATGGTACAGTGTCTCTAGTAATGCCCTCCTCCCGGGAGAGGCAGGGGAGGGGAACGCAAGGGCTGTGACCCCGGTTTGTGCCACACAGGTGGAAGCCCAGGGGGTTTGTGGCCCACCCACCACCTGAGGCAAAACCTGTCCCAGCCATTTCCCCTAGCATCAATCCCCCAGCACGGACGTCCAGCTCCTAACACTTCCCTAAGCCACCCATCCCCCACCTGCCCCCAACCCTTCCCTGCCCCACCCATCCCCTGCCTGCTCCAAGGCCCCTGGCACTGCCCCTTTTGCTCCTTGGCATTGACCCAAACCTTGCCTGCCACTGGCCCTGCCCCTACAACTCTCGGGCACTGATGTCCAGTCCCTAAAACTTCCTTGCACTAATACCCCCTCCTCCGCCTGCCCCTAATGGTCGCTAGCACTGCCTGCTACCTGGCCCTGCCCCTACTCAGAGGCGCTGTTAGCCCACGGGGGGTCCAAAGCACAAATAATTTTTGGGCCCCCCACAACACATACTAAAAAAGCAAATAAAGTGCTGCCTTATGCTGCCCAGGGCCCTAAGTCTTAGTCTACTTAAGCCTCGGATCAGCTCTGCCCCTGCTGCTCCCTGGCACCGACCCCTGGCCCGCCTGCTCCCCGGGCTCCCTGCCACTGCCCCACCCTGCATACCCTCCCCCCCCAAAGCTCCCCGACACTGCCACCAATGATCCCCAACAGTGCCCTCCCACAACGCTCCCTGGCACTGCCCCCCACGCTCCCTAGCACTGCTCCCACCCCACCTGCCCCCCACGCTCCCTGGCCCAGCCCCCATCCTGCCTACCCCCCACGCTCCCTGGCACTGCCGTCACCCCGCCTGCCCCCCACATTCCCTGGCACTTCCCCCCACGCTCCCTGGCGCTGCCCCCACCCCGCCAGCCCCCCACGCTCCCTGGCGCTGCCCCCCACGCTCCCTAGCGCTGCTCCCACCCCGCCAGCCCCCCATGCTCCCTGGCGCTGCTCCCACCCCGCCGGCCCCCCACGCTCCCTGGCCCTGCCCCCATCCCGCCTGCCCCCCACGCTCCCTGGCACTTCCCCCCACGCTCCCTGGCCCAGCCCCCATCCTGCCTACCCCCCACGCTCCCTGGCACTGCCGTCACCCCGCCTGCCCCCCACATTCCCTGGCACTTCCCCCCACGCTCCCTGGCCCTGCCCCCATCCCGCCTGCCCCCCACGCTCCCTGGCGCTGCTCCCACCCCGCCGGCCCCCCACATTCCCTGGCACTTCCCCCCACGCTCCCTGGCCCTGCCCCCATCCCGCCTGCCCCCCACGCTCCCTGGCACTTCCCCCCACGCTCCCTGGCCCAGCCCCCATCCTGCCTACCCCCCACGCTCCCTGGCACTGCCGTCACCCCGCCTGCCCCCCACATTCCCTGGCACTTCCCCCCACGCTCCCTGGCGCTGCCCCCACCCCGCCAGCCCCCCACGCTCCCTGGCGCTGCCCCCCACGCTCCCTGGCGCTGCTCCCACCCCGCCAGCCCCCCATGCTCCCTGGCGCTGCTCCCACCCCGCCGGCCCCCCACGCTCCCTGGCCCTGCCCCCATCCCGCCTGCCCCCCACGCTCCCTGGCACTTCCCCCCACGCTCCCTGGCCCAGCCCCCATCCTGCCTACCCCCCACGCTCCCTGGCACTGCCGTCACCCCGCCTGCCCCCCACATTCCCTGGCACTTCCCCCCACGCTCCCTGGCCCTGCCCCCACCCCGCCGGCCCCCCACGCTCCCTGGCGCTGCTCCCACCCCGCCGGCCCCCCACATTCCCTGGCACTTCCCCCCACGCTCCCTGGCCCTGCCCCCATCCCGCCTGCCCCCCACGCTCCCTGGCACTTCCCCCCACGCTCCCTGGCCCAGCCCCCATCCTGCCTACCCCCCACGCTCCCTGGCGCTGCCCTCACCCCGCCCGCCCCCCACGCTCCCTGGCACTTCCCCCCACGCTCCCTGGCGCTGCTCCCACCCCGCCGGCCCCCCACGCTCCCTGGCGCTGCCCCCACCCCGCCGGCCCCCCACGCTCCCTGGCGCTGCTCCCACCCCACCGGCCCCCCACGCTCCCTGGCACTTCCCCCCACGCTCCCTGGCCCAGCCCCCACCCCGCCGGCCCCCCACACTCCCTGGCGCTGCTCCCACCCCGCCGGCCCCCCACGCTCCCTGGCACTTCCCCCCACGCTCCCTGGCGCTGCTCCCACCCCGCCGGCCCCCCACGCTCCCTGCCCCCGCCCCCCACGCTCCCTGCCCCCGCCCGTACCTGGCTCGCGGAGGCGGAAGCCCCTCAGGAAGGCCAGGCACTCGCCCAGCCCCGCGCTCAGGGCGAAGCCGCCCTGGCAGGGGCAGCGGCGGAAGAAGAGCTCGAACTCGGCCGGCTCCCGCTGCCGCCCGGCCCGCCAGTAGCCGTAGGCCATGGTGAACTGGTAGAGGTCGGTGAGCAGCGCCAGCGAGCCCCGCCGCCCCGGCTCCATCCCGCGCCCGGCCGGCCCCGGCCCCGGCCCCGCCTGAGGGCCCCGCACGCGCGGGGCGGGCGCCGGCTGGAGCGTCACGTGGGGGCAGAGGGGCGCCTGCAGCCAATGGGAGCCGCCGCCGCCGCCCGCACGGGCGCCTGGGAGTTGTAGTCCGTGTCACCCTTCCCAGCTGGGCTTGGCCGCAGCGACCTCCTCCCCCAGGCCGGCGGCAGGACTACGCAGGGATTCGGTGCCCACCCTGCTATGGCTTGGCTCGGGGATCAGGGCCCTAAAGGTATTTGGGCTCCGGACTTCCATGGAAATCGGTGGGGCCTAAATAGGGTGACCAGGTGCCCGGTCGTCTACTGGAAAGTCCGACCGTGTCCGGTCAGACCTACCGACCGGACGCCGGGAGTCCGGTTACTGTGGGTGGGAGAGGCGGGGAGGCCCTGGGCCATCACCCGCACCAGCCCCTACTCAGCCAGGGCTGCTTCCTGCCTGCATCAGGTGGCTGCAGCTCCCAGCTCCGCAGGCAAGTCCCTCCCGATCTGTGCAGAGTGAGGCGGGGGACGGGGAGGGGGAGAAAGAGGAGTGAAGGTGGGGCCCCGGCGGGGCCTCAGGGAGAAGGGGCAGGAGCAGGGCCTCTGGGGAAGAGGCAGGGGAGGGGTGAGGCCTGGGGGGAAGGGGCAGGGAAGGGGAGGTTCCAGCACTCTTGCTGGAGGGTCTGGTTTTTAAATATTACAAAGTTGGCAACCCTAAGCCTAAATACTTTTAGGAATCTGGGCCCAGGTGCTTCCCTCACATTAGGCTCAAACCGCATCTTTCCAGGCACAGCGCGCGGGACTTATGCTCCTGTTATAACTGAGAAGTTCTTACACCACATTCTTCACTGTAGGATCAGGGTGCCTTCCAGGCGTGCATTAAGCAACCTAACAGCTGCCACCTGTAGTTTGTTCCTGAGCTTTGAAATTCAAGTCCTCTGTTCCCCAGGGCCTGGTAAATATTATTATCTGCATTGTACAGGTGAGGAAACAAGTGAACTGCCTTATGCAATATAGGGAGTACAGGAGATATGAGAGACTGAATTCACTGCTATATATAAGTACTGAAGTTAGTAGAGTGGCTCCTGCTTATAGCAGCTGTGAACTTACTGCTCACCTTTGTACAGGTATATAATTCTTCTGAGATCCTAGCAAGAACAAAGGGCAAAACTAGTGAAAGTTCTACTAAATACAGCACAAGAAATCTATACCTTCTTTGTTTCCTAGTCATACATACTAGATTTTCTTGTTTAATCAGAATGGATCAAGTTTATTAATTTTATTTAGCTAGTATCTGCGGATTCTTAAAACTGCTACTTCTGAGGTTTCAGTCTTTTCAGACAAATGTTTTCCTTTGTAAATTCCCAACCAGGGTAAAAAACAAGCTTTACAGGATCATACCATTCAAAAAGCAATCCTCTGTTAGGCGTACATGCCTTACTGTTCAACAGATCTTCACACATAGGGCTAGAAGAGACCATTGAACATAAGAATGGCCATAATGGGTTAGACCAATGGTCCAGTTAGCCCAGTATCCGGTCTTCTGACTGCAGCTGGTGCCAGATACTTCAGAGGGAATGAACAGAACAGGGTAATTTCTAGTTATCCATTCTGTCATCCAGTCCCAGCTTCTCCCAGTTGGTGTATTGACACCCAGTGCATGAGGTTGCATCCCTGACCATCTTGGCTAATAGGTTTTGATGGACCTATCTTCCCTGAACTTACCCAGTTCTATTCTGAACCCGTTTATACTTCAAGAAAGGAATTAGATGAGTTCACAGAGGATAGGTCCATTAATTGATGGATGAAGTGAGCTGTAGCTCACGAAAGCTTATGCTCAAATAAATTGGTTAGTCTCTAAGGTGCCACAAGTCCTCCTTTTCTTTTTGTGAATACAGACTAACACGGCTGCTACTCTGAAACCTGAGATCATCTAGTAGCCCAGCCCCCTGCATACCAGGCTGTTAAGACTTCCCTGAACTAACCCCTGTTTGAACAGAAGTATCTTTTACAAAAACATGCAATTGTGATTTAAAAATTTTCAGTGGAGAGTCCACCCTGACCCGGGGTAAGGTTTTTCCTCAGCTGACCTGTTAAACATTTACACCTTATTTCCAGTCCGAGTTTGTCTAGTTTCAGCTTCATAGAAACTTAGAAATGCAGAGCTGGGAGGGATGTTGAGAAGCCAAGTCCTGCCCTGCAGTGCTGAGGCAGGACCAAATACACCTAGATTAATCCTGACGGGTGTTTGTCCAACTGGTTCTCAAAACATCCAACAGGGATCCCCCACATCCTTCACTGGAAGTCATGGGAGATTAATTACCCTCATTGTTAGAATTTTTTCCCTAATATCTAACCTAAATCTTCCTTGCTGCAGATTAAGCTCATTACTTGTGGTCCGACCTTCAGTGGCCATGGAGAGCAATTGATCCCCACCCTCTGTAGAACAGCCCTGAACGCATTTGAAGACTATTATCAGGCCCCCACCCCAGTCATTTTTTCTCCAGACTAAACATGCCCAGTTTTTTACCCTTTCTTCACTGTTCAGGTTTTCTAGAAAACTCTATGAGGAGAGACTGAAAATATTGGGTTTGTCTAGTCTGGAAGAGAGAAAACAGAGAGGGGACGTGATAAGTCTTTATATAAACGGCTGTTATAAAGAGAGCGGTGACAAATTGTTCTCCTTAATTATGGAGGACAGGACAAGAAGTAATGGGCTTAATCTGCTGCAAGGGAGACTTAGATTAGACATTAGGAAAAAACCTTCCTCACTGTAAGGGAAGTTAAGCACTGGAACAAGTTACCTAGGGAGGTTGTGGAATCTCCATCAGTGGAAGTTTTTAAAGAATCAGTTAAACATCTGTCAGGGATGGTCTAGATAATACTTAGTCCTGCCTCAGTGCAGGGGACTGGACTAGATGATCTATCGAGGTCCCTTCCAGACCTACATTTCTACAAAATCCTTTTGGTTCTGCTGTGTTGGTACGGGGTAAATTAACTGCATAGGAATTATGAGGATGTCCCAAGAGAAGGCTTTAAGAAGTTTTTTTTTTTAATGTACCAGCACTGCTTATAGGTTAGGCTAACTATTTCAATTGATAAAATTACTTCTCAATAAGAATGGCCATTCTAGGTTACATCAAAGGTCCATCTAGCCTCATATCCTGTCTTCCGACAGCGGCCAATGCCAGGTGTCCCAAAGAGAATGAACAGAACAGGTCATAGAATCATAGAATATCAGGGTTGGAAGGGACCTCAGGAGGTCATCTAGTCCAACCCCCTGCTCAAAAGCAGGACCCATCCCCAATTAAATCATCCCAGCCAGGGCTTTGTCAAGCCTGACCTTAAAAACTTCTAAGGAAGGAGATTCCACCACCTCCCTAGGGAACGCATTCCAGTGTTTCACCACCCTCCTAGTGAAAAAGTTTTTCCTAATATCCAACCTAAACCTCCCCCACTGCAACTTGAGACCATTACTCCTTGTCCTGTCCTCTTCCACCACTGAGAATAGTCTAGAACCATCCTCTCTGGAACCACCTCTCAGGTAATTGAAAGCAGCTATCAAATACCCCCTCATTCTTCTCTTCTGCAGACTAAACAATCCCAGTTCCCTCAGCCTCTCCTCATAAGTCATGTGTTCCAGACCCCTAATCATTTTTGTTGCCCTTCGCTGGACTCTCTCCAATTTATCCACATCCTTCTTGTAGTGTGGGGCCCAAAACTGGACACAGTACTCCAGATGAGGCCTCACCAATGTCGAATAGAGGGGAACGATCACGTCCCTCGATCTGCTGGCTATGCCCCTACTTATACATCCCAAAATGCCATTGGCCTTCTTGGCAACAAGGGCACACTGCTGACTCATATCCAGCTTCTCGTCCACTGTCACCCCTAGGTCCTTTTCCGCAGAACTGCTGCCGAGCCATTCGGTCCCTAGTCTGTAGCTGTGCATTGGATTCTTCCGTCCTAAGTGCAGGACCCTGCACTTGTCCTTATTGAACCTCATCAGATTTCTTTTGGCCCAATCCTCCAATTTGTCTAGGTCCCTCTGTATCCTATCCCTGCCCTCCAGCGTATCTACCACTCCTCCCAGTTTAGTATCATCCGCAAATTTGCTGAGAGTGCAATCCACACCATCCTCCAGATCATTTATGAAGATATTGAACAAAACCGGCCCCAGGACCGACCCCTGGTGCACTCCACTTGACACCGGCTGCCAACTAGACATGGAGCCATTGATCACTACCCGTTGAGCCCGACAATCTAGCCAACTTTCTACCCACCTTATAGTGCATTCATCCAGCCCATACTTCTTTAACTTGCTGACAAGAATACTGTGGGAGACCGTGTCAAAAGCTTTGCTAAAGTCAAGATACAATACATCCACTGCTTTCCCTTCATCCACAGAACCAGTAATCTCATCGTAGAAGGCGATTAGATTAGTCAGGCATGACCTTCCCTTGGTGAATCCATGCTGACTGTTCCTGATCACTTTCCTCTCATGTAAGTGCTTCAGGATTGATTCTTTGAGGACCTGCTCCATGATTTTTCCGGGGACTGAAGTGAGGCTCACTGGCCTGTAGTTCCCAGGATCCTCCTTCTTCCCTTTTCTAAAGATTGGCACTACATTAGCCTTTTTCCAGTCATCCGGGACTTCCCCCGTTCGCCACGAGTTTTCAAAGATCATGGCCAATGGCTCTGCAATCACAGCCGCCAGTTCCTTTAGCACTCTTGAATGCAACTCGTCCAGCCCCATGGACTTGTGCACGTCCAGCTTTTCTAAATAGTCCCTAACCATCTCTTTCTCCACAGAGGGCTGGCCATCTATTCCCCATGTTGTGATGCCCAGCGCAGCAGTCTGGGAGCTGACCTTGTTCGTGAAGACAGAAGCAGAAAAAGCATTGAGTACATTAGCTTTTTCCACATCCTCTGTCACTAGGTTGCCTCCCTCATTCAGTAAGGGGCCCACACTTTCCTTGGCTTTCTTCTTGTTGCCAACATACCTGAAGAAACCCTTCTTGTTACTCTTAACATCTCTCGCTAGCTGCAGCTCCAGGTGCGATTTGGCCCTCCTAATTTCATTCCTACATGCCTGAGCAATATTTTTATACTCTTCCCTGGTCATATGTCCAACCTTCCACTTCTTGTAAGCTTCTTTTTTATGCTTAAGATCCGCTAGGATTTCACTGTTAAGCCAAGCTGGCCGCCTGCCATATTTACTATCTTTCGACACATCGGGATGGTTTGTCCCTGTAACCTCAACAGGGATTCCTTGAAATACAGCCAGCTCTCCTGGACTCCTTTCCCCTTCATGTTAGTCCCCCAGGGGATCCTACCCATCCGTTCCCTGAGGGAGTCGAAGTCTGCTTTCCTGAAGTCCAGGGTCCGTATCCTGCTGCTTACCTTTCTTCCCTGTGTCAGGATCCTGAACTCAACCAACTCATGGTCACTGCCTCCCAGATTCCCATCCACTTTTGTTTCCCCTACTAATTCTTCCCTGTTTGCGAGCAGCAGGTCAAGAAAAGCTCCCCCCTAGTTGGCTCCTCTAGCACTTGCACCAGGAAATTGTCCCCTACGCTTTCCAAAAACTTCCTGGATTGTCTATGCACCGCTGTATTGCTCTCCCAGCAGATATCAGGAAAATTAGTCACCCATGAGAACCAGGGCATGCGATCTAGTAGCTTCCACGAGCTGCCGGAAGAAAGCCTCATCCACCTGGTCCGGTGGTCTATAGCAGACTCCCACCACGACATCACTCTTGTTGCTCACACTTCTAAACTTAATCCAGAGACTCTCAGGTTTTTCTGCAGTTTCGTACCGGAGCTCTGAGCAGTCATACTGCTCCCTTACATACAGTGCTACTCCCCCACCTTTTCTGCCCTGCCTGTCCTTCCTGAACAGTTTATAACCATCCATGACAGTACTCCAGTACTGTCAAGTGATCCATCCCGTGTCACCCATTCCCAGCTTTTGGAAAACACGCTAGGGACACCATCCCTGCCCATCCTGGCTAATAGCCATTGATGGACCTATCCTCCATGAATTTTATCTAGTTCTTTTTTGAAACCTGTTATAGTCTTGGCCTTGACAACATCCTCTGGCAAAGCATTCCACAGGTTGATTGTGCATTGTACGAAGAAATACTTTCATTTGGTGGCCCCTAGTTCTTGTGTTATGAGTAAATAACACTTCCTCTTTTACTTTCTCCGCACCAGACATGATTTTATAGACTTCAGTGATATCCTTCGTCATACAGAAGCTGTTCCATATCCCTGATTTTTTTTTGCCATTTTCTGAACCTTTTCCAAGTCCAATATATCTTTCGTGATATGGGGTGACCACATCTGCAAGCAGTATTCAAGATTTGAGCGTACCATGAATTTATATAGAGGCAATATGATAATTTTCTCTTATCTATCCCTTTCTTAATGATGCCCAACATTGTTTGCTTTTTTGACTGCTGCTGCACATTGATTGGATGTTTTCAGAGGACTATCCACAGTGACTCCAAGATCTCTTTCTTGAGTGGTAACAGCTAATTTAGACCCTATCATTTTATATGTATAGTTGGGATTGTGTTTTCCAACATGCATTACTTTGCATTTATCAGCATTGAATTTTATCTGCCATTTTGTTGCCTGGTCACCCAGTTTTGAGAGATCCTTCTTTAGTCCTTTGCAGTCAGCTTGGGATTTAACTATCTTGAGTTGTTTAGTATCATCTGCAAATTTTGCCACCTCACTGTTTATCCCTTTTTCCAGATCATTTATGAATGTGTTGAATAGGACTGGTCCCAGTACAGACCCCTAGGAGACACCACTATTTACCTCTCTCCATTCTGAAAATTGACCATTTATTCCTACCCTTTGTTTCCTATCTTTTAACCAGTTGCCAATCCATGACAGGACCTTCTCTCTTATCCCATGACAGCTTACTTTGCTTAAGAGCTTTTGGTGAGGGACCTTGTCAAAGGCTTTCTGAAAATCTAAGTACACTATATCCACTGGATCCTCCTTGTCCATATGCTTGTTGACCCTCGCAAAGAATTCTAGTAAATTGGTGAGGCATGATTTCCCTTTACAAAAACCACGTTGACTCTTCCCCAACAAATTATGTTAATCTGTGACTGACAATTTTGTTCTTTACTATAGTTTCAACCTGTTTGCCCGGTACTGAAGTCAGACTTACCAGCCTGTAATTGCTGGGATCACCTCTGGAGCCCTTTTTATAAAATTGTCATCACATTAGCTCTCCTCCAGTCATTTGATACAGAAGCTGATTTAAATGATAGGTTACAGACTACAGTTAGTAGTTCTGCAAATTCACATTTGAGTTCCTTCAGAACTCTTGGGTGAATGCCATCTGATCCTGGTGACGTATTACTGTTTAGTTTATCAATTTGTTCCAAAACCACCTCTAATGACACCTCAATCTGGGACAGTTCCTCAGATTTGTCACCTAAAAAGAATGTCTCGGGTTTGGGAATCTCCCTCACATCCTCAGCCGTGAAGAGAATTAAGATGTACAGAAAGCAGAGATGCAAAGAATTCATTTAGTTTCTCTGCAATGGCTTTATTGTCCTTGAGTGGTCCTTTAGCATCTCGATTGTCCAGTGGCCCCACTGGTTGTTTAGCAGGCTTCCTGCTTCTGATGTACTTCAATTTTTTTTTGCTATTACTTTTTGAGTCTTTGGCTAACTGTTCTTCAAATTCTTTTTTGGCCTTCCTAATTATATTTTTACACTTGATTTGCTAGTTTATGCTCCTTTCTATTTTCCTCACTAGGATTTAACTTCCACTTTTTAAAGAATGCCTTTTTGCCTCTCACAGTTTCTTTTACTTTGTTGTTTAGCCACTTTTTTGGTTCTCTTATTATGTTCTTTAATTTGGGGTACACATTTAAGTTGAGCCTCTATTAAGGTGTCTTTAAAAAGTTTCCATACAGACACTAAGACAGTCAGCCGCCAGATACCCGAGTCTCTGCTCCTCACATCACACACAGCCCAATTAGAGTCATACTCGGAGTGTAAGGCCAGAAAGGATCATTGGTCTAGGTCATCTAGTCAGATCTCTGGTACCTCACAGGCCACCAACACCACTCAGCACCTACACACTAACCACAACAACCAAAACTAGACCAAAGCCCACAGGAGACTAGACTTGTGCGCCACAGGCAAAGAATAAGAGGAACCGAGGTACACCAGTGCCCAAGGTCCTCGCAATGGCAGGGCAATGATTAAATGAGATATACCCAGATAATCCTGGCAAGTGACCCACACCCACATGCTGCAGAAGAAGGTGAAAAACCCCTAAGTTGCTGCCAATCCGACCAGGGGTAATTCTTTCCCAACCCCATATGCGGCGATCAGTTAGACCCTGAGCAAGAACCAGTCAGCCATGCACCCAGGCAAGAGAGTGCTCAGGGCCACTTCAGAGCCCTGGCTTTCCCTGCCCAATGTCCCATCTCCAGCTGTGGCCATCCCTGATGCTTCAGAGGAAGGAGATAAGGGGAGGTGTGCCTTCCTGACCCCTGCAGGTGGCAGGGACATTCAAAAGACAGTTTCATGTTAAAGATGATTTGATTTAAAAAAACATGATTAAAACAAAACATGATTAAAGCAGCTAATGTGAATAAAGGTAGCCACTTTTTAAAGTTACTTAACAAGCCAGCAACACTTCTGAACTTAGAGCTGTTTTTAGCATCTCTAAATAAATGAAACCCTAAAAACCCTTCACTGTTTCATGGCGAAGGCTCAGCACAATATTTAACAGTTATAAATCTAGATTCTTCAGGAAGATACAAATTACAAGCCTTACATAGTAACCTAATGTTTGTACACTGGGTTTAAGTGTAAGGGAAACAATGGAGTCCTAACCCCTGCTTGGGTGAAGTGGAAGCATGAAATACAGCCATGTATGATGTATTTGTGGCTGTTCACGCTGGGCTATTTTATAGGACCCCTTGGGATACCAGCCTGTCAATGACATTGGGGATGATAGTTGGCTTTCCCCTATTTTGCAGTTTTGTAAGCAATATGCACAAGAGACTCCTGGGATGTTGGCTACCACCTTCTGATCCCCTGTGCAACTGGCACACATTGTAAGGAAAGACACCGCACACCATCTGCACTCAAAATCTTGACCTTTTATTAGTTACAGTTCCAGAAAGGATAAACGTTCACTCTTAGATCTTGTTGAAAGCCGCTATGTCGACACTCTGCACCTGAAATAGGGCAAAAAATGCTGTTAAAGATCAGACAACACGTTCCAGGGATTTAAGACGCACAGAAAGCACACTTTCTGGGGCGGTCTCTTTACAGAAGAAGTTTGCCCAAACCAGCCCCAAGTTTATAAAGCACAATCCTTTATTAAAAGACCATTTTTTATCAGTCAAAAATTAGTCCTGTGAGTGGTCATATTTTAAGATTGGGGGCTTATATAAATATTAATGGCAATCAGGATCAGAACCCCATTGTGCTAGGGACTGTACGAATGGCAAGAAAAAGTTCCCACCCCAAAGAGCTTACAAATTAAAACTGGTTTCAAACTCACCCTATAGAAAGGGGATAAGTTCCATTTTTAATTATGGTTCATGGGCTAGGATAGAGTTTTAGGACTACATACTTCCCTGAATCCACAGCAACCTCCCACAGATGTGAAAGGGTAGTTTGCAAAGATCAAAAAGGTAGGAGATGGCCTTTATATAGTAAATTAACTATGTTAATATTTGTTAATGCGCCTTATCACCTTCAGCACCACTCAGTGGGAAAAAACTAGCCTTCAGGATTGCCACTATTTCTGCCCTTTGTTTCTCCCTGTCCCCATCCTTGTAGGTCTTCTCTCTTCCCCACCCAAGCAGCTCCAATTCCACCTCTGCCGTAGACTTCACTCCACCCCACATTCATGTCCCATCCCATCTGCTAAAACAATCAAAATGGTGAATTGCTGTCCCTGAACCATCAACACACTAAGCACCAGGAGCTAGACACCCCAACGAGTACAAGGGCAAGGGAGGGTCACACCTCAAAGCTATGGCTTCAGGCTGTCTGCAGGCTCTGGGACAGCATCCTTATACTCTTCATGTTTTCAAGGTTATCTTCACAAACATGGGGACTAAAAACTCCATGTCAAGGCCTCTCCCACCCTTGAAAGTTTAGATGATGCAGAATCTGAATATACAGTAGGCTGCCAACACGAAGTAGATCAAAATCTGGGGTGTGGGTTTAAGGGCCCAAATATTTGAAAGTACTGCAGGGCACAAGTGGAGGACTTACGTAGTCTTCAAACTTGGTGATCTCCTCCTCCAGTATGTCTGTTCCAACCTTGTCATCCTCCACTACGCACTGGATCTGGAGCTTCTTAATACCATAGCCCACTGGAACCAACTTGGAGGCTCCCCACACCAGGCCGTCCATCTGAATGGACCGGACGCACTCCTCCATCTTTGCCATGTCAGTTTCATCGTCCCACTAACAAAGCACAAAAAGTGAACTCAGCAGGTTTACCTACATTAATATTAGGCTGTGGAACTGTCCATCAGGACTGTGGATTCTGCAATCCTCAACCATGCAAGCTGAACTGGATCAACGTGGTACGTATTCCAATTCCAGACATAAAAGTCAGCAACAAGGGGTTTAACACACTATCATATAGGGCTGCGATCAGGAAAGCAGCGAGGAGATGCGAGACAGAACTCTTCCGTACTAGCAGAGAACAAGAGTGACAAAATCATTAATTCTACTTGTACCATGCCAATTTGCTAGGTAGCATGCTAGTCAGTGATACTCCAGTATTCAGCTCTGTCCGTCCAGTTTTGCCATCTGTCTCTGTTAAGGAGTCCTTTCTTTGACAAAAGAAGCCTTTCTCAGAGGAATCATCTCTCAAGTTTGATTCTGCATGAATTGAGACCAAGTTACTGCAGATGGTCTGGATTCTGCATACCTAGAGGGAAGTGTTCCTGGAATGACATGTCACTTCTTCCATCTCAGGGTTTCAGCTTCAGGAACTAACTCTAAGCCCTGGATAATTGGTAAAACTACTACTTAGCACTTATCTAGTTAGCCCCAAGTGTTGGGTTATCCTATACGCTTTTGTTTCCTTGTGCTCTTGAGAGAGTTTGCGCTTTACTGATTATTAATCTGTGCTCATATTTCAGGCTTTTATTCCCTATATTCATGCTCTAAAAGGTACATATTTTTTCAAGGGCTTGTCCACACAGAGATGATGTGCGTGGCAAGCCCGGATGTGAACGTACAAATACTCTAGCCTGCCCCACACTAAGTCTGAAACAGCAGTATGTGCAAGCGCACTATGGAACTTTTAGTGTGTGGTCTCAGGGCCCACCTGCCTAGATAGCTCACAGCAGGCTAGAGAGCTACAGATTTACACCCCAGCTTCCCACACTCTGACAGCGTAAACAAGCCCCAAGAGAAGAAAGGTCTTCCAAACCAGGGGTGGTCAAGCTGCAGCCCATAGAACGTCTGCAACTGCCATCTTTAATATGGAGCAGAACAGCTCACTGCTCCCATCATGCAATGCTCAATGCCGATCCAAACAACTGCATGCTGATAGGTTCTGTAATTTGTGGACCAGACCTACATGGGGCAGCTGCAGTCTGCCAATTAGATGTAACCCACACACTCCTGCAATTTTACAACCAGAATCTCAGTACAGGCACCCCACTTTAGAGCCAAAACAACAGTTGGGTAAGGAATAGTTTAAACTGCTTACAGGCTTGACATCCAGAAGGATGGAAGACTTGGCAATGAGGCCAGGCTTTTTAGACTTCTTCTCCGCATACTGGCGTAATCGCTCTTCCCGAACTTTGGCAGCCTCCTGGTCTTCCTCTTCATCACCACTGCCAAATAAGTCAATGTCGTCATCCTCATCTTCGTCGTCAGCCTCAGATGGTTCTACTTTCTTTGCAGGTGGAGCAGAAGGGAGTTCTACTTTCTTTGGGGGAGCAGCAGGTGATTCCACCTTCTTCATTGGGGTGACATGCTTCACGGAAGCAATGGGCAAAAAAAGGGAGAAAATAAATCCAAGTGTAAAACAAGGCAGCAAACTCCACCCCCTGTTGCAGTTATGACCTGACTTGCCAAAACAAGATTATGCCACCATCCAAAGGCAAGAGCTCAAAGTCATGCAGCCAGGAGCTTGGTCCTTCTCTTCAAGGCACTCAATAGCCCAGGGCCCAGCATATCTAAAAGAGCCTAAATGCCAGGCACACGTCTGCATGTTGCCTTCTCTAAGCAGCATAGCAACATGTACACTTAAAAATAACCCCCAAAACAAATCGCTCCAGCGCACAAACAATTCTTCCTGTAGGCAAGGGAGGAAGAGAGAATGAAGCACGTTACGTAGGTTAATCTCACTCTCCTCAGTGCCCTATTGGAAGGGGCTTTAAGGGTATGTCTACACAGCCAAGAAAAGCACCTGGCTGGTTTGTGCCAGCCGACTCGGGCTCACAGGGCTCAGGCTAAGGGTATGTCTACACAGCCAAGAAAAACCCGTGGCTGGATTGTGCCAGATGACTCTGGTTTGTGGGGCTGTTTCATTGCTGTGAATGTTTGCCCCACAAACCAGAGTCATCTGGCACAATCCAGCCACGGGTTTTTCTTGGCTGTGTAGACATACCCTTAGATACTGATAGGAGTCTTTACAGAATAGAATACACAGGGGCAAAAAAGAACAAGGAGTACTTGTGGCACCTTAGAGACTAACAAATGTATTTGAGCATAAGCTTTCGTGGGCTAAAACCCACTTCACTGGATGCATGCAGTGGAAAATACAGTAGGAAGATAGATAGATAGATACATACACACACAGAGAACATGAAAAAATGGGAGTTGCCATACCAGCTATAACAAGAGTGATCAGTTAAGGTGAGCTATTAGCAGCAGGAGCAAAAAAAACCTTCTGTAGTGATAATCAGGATGGCTTATTTCCAACAGTTGACAAGAAGCTGTGAGTAACAGTAGGGGGGAAAAATAAGCATGGGGAAGTAGTTTTATTATTTACTAAGCACGGGGCAAAAGTTAGTTCAATTGAAGGTCTCCAATGCATCCTCCAAACTGGGGCAAGATGCAATGGGTACAGGATACTCAACTCCCAGAGATATTACTTTTTCCTGCATGTGAGAACCAATAGGTCCCCAAGTCTGTCCATCTGTATAGGTGTCTCCTTGCTATATACTTATTAGGTACCAAGAAGCTTTGTTTACTTAGTGTGCTCCCGTTTATACACAACTGTGAATTACTGGCTTAGCATCACAGATTTGTCCCGGCTGAGGATCTGGCCCATCACATATCCTCTTCACTGGACCTAACGCAGGAGAATCTGTGCACTTGGGCTGATATGAGGAAGAAAGAGCAGCCCTAGAAGGCTCTGCTAAAGAGGCCTTGGCTAGCACTTGTGGAGAAAGAAAAGGAGTACTTGTGGCACCTTAGAGACTAACAAATTTATTTGAGCATAAGCTTTCGTGAGTTACAAATGAAGTGAGATCGCTTTTCTCCTCAGTAGGTGGCATGAAGTATTCTAAACTGACCTGGCACCTTGAGGAGTCAATTACCTGGGTTGGTGGCGTTGCTGAGGGATGGTGAGAGGTGGAGGATTTTTCTAGTGTGTTCAAGCGAGTTTCCAGCTTGGAGATGGCCAGCTGAAGATCTACAACAACTAGAAAAGGGAGAAAGAACTCTCTCATCTTAGTGGTTCAACACATGGCAGAAGATGCAGCAATTATTCTTTGGTTGGGTCAGGATGAGTCTGATTTCACTCAAGGCAGGCTACCAAGCAAACTGCATCTATCCCAACTTGAGACACATCCTTGCTCCAATGTTAACAAAACCACCAACAAAATACACACAATTCATAAGGCTTCATGACATTACACTGAGTAGTCAGCAAGATAGGCCGCTAATAGCAGGCACAAGTCCAATGTGTTTTATTGCCGGAGATCTCTCACTTACCACTGCGGAGATTTTGGTTCTCCACCTCCAGGTTAGCTATTCTGGTGAGGAGCTCATTTTGGTCACCAGCAGGCCCAGCAGAAGAGGTCGTGCTTGCACTCTGCAACAAGGGAAACCAAGATAAAAAACTAGTCTGTTCACTCAGTTCTAAGATTAAGACAGACACACTGCCTCTCTAAAGCAGGAAGGCAGAGACAACACTGGGAAAAAGGAGAAGAGATTTTACAGGCTATCTACGAAAGAATACTTTTGATCACAAGCCTTTTAAAGCAAATGTTAAACACAAAAATTAGAATGTAATTCATTTGCCACTGAAAGAATTTCTGGTAGAGCTGGCAGAAGACCACCACATGTCTACAGTCCCAAACTGTGGGCTACCTTAATATTTGCATCTCTAGCATCTTGCAAAGCTTCTCTAGTGCACTTCAAAAAGTTTACAAACATTACCCCTGCTAAGGAAGTAAAGAGCTTCAAATTACAGATAAGGAAACTGAGGTACAGATGGCTGAGATGACTTGGCTGAGGTCATTCAGTAAATCAGTGGTGAAGGTAGGACTAGAACGTAGAACTAGCGAAAGTCTCAAACTAACAGCAAACAATTTTTTTCAGAAGCAGGAAACTTGCCAAACAATCAGTGGGGCCACCCAACAATCAAGGGGCTAAAGGAGCACTGAAGGAAGACAAGGCCATTGTGGAGAAGCTAAATGAATTACTGCATCGTCTTCATTGTAGAGGATGTGAGGGAGATTCCCATACCTGAGCCATTGTTTTTAGATGATAAATCTGAAATAAAGGAAGTTTTGGCACAAACTGATAAATAAAACAGTAATTGGTCAGCTGGATCAGATGGGATTCACCCAAGGGTTCTGCAGTTTCATATCTGAATTCCCTCAGAACTATTAACTGTGGTACGTAACCTATCATCTAAATCTGCTTCTGTACCAGATGACTGGAGGATAACTAATGTGATGCTGATTTTTAAAAAAGGCTCCAGAGGTAATCCTGACAGTTGCAGGCCAGTAAGCCTAACTTCAGTACCAGGCAAACTGGTTGAAACTATAGTAAAGAACAGAATTATCAGACACATACATGAACAGGATGTGACGTTATTGACAAACTGTGACCGTATAGATCATTGTTGCAACCAGGGTTCTATGGTTGCACCAGGTCTTGTACAGAGAAGGCCAAGTGGGGTGTCTATGGAAAGGTTGTGGTTTGCTGGTTGTGATTATGCTGTCTGTATGTGTGTATCATTTTTGTATTTGAAGTTATGAATATTGGCATTTTATTTGATTCTAAGTAGCCTCCGTGAAGCATTTGGTCAGCTTCTTGAGAAAGGACTATTCTCAGTAAGTGCCCAATCAAGAAACACTTAACTGACAACAGACTTTGGGAGATGCCAATCTACACCTGAGCTTTCCTGGGAATGTTCAAACTAACATGTAAACAATGGTGTCGGCCTGCAAAAAGCTGAATCATTCATAGACATATGACTTGCCCAGGTGGCTACAGACTCCATCTTGTTGCTGCAATGTTGCACAGGAGAACAAAGATGTTTCTGTCCACAAGAGAAAGAATATAAAAGGCCCTGGAAACCCCTCCATTTTGTCTTCAGCTGGCTCAAAAAGACAGCCTCTCCACCCCAAAGAGATGCCTGAAAGAAACTGGAACAAAGGACAGTAACTACAGGGGTGTGAGTGATTGCTGGACCCAGACTAGAAAGGAGTCTAGTCTGTGAAAGAAGCTTATTGGAACATCTCTGAGGGTGAGATTTACCTGCATTTAGTTTCCTACTGTATTAGGCTTAGACTTGCAGGTTTGTTTTATTTTGCTTGGTAATTAACTTTGTTCTGTCTGTTATTACTTGGAACCACTTAAATCCTACTTTTTATTTTTAATAAAATCACTTTTTTGCTTATTAATTGACCCAAAGTAATTAATTCCTGGGGGAAGCAAACAGCTGTGGATCTCTCGCTATCAGTGTTATAGAGGGCAAACAATTTATGAGTTTACCCTGTATAAGCTTTATACAGAGTAAAACGGATTTATTTGGGGTTTGGATCCCATTGGGAACTGGGTGCTAAAGACAGGAGCACTTCTTAAGCTGTTTTCTGTTAAGTTTGCAACTTGTGAGGGATGTGGTTCAGACCTGGGTCTGTGTTTGTAGCAGGCTAGCATGTCTGGCTCACCAAGACAAGGCACTGAAGTCCCAAGCTGCCAGGGAAAACGGGCTCAGAGGTAGTCTCACCACATCAGGTGGCAGTCCCAAGGGGGTCTCTGTGGCCCAACCCACTACAGGATTTGTTGGGAAAACAAACACAGCTTTTGTAAAGGGAAATCCTGCCTCCATCTACTAGAATTCTTTGAGGGGGTCAAAAAAAATATGTGGACAAGGATGATCCAGTGGATATAGTGTACTTGGACTTTCACAAAGCCTTTGAGAAGGTCCCTCACCAAAGGCTCTTAAGCAAACTAAGCAATCATAGCATAAAGAGACAATCCTCTCATGAATCACTAACCGGTTAAAAGATTGGAAACAAAGAATAGGAATAAATGGTCAGTTTTCAGAATGGAGTGAAGTAAATAGTGGTGTCCACCAAGGATCTGTACTGGGAGCAGCACTGGTCAATATTCAGAATGATCTGGGAAAAGGGGTAAACAGTTTGCCAATGACACAAAACTACTCAAGATAGTTAAGTCCAAAGTAGACTGCAAAGACTTACAAAGCGATCTCACAAAACTGGGTGACTGGGCAATAAAATGGCAGATGAGATTCAATGTTAATAAATGCAAAGTAATGCATATTGGAAAACAAAATCCCAACTATACATACAAAACGATGATGTATAAATTAGCTGTTACCACTCAAGAAAGATCTTGGGAGTCATTGTGGATAGTTCTCTGAAAACATCCGCTCAATGTGCAGGGGCAGTCAAAAAAGCTAACAGTATGTAGGTTCCAGTAGGAAAGGGATAGCTAGGAAGACAGTAAATATCATAATGTCACTATATAAATCATTGTACACCCACACCTTGAATACTGTGTGCAGTTCTGGTCGCCACATCTCAAAAAAGATGTATTAGAAATAGAAGAGGCACAGAGAAGGGCAAGAAAAAAATTAAGGGTATGGAACAGCTTCTGACAGACTGTTCAGCGTGGAAAAGAGACAAGAAAGAAAGAATATGGCATAGATCTATAAAATCATGAATGGTGTGGAGAAAGTAAATAAGGAAGTGTTATTTACTCCTTCATGTAGCACAAGAACCAGGGATCACCCAGTGAAATTAATAGGCAGTAGGTTTAAAACAAACAAAAGGAAATACTTCTTCATACAACACACAATCAGCCTGTGGAACTCATTGCCAAGGGATGCTGTGAAGGCCAAAACTATAACTGGTTTCAAAAAAGAACTAAAGTTCATGGAGAATAGGTCCATCAATGGCTGCTATTAGCCAAGAAGTTCAGGGATGCAATCCCATGCTCTGGGGATCCCTAAGCCTCTGACTGCCAGATGCTGGGACTAGACCACAGGAGATGGGTCACTTGATGAATGCCCTGCTCTGTTCATTCCCTTTGAAGCATCTGGCATTCACCACTGGCTGAAGACCGGATATTGTCCTAGATGGACCATTGGTCTGACCCAGTATGGCCATTCTTATGTTCTCTGCAGTGAATTAGATAGTAGCCCACGGGGTTCAGGTAACACAAGAACCATGTGTTCTGCTCTGCATTAGCCCCCCATGGTCTTGTGTCCAGGACACGAGGGATACTCCTGCAGATTGTTTTTTTCGAGTTGCACAAACCAGTCTTGTGGCTGCCCTGCTATAGGTTGGCTCCCAAGCTTGGTGGGGGTCAGCAAAGGCTGGGACTGCCATGAAGGGAGCAGGAAGAACAGAGGAACATTGTCTATCTTTCAAATAAATGCTTCCAGCTATAAGAGGAGCACAGGAGCACACTATGGAGAACACCAGATTCAGCCCTCAGCTAAAGATTACTGTTCTGACACGAGGCTTTGTGTTAATAGGCAGATCTTAGAAGAAACCCCCACTCCTGGAGCCCTGCAGTGTGGCTTCCAGCTGGCACAAGAGATGCCAAAAAAACTCAAGTCTCATCCAAAAGGCAAACCACTCACGATAGGCATGGGCTCTGAAATCTAGGTACAGATCTGTAATCCAGGGCCTTTAGCTCAGAGGTGGGAGGGCTACCTTTTGAGTCCTCAAGACCTATCTACTTTAACTGTGAACTCTGACAGTCTGCCTATGGACAGGCTCCTATGGACAGGCATAGCATTGGGTGGCAAATGAATTGCAAGAATTCATCAAAGCACCTGGGGCCCATACACTTTAGCATGAAGCTTTTGTCCAAACGGGGGCTGTTTCTGCCTCCAATTTATTCACAGAAGACAGACAACCACTGGTTAGTTATCCCCCATCCCCAACAGGACTTACAGTCAGGCGACCTGACTTTTTCTTTGATTGGGCAGGTGGGGCTTCTTGGGGGCTATCCAGAACTGTCTTGCGCTGGAAAGGGTGAAAGGTTTGGGGATTCAGGACAAATATAATATGAAAAGGAATGAAAGGACTTCACTCATGCTCGGGTGGGGCATTCAAATGCAGGCATCACATATGCATGCAGGAAAACCATTCAGATTCATCAGAACAGTGAGCCATATCTTCACAAAATCCACATCCAAAACCACCGACTGGCTACACAGAAAGATTAAAGTGGACAGAGGAAAACAGCGCTATGTTAAAGCTTCTTGGTTAGCCTTGGCATGAACTGCTGGGATAAAATTCAGTTTATATGCCAGGTATTAATATTGCCAGCTTCTAATTACATATCCTAGTACTTTCCAGGAGGGTACAGTTGCTTGATGACAGGACTAAGAATCAAGAGGTCTGGATTCTATCACCAGCCCTGACCTTGACTTGCAGTGTGATTTGGACCAATTTCCCTATCTGCAAAATAATAAGAGACAGTGCACTAAGTGCTAAATATCATTATATTATGTAACATTTTTTATGGTCAAAGCATTGTAAAAATCAACTAATTAACTCTTAGCACTCTGGTACGACAGAAGTATCCCCATTTTACAAATGGGAAACCAAGACACAGAGGATACGTCAACAAAGCAATCAGAAGGCACGACTGAAGCATATGCAGGCATACACACGCTTGCTCACGAAGAACAGCAGTGAAACCATGGCAGCATGGGCTAGCCGCCTGAGTACGTACCCTGGGACCCAGGTGGGATTGTATTCTGACAGCTAGCCTGGAGCACTGCAGCTACACTGCCATTTTTAGCAAGCTAGCTCAGATATGCTTATATGTACTGCAATCACACCTCCTGAATGCCATATAGACATAGCCAAATAAATTAACTAACTTCCTTAAAGTCAGACTGAATCAGCGGCAGTCAGGATTAACTCAGGAGTTCCTAGCTCCTAGCCAGAAGCAAAATCCAGTAGACCACACTCATTCCTCTCCTACAGAGAGCAAAGCAGCAGCGTCTACACTCAGCAAATAGCTCACATGAAAAAGTCAGCAATAGCTTCCCCCACCTTCCCAAATTGGTGTTGAAAACTAACTGCTAGCAAACACAGGACAACCAGAGTGAGCACCAGGTCATTTCCTAGTACAGACACACTTTACAAGGCCACTGCTATCCCAGCTCAGTAAACCAGGAGGTTTGCAAGGCTAAAACTCATTGAAACCCTCAGCAGTTAGAGCTCTTTCTGCTCTATTTACACCAACAGGTCTGAGAACTAAATATAGCTAGTTTAATTAAATGAGTGAATAAAGACAATAGTCTCTTCCATACATTATGTAAGCCCATTTTCTTCCCCTCCACTCATGTCACGGGCACAAGAAAACAAAGATTAGGCAAGGATGAGGATTTAACATCTAAGATAGTTTGTATGTAGAAAAAGGATACAACTGTACATTAAGACTTTAAAGAATAAACCTGGCTGGTTCTGCTAAAAAGAGGGTACAATATCTTTGTTAACGTGGAAGACCTTTCACAATTTGAAAAAAAAAATTAAAAATTTCAAAGCCCAATGTCTAAAACATACCCCAATTCAACAAAATAAATTTGAGGCATTTTGAAAACATACTCACTCTTCAGATATTATAAAGGATTTAACCCCTTTTCTCTTTTTTGAAAGCTAATGTATGTTATTTGTGGCATCCAAAACTATTACTTTGCAAAACAGCTTTCATTGACCCACAACCCCACAATTTGGAGGCTACGGAATTTACGGCAAAATTCACCTCTGGCTCCAGATATGCGTTCCTGTTTAAAAAAAAAACCAGAAGATGATGATGATTTTTCTATCCCTTATGTTTATGAAGAGAACCTTAAAGACAGGAGCCAGATACAAACAAATACAGTGTTGTCTTCCTGAGTAGGCATACAAACTGAAACAGCTGAGAGATGTGTCAATTGCTCCATTTGCCTCAAGGGGTTAAAAATTAAAACCTAAAGACGGCAATTTAAATATCATCACTGCGAACTATTAGGGCTGTCAATTAATCCCAGTTAACTTACATGATTAATTTAAAAAAAAAATCACAATTAATTACAGTTTTCATCACATTGTTAGAATACCAACTGAAATTTATTAAATATTTTTGGATGTTTTTCTACATTTTCAAATATATTGATTTCAATTACAACACAGAATACAGAGTGTACAGTGCTCACTTTATATTACTATATTTATTACAAATATTTGCATTGTAAAAATGACAAAGATAGTATTTTTCAATTCACCTCATACAAGTACTGTAGCGCAATCTCTTTTTCCTGAAAGTGAAACTTGCATATGTAGTTTGTGTGTTACATAACTTCACTCAAAAACAAAACAAGGTAAAACTTTAGAGTCTACAAGTCCACTCAGGCCTACTTCTTATTTAGCCAATCGCTAAGACAAAAGTTTGTTTACAATTACAGGAGATAATGCTGCCCACTTCTTATTTACAATGTCACCTGAAAGTCAGAACTGGTATTTGCATGGCTCTTTTGTAGCCGGCGTTGCAAGGTATTTATGTGCCAGATATGCTAAACATTCATATGCCCCTTAATGCTTCGGCCACTGTTCCAGAGGACATGCTACCATGCTGATGATAGGTTTCAGAGTAACAGCTGTGTTAGTCTGTATTCGCAAAAAGAAAAGGAGTACTTGTGGCACCTTAGAGACTAACCAATTTATTAAGCTTTCCTGAACTACAGCTCACTTCATCAGATGCATGCTGATGATGCTCATTAAAAAAATGCGTTAATTAAATTTATGACTGAACTCCTTGTGGGAGGAGAACTGTATGTCTCCTGTTCTGTTTTACCCGCATTCTGTCGTATTATTTCATGTGCTAGCAGTCTCGGATGATGACCCAGCACATTTGTTTTAAGAACATTTTAACTGCAGATCTGACAAAATGCAAAGAAGGTACCAATGTGAGATTTCTAAAGATAGCTAGAGCATGTAACCCAAGGTTTAAGACTCTCAAGTACCTTCCAAAATCCAAGAGGGACGAGGTGTGGAACATGCTTTCAGAAGTCTTAGAACCTGAACAACCGAAAAAGAAAATCAATCTTCTGCTGGTGGTGTTGGGAACACTGGGGCATGGCCACTAGGTAACTCGAGGGGATGGAAGACCACGAGTGTCGATGAAGCCCCCTCGCACTAGGCCCCTGTGTCCTTGCCCCTCCCCCTCCTGCCTGGAGGCACTCGCAGCAGCTCTGCGTGCTAGGCCCAAGTGTCCTTGGCCCCCCCAGCCTGGAGGCACACACAGCAGTTATGCTGAGAATCTGCAACAGTATGTTGCAGAGTCAGACTGCCTGAAACTAAGCAAGGCCAAACAGGGGAGATATGGAAGAACAATGCTGAATAAAGCAGCTTTATGTATAGTTTAACAAATGATACAGAGAATCAGGGAACTAGCTGGGAACTGGATTGGCTGGCTATATGGATACTTGGAGCAGCTTGCTATTGGATAAGTATGCTGAAAAAAAGGATGTATAAAAGCCTGTGTAATTTCCTGCTCTGTTGTGCAGGATTTGAGATTTTATTCTCCCTGTACCTTTTTGCAGCTGCAAATAAACTTTTCTGCTTCTCCACCCCGTTGTGATTATTGGGTGTAGCACACCGGGTAACGAACCACTCAAGCTGTTGTTCAGCCTCTCGGCACTGGGTGCCGGCAACAGTGGCATGTGACTCAGAGGATGAAAATGAACATGAGTTGGTCCACACTGCTTTGGATCGTTATCGAGCAGAACCAGTCATCGACATCTGGAATGGTGGTTGAAGTATGAAGGGACATATGACTCTCTAGCGCATCTGGCACGTAAATATCTTGCAACACCAGCTACAACAATGCCATGTGAATGCCTGTTCTCATTTTCAGGTGAGATTGTAAATAAGAAGCAGGCAGCATTATTTCTGAAAATGTAAACAAACTTGATCGTCTGAGCGATTGGCTGAACAAAAAGTAGGACTGAGTGGACTTGTAGACTTTAAAGTTTTACATTGTTTTATTTTTGAATGCAGGTTTTTTTACATAATTCTACATTTGTAAGTTCAACTTTCATGATAAAGATTGCACTACAGTACTCGTATGAAGTGAACTGAAAAATACTTTCTTTTGTTTTTATCAGTGCAAATATTTAATCAAAAAATAAAAAGTGAGCACTATACACTTTGTATTCTGTGTTGTAATTGAAATCAATATATTTGAAAATGTAGAAAACACCCAAAAATATTTAAATAAATGATATTCTATTATTAACAGTGCAACTAATCGTGATTAATTTTTTTAATCGCTTGACAGTCCTACTAACTATTTCACTACTGATAGCTGGACATTTCTGCTAAAATTGTTATGCTCACCTCCGTCCCAAGACATCGCTCTCATTTTGGGGAAAGTCATTCAGTCGTATGAGAGGTTTGAGGAAGAGGAGTACTTACCTATTTCACGTTTCACAGTGTGTTTGTACTGATCAATAATTGGACTTCAAACTTTACATAGTCCTCACTGAGGAACAGTCAGAGTTTGGAAAATATTCTAAGATCATGAAGTGGTTACAAGAAGGTTTGCGATTGCAGTTAAGCAATTATTTAAATGACATTAAAGCCTGTTGCAAACATTTTGTATTATACTGCGCCACAGGTTGTATTCTCTATATTTATAGCGTGGGTACATTTAACAGTTCTGGAACTGTGCAGCTCTACCGAGCTGGAGTAAGTTTGCTCCAACAGTCTTTTTTCCTCTCAAAACAAGGAAATTAAAACTTGCATGGAGGCAACATTAAGGTTGCAAATATAAATACTAAAGCCACAAAAAGAGTTGTGGGCTAAGAAAAGTTACATCTGCAACCTGGGTATCTAGTTAGGTGATTAAACAGTGCTGTGCAATTGAACAAGTTAACGATCACTTCCTGTTTCACATTTGCAAAGTTGCTGGATTAACAGTTTTGTATTTAATGTTAAATTGATATATTTTTAAAAGGGGAAATGTGCCTCCTCAATGTAGGAGTCTGGGAAAATAAGAAACTGGAGTGCAGCAGGTAGGCCTGGAAAAGCCCCTCTGCTGGCCCATGGTTCTGTCAGGTGGTCATTCTGCAGGGTTACAAAGATCAGGAACAGAAAAACTGATGGACAGGCCCTAAAAACAGGGACATTCCAGGTTTTCAGGGACGCATGGTCAAGTACATTTATTACTTTGTGCTATCAAGTGGTTTTCCCTCTTACTTTTGATTAAAAGATTCCATTGGATTTCCTCTTGGCAAAAGCAATGTAATGGATTCTATTAAGGATGGGAATTCAAATGCAAAGAGTTAGATGTTTAAAGATTAAGGTTCCCACAGCATCACTGACTTGGTCACTTGACCACGTTATCTACAACAACATTTACAGATGTGGATATCTTTTATACGGGAACCTTAGTTTTCAGTTCCTGATTTCAACGGAGTTAAAATTGAAATTAAGAGTGCTAAGAGCAGCACAGCAGCCTGCCTAGTAAAATCCCACAAGGCAGAAATCTCAGCCTGCCTAGAAAAGCCTCAAGTAGGCATGTAAAAAATCCATGGGAGTTCTCACTAGTTATGAAGTGAGGACTGTAGAATCTAGCCCTGTAGCTTTACCATAGGCCTCAACCATCTGGCCATTTCCAGATGATATTTGTAGTAGAATATACTTTTGTAATTAAGAGTTTAAAATGATAAACCTAGCACCAAGACGTCCCTCTATTACAAAATGCAGGGACACTGCAGCACTTTCTTTCTAGCCTCAAGCAGCTGCAGAATCGAAACACAATGGAAACAGAAGGCAAATGCACACATGGCAGAATACACAGAAACTTAGATCTTCCTTTCTGTGACAAAGTTCCTCCTCTGCCTTGGCGGGTCCTGCGCTTATTGGTGGATTTTCTCACCTCAGAGGTTCACGGCAGCCCTCAGTTTGGCCACTTTTGTGGCTCAAATCTGTCGTTCACTCAGTCAGCCTCATCACTGGCCAGCATGGGGAAAGGAAGAAGAACAATCCCCGCAGTCTCTGCTGATCCACCTAGTGGATTGGGGAACAGGCCAGAGACCTTCCCCTCTGATGGAACCCACAGTCCAGTTCAACTCCTCCGGTATCAAGTAGGGAGTTGGGGGGATGAAGGGACCCCGGGCCCACCCTCTACTCTGAGTTCCAGCCCAGGGCCCTGTGTGTTGCAGCTGTCTACAGTGGCTCCTGTAACAGCAACGTGACAGCTACAACTCCCTGGGCTACTTCCCCATGGCCTCCTCCCAACACCTTCTTTATTCTCACCACAGGACCTCCCTCCTGATGTCTGATAATGCTTGGACTTCTCAGTCTTCCAGCAGTACACCTTCTCACTCTCATCTTCTTGCGCCTTTTGCTCCCAGCTCCTCACACGCACCACAAACTGAAGTAAGCTCTTTTTTAAACCCAGGTGCCCTGATTAGCCTGCCTTAATTGATTCTAGCAGCTTCTTGATTGGCTGCAGGTGTTCTAATCAGCCTGTCTGCCTTAATTGTTTCCAGAAAGTTCCTGATTGTTCTGGAACCTTCCCTGTTACCTTACCCAGGGAAAAGGGACATACTTAACTTGGGGCTAATATATCTGCCTTCTATCACTCTCCTGTAGCCATCTGGCCCGACCTGTCCCATTTCCAAAACAGCACTATGGATCTCACAACAAATGACCCACTCAGTATTACTCTGAGAAGTACGTACATAATACAGGAATCTACCCTGCCTGTCTTCAATGTAACATAAAACTGCCCGCTTATGAATAGTTATCACTAGACTAACCTGAGTACAGGAAGAGTGAAAAGTTGTGATAAAGGGGAATTAGATGGGGAAGGCCTAGACAGCAGTTACGCTATATGCATTTTGCTGCCAGATATTATTCTGAGATACCTAATAATTCATTAAAAATTGAGGGGGGATGAATTATGGGAAGGGATTGGAAGGTGTCTAAAATTTTGTCTCTGTAAACATATTTCAAATCAGATAAAGGAGCACCAACTAGTGGAAAAGAAAGGAAATTGGGATAGTTTAAAATCCAGAACTGTAGATTCATTTTATATGAGCCCAGCCCAACCCAGAGTGAAGAAATTTTGATCACAGTAGTGCAGGGAGCTGACCCAACCCCCACAGCTGTAAACAGAACACCTACACTTTTTTGGGGGGGTGGGGGGGTGATCCACTTCCCCAATGGATCACTATCTAATCAATCAACAGCATGTTAGGTCTTATCAGCAGGTTTGTGCTACAGTTGTCATTGAACTCAATGTGCACGCTTTTTCCTATAGTTTCCAAGAAGGCAGACCCAACCCCATTTAAGGGTAAACCCTCATGCACATTAACACCCAGGTGGTCTTCCTAATTTAATACTATGTCAGAGAAGATGCTAGTGGACTGAGCTCTGGAAGGTTTGGTCATGTTCTTGGCCTGCAAGAACAGAGTCCAGCTTACACACACGAGAGCAGCTGTATAGGGTTGCCTACAACACTCAACACTATTACTTGGATACCTTAAACATTTCTAAATACATCCTCATCCTACCTCAAAAAAGGGTGTTAAGTAACCCCATTTTAAAGATGGGGAATGCAGGTACAGAGAGGTTAAGTGACTTGCCTAAGCCTGTAGGACAGCAGGGAACAGAACCCAGAACTTTTAAGTCCCAGTCCAATGCCTTAGTGGTCCTGATCTCATTCGGCCCTCTAGACACCACTGTAATACAAATAATAAAGCCCCTTCCATTGTCTCTTTGGGAAATAAGGTTTGCAAAACAGTAGGGTGTATTTGAAGACACTAGCAGTCTCTGGTCTCCCGGGCCCATGTGAATACTGGGAATACATGTATACAATCACCCACATTGGCACAACAAGTGCATCAAAGACTCCATTAGTCTCTGGACTTCCAATATACTTTAATGTCACATCACAAAATAAATAAAAAATCCTTCGATTTCACACACAGTATTGATGACTCAATGCATTCCAGCTGTAAAGCTGTTCTTTGTGTACAAATTAAAGGTACATAATAAGAAAATATTAGTATCAAACAGATGGGCTGAAATGAGTGATTATAAAAGCACACATGTCCATGCAAAGCAGAATGAAAGGTATGTGCAAATAAATGTTTCTGGCATCTTTTTTTTTTTTAATCTCTTTTTGGGAGATGCAAACCACTACCTCAGATCCTCAAATCCATCCACTGCACCGTATTTATACATTTCTAGATAATGACTGTCAAACTGCAGTATTGCTATTTGCAACAGAGCCATGAAACGCAACTAGGAAAGAGCTAGAAAAATGAAATTCTTCCATCTTTCCATCTCTAGTCAGAGCCAGAGAACAGTTCTCTCCATCTTCACATTATCAAGCTGAAGTTCCCATACTTTTGACTCTCTTTACCACCACCCAAACCCCGGATACTAAGCACAAAAACCAACAGGCCTCCTAAATCATTCCACAAATTTAGTGTAAAACAGTTTGTTTTGTGAGGTCTGAGAACAAAATCCATGTATCAGGCTATAAAGCAAAGTAACACATTTATGCTATTCTGTACAACTACACCTCTACCCCGATATAACGCGGTCCTCGGGAGACCAAAAAATCTCACCGCATTATAGCTGAGACCACGTTATATTGAACTTGCTTTGCCCCCCACTGTTCCTTGTTCTCTGACCACCCCCTCCAGAGACCCCTGCATCCCTCATCACCCCCAGGACCCCACCCCCTACCCAACCCCCATGTTCCTGTCCCCTGACTGCTCTGACCCCTGTCCACCCCCCAGCCCCACCGCCTAACAGGTGCTCACTGGCAGCAGCGGGAAGCGGAGCAACGCGGCCCCAGCCTGCTCCACTCCGCCACCTCCCAGCCGCAGCGCTCCGCTTCCCGCCGCCGGGGAAAGGACGCCCCCCGCAGTCACCTATGGTGGGAAGCAGAGCAACATGGCCCCAGCACGCTCCGCTTCCCTTGCCCCAGCCCCAGCCGTGTTGCTGGGTTGGTGGGGGGGGGGGGGGCGGTGTTGGGGAAAGGTCCTGCACTCACCCGCAGCAGAAAGCAGAGCACTGCGGCTGAGAGGTGGCAGAGTGGAGTGGGCTGGAGCAGGGCTGCTCCGCTTCCTGCCGCCAGTGAGTGCGGGGAGGTTGGGGAAAGGACGCCCGCCGTACTCACCTGCGGCAGGAAGCAGAGCATTGCAGCTGGAAGGTGGCCGAGTGGAGTGGGTTGGGGCCGGGCTGTTCCACTTCCCGCCGCCGGTGAGTGCGGGGAGGTTGGGGAAAGGATGCCCCCCGTACTCACCTGCAGCAGGAAAAGGAGCAACACAGCCCGGCACCCTTAACACGCTTCTCAGAGCAGCATGTCAGAGCTTTATCGCATTGTATGCGAACCCACGTTATATCAGGATAGAGGTTTACTTTTGGTGCTTGTATTGTTATGGTCCATAATTTATAATGATCCTTTAGAAACGGAAAGCTAGGGAATTTGGTATTTCAGACCTGTCTCTCTTCCTGGATGTCTAAGAAGCGGAAGCCAACCGCTCATACTTCCTAGCTGTGCACCAGCACAGATGATTTATTATGTTGCATTACAGATGCACACGGTGCTTTACCAGAAAAATTAAGATTGCAGTGTCTGCCACAAAGAGCTAACAAAGCCAATATCAGGCAAGACCAACAAGAGATGATGAACAAGGAGGGACGGAGAGGTCATTAATACCATGCATGCGCTTGGGTAAGCAGTGCACATATCTCAAGGGTTACACAATGGTTGTGGGTGTGCTATGTTATTATGAAGCCACCTTAACAGCTACCTAGGTAAGGCTGCAATGAGTTTTCCCACTTTAGGCAGTTTTAACTGCAAATTCAAGCATGTATTTCATACTCTTTAGAGCCTCCACTGCACAATTCTCAGATTTAAAATCCATCCCTTTGGGAATCCTCCCAGAGATTAACTGCATTTGATAGCACTTTCTGCCTACTCACTTTTGTTGAAACGACGGGGAGTCTGGTGGCACCTTTAGGCTGGCAGATTTATTTGGGTGTGGGCTTTCGTGGTCGAAAACCCACTACTTCAGATGCATGGAGTGTAAGGTCCCTAGAATCTTTCACTCTCAAAAACCTCAAACATGTTGAAATTTCAACACAGGACTTGAGACTACAGGAAACCCCAGCATATGAGAAAGTCAATATACAAACAAATTATTTGGCTTCTAAGCCACAGAGACTACAACATTATCTTCACAAAAGACTTTTGTTCTGATGCTGCCTTGGCTTCCCTAGCCCTCTTGCCCTGACTCCCCCACCTCTGAGACTACAGTGCTTGGCTGTCCCAACCCTAAATTCCTCTACGCTCTCCCATCTAAGCCTCAATTAGATAAAATAGACTTCTGTAACAGGACTCCCATTGCAGCACAAGTGAAGATCATCAGGCCGAGGCTGCCCTCTGGGAAACAAGGGGACATTCACCAAACGGAGAACCTGCCTTCAGAACAGAGCTGCAAGCTCCATTTGTGAGGCAGCTTTGGATTCAAGATTCCCCCTTCTCTCCCCTCCCCGCCCACTCTCACCAGGCCCTTGTTCTTATTACAAGCTGGGGGCATGGAGGAAAAGAGAGAAAAAAGGATTTACAATCAACATTGAGCCTGATCTCCATTAGGAAGCACTTTCAAAGTCCATTCCACTTTCTATTACTATCTGAAAAGCTTGTCTTTGATTGTTGGCTGAACTCTCCATAGTCCAGGATGTTTAGACCTTAAATCTAAGATGGAAGACTTGAATAAAGATTTATAGTGAAAACCCAAGCAGATTGTGGAAGATTATAAATTTGCAGGTTATTTCAATGCAGATTTCCCAGCTTGCCCATGCCGTTAGCAACTGCAGCATCACAAGAAAAGCAGTCAGCAGCAGCACATCAATCAACGATCCAACGATTTACTCCCAGCACTGCCCTCCTGAGTAGGTTTTTAGAACATCAGTTGTTTCCCCTCTTCACTTCCAAAACCTATGACCTGTTTTCAGGACCAATTTAGAAAGCAAATCTAATCCTTTTCTCTTGTTTCTTCTCCCAGTCTGCCTGCTGTTCTTGCATCAAATTCCAAGTGACCAATTCTGCGTTGAGCAGCTTTACTCCTGCAAGTGATCTCAGTTATTCTAACACAGAACTATACAGCTGAACTTGACACAACAAAAACTGCAGGCCCAATGAGAGGACCCAGGGAAAAGCAGTTCCATTCATTCCTGTTTATCTACCCAAGATATCTGGGTCACTACTCATCTTATAACAGGCATATTTTGAAGTCCAAGTCAATAGCTAGGTTCCTTCCTCAGGAGGCATTACTGGGCCATCAGTACATAGGACCAGACACCTAATAGTTCTAGTTTTGCACTTGTTATGCATCTTCCATCTGAGGATCTCAATGTTTTACAAATATTGATTTGGCCTCACAACCTTCCTGTGAGTAGTTGACACGATTACCTCCATTTTACAGATGAGAAAACAGGAGGGATATCTTGGATTAGTATCCTGGTCACTATCCTTCCTCCCCTCAATAAGTCAGCACAACACCTCTTAATACAGGAGCTAAATTCCTTTCTGAACCATCACAGTGATTAAAACAGCCAGCTTTGTGACAAACTGATTATGGATCAGTAGCAATAAAAGCTCCAGCAAGGGATATGACCAAGCTACTGTAGTAGTGTTCAGAGTTAAAACTAGTAGCCAAGCCGAGTACCCTAGAAACAGTAGATGGAAGATGCCATTTCTTTGCACATACCCTAACTGAAAGCCAACAGGAAAGCGAAGGTGGTAGTTCAGTGTACCCCGGTATACAAACATGCCCCTGCTGACAGATACGTGCTGTCCCTGTGCTGCTCAGCAGGGGTATTTTAACTATGGTTAAATTGGTTGTGTGTTAGTTAAGATTGTTGGAACCAACTCAAACATTCCACTGGGAGAAAAAGTAAGAAATGCATAGCTCCTGAAGACACCACTGAATTTTAGCCCCAGTGCAATTGGCCTTTAATTTTAAAGTCATTGTGCTAAGGTAAGCAGTTACACAGCATGCATTTCTGGTAATATCGGGTGTTCTTGATAAAATGGAGCTAGTCCGGTGGTACACAGCACTGCACACCTTGTCAGTCTCCTCTAACTTAAAATAAGCCGCCCCACAATCTATGGAATCAGTCATAGTGGAGGAGATCTGTGAGATGCGCCATAGCTAAAAATGGACTGCAGGTAGCCAGCTGGTGAGAGAGCTTGGGTACTCACTCCGGCCAGCGATTTCTGGATATTCTCCCTGGCTCTGGCAATGTCGCGTAGGATCGTGCTGGCTCCGTTCTCCTGCAAACAGCGCAGAAAGAACCAAGATGTTTTGTAAAATGAGACATGAGAAATTGCTGTGGGCAGCTAAGAGGGAGAAGACTGGATTTTTTAGCAATGATTGAGTGAGTATTGGAAGCAGGTTTTCAAGAAGCATCAGTTGGAGACACGGAGTACAATGACTGCAGCTTAGTATTGGTCATGTCATGCTATGCCTCCAGAACAGTGTCCAGTTGCAGAGTTTTGAGACCTCAATGTTTTGCTTCTCCCCACTCTGGTACGCTGACAGGCTGGCATAGCTATCGCTCAGGCAGGTTATCAGGATCACATTAGAGCGCCCCTGGAGCTCTGGTTAGGCAGCTAATTTCCTTAAAAGATTGTGTGTGAATTTCATGCTGGTGTGAAGCGGCAGAGTCCTGCAGACTGAAACCTTCTAGCACTGCCACAGCCTGGGCTACACCCACTCTTTGAATAGCTTTTCCACATTTGGGTGCCACATCCCCAAACTGGAGGGTCCACCTCCTGGGGCGAGAGTTCAGTTTCCAGGGTCGAAGTATTCCTTGGCTCTCTGAGACTACCAACAAGAGCACCAATTATAGCGGAGATTTCTGTGACACAGACTCCTGTCCACTGGAAACTGGACTGAGCACCAAAACTCATTTCACATTGGGCACCAGTCAGCCCCAAATAATCCCACACTCGCATGGCACTTCCCAATTTGATGCAAATTAAAAAAAGTTTACTGAAGACTTCCTTACTAGGAAGGGAGTGTTGTAATAAACAGCTCCAAGAGTTTCAGTCAGTTGAGTTTCAGGCCACTTCTGGCAGGTAAAATTTCCTTCTTCACTGAAAGTTCTTTGTGTGTCATGTGATATTCTAATTATTCCCCTTTCTACTACACAGAGCACAGTTGTGCTTTAGAATCTGCTTTAATGTTTTACTTAAAACTTCCAATTTTTTAGACCTACTGTAGGAACATCTGCCCTTCAAATAAATGTTGTACAGAGCTTTGTGCTACCGCTATGGTAGCATAGCCAGCAGAAATTCAGCAGAACATGCCTAGAAGCTACTAAAGCATTGACCTTTGTTTAAAAGCTTGGCCCTGCCACTCACAAAACAGCCATTTAAGTTTTCAAGCCGCTTTCTATGAAATTAAATGCATATGCAGTTAACCGTCCTTTACATTTTAGGAAGGGAGCATCACTGCTCCCGACAATCTTACTCCAGTTGTGGGGGTGCAGATGCCTCAGGAACGGAAGTGTGAGCCACCCTGAGTACTTTATGCTGGAACTGGAGTTTGCTTTCCCTTCTCTTCCCCCAGCATAGCCACCACTGCTCTGGTGCAGACAAGTAATATTTGCAGCATTCCCGCCTGTTAACTTTACAGCAAAGCCAGAAAGGGAATGTGGGTCACAATCTCTCTGGAGTGTTAGCACCACTCTATTCCCATCAGGCACTCGGTCTCCAGGATGTGCCTGGCAAAAAAGCAGCTTGGACACTCCTGAACACTGGCTCCCTGGGAAAACAGGGAATTGCTAGATATTGTAATAGCTCAGGTAGGTCAGTCCCGAGCATAACTTCCCACCCTCCCCTATTACCTCAACATTTGTTCTCAGAGCTTGTGAATGGGATAGAAAATTACTCACAGATAGGTCACAGACCCTATTTGTGGCCCTGCTGCAGGTAGGGCGCAAGTAACCCGAAGGATTAAGAAAAGACCAGGTAAGCTATAACCCAGTGTTCCCCGCATTCACACAGCTGAACCTCATCTTGTACACGGGCAAATCAGCTTCAGATACACCCTATATTTTGAACACTGTGGTTCTCAAACTATAGCCTGTGGAACACTGGAGGGGTTTGAAGCAATTCTTTGTGGTCCCCACAATGAAACATTTTGAAAACCAAACAGGGAATTTGGTGACAGGACCTGATAGTCCAAGAGAGGATCTCTTACAAATTGGTCTCCAGAATAGGAGAATTACTACCAGACCTTAACTACATACAGGTGAGAAGGGTCATTCTTTCACCTGCTATCAGTACTGGGAGCTCCTTAGACTGTAGGACACGGCAAAAACCACTTCCTTACTACTTGAGGATATGTATTACCTGTTGGCACGAAGGACTGGCAACTGGCCCATTCATCTGTTCATAGTATCTCTTCTCAGCATCGTCATACTTGAATTTATCAAACCAGATCTTCTCATGCATAAGGAATTCAGCTGCCATTTTTCTGCAAATAAGAAGAGACATTATGAGCACCTAGGAACATTTAAGATTAATTGCTTGTATCAGGTTCATCAGCAATAGCACTTATTCCCCCCCACCCTACAGGACTACATTGTAGCTTTCTGCCCTTTATCTTTCTTCCTCTCTGGTGAAAAGCTTCAAGTAAATGGGATCCTATTAAGAAAGCAGGGCATTCTAATCATCCACCCACCTGCCTGCCTGATCTGACCTGTATTTAGCAACACAGCATGAAGTGGGAGCTGTAAATGTTGGACAGTCTGCACCTTCCCCTCTGTAAATGCTAACTCCACCAGGATATATAGATCAAAATGTCAAGACACCTAAAAATCCACACAGGTCAATTAATACAATAGCTTTAAAAACTGGACAGAATCGCAAAACTTTTGGCTCATGTACGGAGACTTTTTTTTTTTTTTAAATATGCCTAGCCAGCCTTAGTAACTAAAAGTACTAAGTTCCTTAACATAGCTTGTAACACAACACAGAGTGGAGGACAGTGTTTTAGCCACATTACATCTATGTTAAGAAGCAGTGTTCAAACAGGAGCAAGTTGAGCACATGGTTCTAGCCCTGCCCACACCTGTATCAGAACTGTTCTGCTCCAACCAGGCTATCTTTACTCCTGGGGGAATTCTGTGCCACTGCGCAATGCAGAATTTTGCAGAAATTAACAGTGTGCGTGCAGAATTTCCTTTACCCCACAGAAATGGGCTGGATTGTTGCCAGTCACCACTAGGGGCCACTGGACTCAGCAGAGCCCAGCTTGCACATAGAAGACACTGCTGGGTGGAGAAGGAGCTAGAGGATTCCTGGAAGCCTCAGTTCCCAGCATGCCCTGAGGGAAGGAGAGGGTGGCACGCAGGAAACTCTGTGCAAGCCTGGTACCAAGCATCAGGATGTTTCTCCCTTTGGATCCCCAGGTTTGTTTGGTTTTTTATTTTTTTTGGGGGGGGGGGTTGGGTGTCTGGGCAAAGGGGGGCCCCCGCAACTGGGCTCTGGGAGGGGTGCGGGTGTATTGGATGGGCGGGGGGCTCTGCAGCTGGGCTCTGGGGGGGGGGAGGAGGGAGCTGTGGGTGTCTGCCCCCCACGGCCATGTTCTGGGTGTGGAGGGGAAGGGGGCACAGAAACAGGAAGTGGGGTGTCATAGCGATTTCTTTAATGCTTTTCTCCTGGGGGAATTTTTGTGTGTCCATATTGTTATAAATATGCTTGCTGACATATTTTGAAATAAACTACCAAAATAATTGAAACTGGCATGATTATGTACAGAGTTATTTTGACAATTTTAAAATATTGTGTGCATAATTTTTTGGCACAGAATGCCCCCAGGAGTAGATTATTTTACATGGTTAATGCTAGCGCAGTTCGGACCCTCTAGATGGGCAATGTATCACTGAGTGTGCGGCAGAACCAGATTACCCAGTCTTCCTAGATAACTCCTGAATAGTACATGGCATGACAAACAAACAAACAAGAGATACTAAAATAGTGTCTCCTTTCAAGTCAAGAACCACAGAAGATGGCATATAGAGGGGTCGAAGTTGGACCTGCAGGGCTGTATTTTCAGAAGACCCTGTAGTCATTTAGAAATTAAACTGTTACACTATTGGGGAGATATCCTTCCCATTGTGCATTGTGTTAGTCAGAAATCATGAGATTCCACTCCATGTGTGGGATAAGGGGGATGTTCTAAAATGCATAGGGGTTCTAAAATGGCTACGAAAGTAGGTCAACCTATTACTTTGTAAGTGGTAACAATGAATTCAGAGGCAAAGGGGTTAACTTAACATGAGTATGCAGTTAAATAGCTTCCAAAGACTATTTAACTTCATGCTGTATTGGGGGATAGGGCTATTACAAGAACCTAACATGGAGGACATACAGTTATTTCAAAGCAAGGGCACAGTACAGGAGCTCAGGACAAAAGGTCAGTTTGAGGGGTAAGAGGAGACAAGAAAGGAGCATCTCAGTGAAGTAACAGCAATGACAAAGCCCTGTTATGAGACGCGTAAGCAGGAACATAGCAACTAAGGAATATCAGCTTATGTAAAGGGCATTTAAACATCTTTTAGGAAAAGTTTACACCACTCAAATGCCCTAAGACAAGGACCATAACTTCATGAACCAGCCTAGACCTTTGCAAGCCCTACAAATCCTCCAAAACACACCTCCAGATCGCAACACTGGTTGACCAAGTAATGCTTTGTACTGTACAGTTGTAAAAACATCTCAGTACCAACACCAACCCATTCAGAAAAGCAGAGAAGGATCAAGAGAGACTGCTACAAAACCCTCTCCAAATTCTGTAACCCCTTCCCAATGTTCACATCATTCCTGCAAGTGACTGCCAGAAATGCTGTCCATATACACAAGGCTACATGCAGCCAGTTTACCACACACAATCCTAATTATGCACAGGACATATCCACCACACACTGTACATGTTGTACTGACACAATCTTCATTTCATGGGGAGTGTGTGTGGTACAGATTCTCCTTCCTCCATCTGGCCACAGAGAATGCAATTCAAACTCAAGGGATTACAAGTGTCTCCTCAAAGGGAGGAGAAAGACAGACCTATTCTCTGTGAATTTATTGAGGTTAATCTAATTCCCACTGCTGGGCTACAAAGCAGCACTTAAGTACTGGCCTTTAAACAAACCCACAGAAGAGCTACAGCTCAGAAGGTAATGTGGCCTCTGAACGGTAGAAAAGTTTTGGGTTCAGCAAGTAGAATGCAATTATGTAAAATGAAAATACAAGCTGCATTGTTTCATGTACAGTGGAACAAAAATGCTGTTCTATACTCACCCAAGACAGGCAGCTTTCAAATATTTCCAGCCTTGAAACAAAATTAGACTGTTCTAATTAGACTAATCACAGGGCCAATAACTACGGATATTTTCTGCATTTTAAAAATTCATCTCCCTTCCCAGCTCCAATGTTTGTTCATTGGATTTGTTATAATCTAGTTCACCTGCCCTTACACGCCCAGATTAAACACCCACTTTTAGACAAAATGGTTTATCAGATTAGTAAAACTAGCTTCCCTCAATTGTTCAGAGGAGGCACCTGCGGTCTCCAAATTGAAACTTTGAGCCTCTTTTACAGTCAAATGGCACCTTTCATCCCAAAGGATCCCAAAGCTCCTCTACAAACTGAATACACACAGTGCCACAAAAAAGCATCCACTTCTCAGGGGAAGCCAGTGGAAAACCTACATACAGCAAATTCTAGGGAAATGTTGGTCAAAGCCACTGGAACAAATTCCTTCTCTTGTGAAGGATGCAACGGGATCTTTAATACTCATGCACTGCAAACACGATATCCATCCTAAAGATCTAATCCACACAAAAAAGGCTACTGCTAAACCTGCCTAAAACTCAGTTTATAAACCTCAGAATGATGAGGGGCTAAGTCACCTGTGCCACCCCCAAAGCAATGCTCAAGACGATAGGGTCATCCCCTCCACCTTTCTGCCGGTAAAGCACTTTGGGATTAAAGGCTCTGTGCAAGAAATGG
The DNA here is from genome assembly GCF_965140285.1 of Lepidochelys kempii. Classification (NCBI taxonomy): domain Eukaryota; kingdom Metazoa; phylum Chordata; order Testudines; family Cheloniidae; genus Lepidochelys; species Lepidochelys kempii. Next base: position 3,941,781 of record NC_136381.1, on the reverse strand, counting down.
GTGGCCTGAGCACAGGACTGGGAGTCAGAACTCCCAAGTCAAGAGTTCTAACCCCTTCTTTGACTTCAGTTCTCTGTGATCTTGAGCAAATTATCTAACTTGCCTGGCTCCAGCTATAAAATGACAACAACTTAACTTCCGATGTCCCGGGGTGTTTGAGAATTAATTACAACTCATCGTAACAGTGAACTACCTTAAAAAAGAGGGCCCTCCAATAACCCTGGTGGTAAAGCGAAGCCTGATTAAGGTTAAACAGGACCTTCGGCTCAATGATTGGAGGTTACGTCTATAGTGCCAGTGTTGTGTTTGGCACTAAAGACCCACAGGGAGTTTGCCTTCTACATACGCAAATTATTTCAGCTCAATCCTGAAACATCAATTTTTCGAGTTTGAGTGTTACCCCAGAATAAGCTTTTCCTACTTAGTTTCTGATGCGGGAACGCTTGCAGCACGAGAAGCAGGTCGAGACTGTTTTGCTAGCGTGAGTTCTGGAACCCTTGCATTATCTTGTCTGCTCGACATTTTCAGGGCCTCAGATGCATAGTATCGTGATTCAGCACTGTCGTATGTGGGTTTACTAAGCCACAAAGGCTCATTGTCCTTGTGCAGGAAATACCAGGTAGGTGGAGGGTGCTCGGCATCTTTAGAAAGGGAAGGGTTGGTGGTGAACTCCACATGTCGGGAATTCATTCGTTTCCCGGGACTGTGGCCCTTCTTGTCCTTTCGGCTGCTCTTCGAGGCTTCTGGGCGGCTGCGCTCTTGTGGCTTCACCTTCCCTGGGGGCTGCCCATCAGTCATGTTCTCGTAGAAACATTTCTCAGCATCATCATAAATAGGTTTCTCCAGCCACACCTCCGAGATCAATGCCTGCAAGCTCAATATCTGAGGCTTGCCATTTATTGTCTGGTGTGCAGGACTGGGCAAACTGGTAATGAAAGACGCACCAGAATGAACCACATCATCTGTTGACAGGTGTGGTGTAGCAGGGGTTGCAGGAGTAGGTAGAGCTGTTATATACCCTTCATCTGGAGTTTGTTGATCAACATCACCATAGTCACTGTTCCATTGTACCGATGGAAGATCGAGGAAGTGTGGATGAACAAAAGATTGAGACCTTTCAACAAACACCTTCTCTGCATCATCGAAGTTGAACTTGTTGACCCAGACATTCTGGATGACATGGTGACAAGCAATCAGACTTGCATGGGTGCAGTGCAAGACTGCTAGGTTCTTCCTTGGCTTATGAACACCTGGGACAGCTTCTTCTGACCAGGACACTAATGCTGGCTGCTCAGCAACCAGTTCAGTCTCAGGGGCCTTCTGGGTCAGGTCATCTGCAAGTTTCTTTCTGAACATGTTTTCAGCGTGATCGAAGAAAGGTTTGTCAAACCACACGCGATCAGCTAATAAACCAGTCAGGACGAAATCTACCTTGGAGACCAAACTCTTGGTTTTTGGAGAGCGCTTCCTTTTCTTTTGCTTCTTTCCATTTCTCACTCTTTTCACGTCTTTCAAGTCGCCCTCGACAGGATCATCGGGGCTGTTCATTGCCTCCATCTCTTGGCACTTTTCAGAGGCTGAGGCTGCCAACGTGGCTTCTCTTTCATAATGGAGCCTCTCTGCTTCATCATAAAGGTGCTTGTCCAACCAGACCTTTTCTAGTGAATACGGGAGCTTCCTTGTCCTCATCTTCCAAATAGTGGCAGCATTAAAAGATAAGCACAGTAATGTAGTTGCAACATAACTAAAGAAGCCAATGGCATACATTAGATTTTAGCCATATCTTAAGCATTGCAAAGATTATATAAAAACCCACCACTCAATCATGATTAATATATTAAGAAATGGTGCTTTGGGCGTTTAATTCAATTTCTATTTAATTGTTTACACATTTCAGTGAGAAGGCATTAAATTGTCCACATGTTTAATGCAAGTTCAAAATTGATCTATTTCTCTGTAAAGCACCTTTTTAATTAAGTTATCTGCTTCCACGTTCACATTTCCTCTGGTCATACCTGTATTAAGTCCTCAAAAACTAAAGCCACAGGACTCTACATGTAGTTCACATTTTACACTGTAAGGTACAGCTGTCAGTAGTGTAGGCCAAACTTGAATCCTTTTCAAAGTTTTATGGTATAGTGGAGGGATTTTCCAAATCATCGTCTGTTAAACACCAACAATGTGCTAACTAGATATCCTTAAACCGGTATTTTTGGAAAACTTGTTTAAAAAAAAAATTCCCTACTCACGAAAATCTTTTGTAGCCACTGCCAATATAGGACATGCTGTATTGTACTTCACTGCTATAAAACCAGCAGAGAGAGCAAAGGAAACTATTCCCAGAGCTGCACAAAGTTAGCTGAGATAAGGGATGCTTACGCATTTTTTCATAAAATACGCTCTTGAAAATGAATTTGGCTTCGTTTAACTGAAGTAATGTGCACCCATTATTAGGTTGGAGTAAGGTTATGTGTTAGTAATGGGCTCCTGGCTTTCTTGGAAACCATGAATATCTCAAATATATTTTGAGCCAACAAACTTTGACACTCATTGGATTTCAGTTAAAAACCAATTCCTGCCAAATGGAAAGGACAATAGATTTTAAGAGGGTATCTCAGGGTTCATATATATTAACCTTCATTATATGTGACAAGCTTATTTTAAATACAGCAGTTTTAGAAAGATCTACCTATAATTTTAAGCTAGACTTTGTTAAATGCTATCGTTTCACATTTAAATCAACTGAAATATGCCATACAAAGGAAGTGGAACAAATGTTGCATTTGTTTGGAGTGAGAGTCTTGTGCTTTAAATATTGTTTATAATCCACTATGAAGTCAAATTTAGCTTCCAGTATATCAAAATTATCAAACATGACATTGGAGATATTTTCTCCTAACTGCAAGATTTACAGCAGTGCTCAGAAATCCAGGTAATGGTTAGCTACCAAGTTTCAAGATAATAAAAGAGTAAGTGCACAAATCCGATTGAAAACTAAGTAGCTGCAGTTTTTTGCTTACCTGCGCGTCTCAGTTTCAAGATTCTATGTCACTCTGCAATAGGTGATCAAATCAGAATCATTTAAAACTGAACATTTTCCAACATTCCATTGGTACAGATGGCGATACCAACAGTTGGGAAAAAAAATCAGAAATTTGTATCTCAGGACTTGGCAGACAAGTAAAGGGGAAAGTATTTTCAAATGTAAGTGCCTTTGCCATTTTAAACTTACACTTATTATTTTGGGAATTTTTACATTAAGATATTTTTTAAAAATCTATAATCTAAATACAGTATTAAAATCACAATTTCTAAGGGGAACCCTTTTTTTTTTGCTTACAAATAAAAACTGATACTTTTCATCAGCTACAGAAGACACCGAACAACTCTTGTCCAACTGAAACAAACAATATATTTCTCTTGATTAAAATATTGAAACTGGAAACTCTGCTTTACCCTATGGACATTAATAAAACACTTCTTATTACAGTAAGCCACCAGTTTCCAAGATAGAGAGAATTAATCCTACTTATTACTTTCAAAGTCAAAGCGCCCCATTGAGTGCGTGTCAATGTGGGGATAAAGCAGCAACTCTATGATCTGGCCCTCAGGATAAGCCATGCTGTCACAGCTTCCTTGGCATTGTGACCAAGCAGGCAATGATGACATCAGATTATAGGTTAAAGTCAGAACACATGCTAGTTGCATAAAAATGACTAAAATGTTAATCAGGTGCACAAAGTACTCTAGAATGTAAAGATGACCACATTTCACTCTTTCATTGTAAAAGCATGGTAGCCCCACACTTATTTTAGTGTCAGATTTCTGACTTAGAAATATTGTACATGTTAACCTTTGTACTCAGAGAAAAAGGGAGCAGTCTCTACCCCACAAGACAAATGTTGACTAGCAATACCTACTACAAGAAATCTTTTAAAGGGAATGGAGTGTTTGGCCATTTACACTGAGGAACTGTTTCGCACAGGAGCTTCCTTCCAGTGTATCCACAGAAAAATAGCATCCTCCACAGAGGAAGAAATAACCTGAATTTGGGTTATTGAGCAGTAGGTGGAGAAGGAAAAGGGATGATGATACTGAAAAGGATTAGGACTGAAGAAGGAATAGGATTAGGACTTTTCACAGCCAGTGATTACTTAAAACACGTTTCAGAGTAGCAGCCGTGTTAGTCTGTAATCGCAAAAAGAAAAGGAGGACTTGTGGCACCTTAGAAACTAACAAATTTATTTGAGCATAAGCTTTTGTGAGCTAGAGCTCACTTCATCGTGTTATTCAAAATTAAACTACAATGTTGCAAGGGTTGTATAATTTTATTATACTGTTCACCTAGTTTTGATCATCTTAAGTGTACAAAATGTGAAAGTGCAGGGAAAGTGCATGCTTACTCAGATCAGCATGCGCCTAAGATGGATAGGACAGTTATGTCTATAAACCTGAACTTTTAACGTATTGACTGCAATAGCTCAATAAGGACACTGAAGTGGGAACTTCGGGTATCACGATTTGTACGAGGTGTTTTAGATTAACAGAAGGGGGTTGCTCATTGGATTGGGTTTTCTTAAATCATACCAAGAACAAAATATAGGCTGGAAGTGAACAGATAAAGCCTTCCATTTAAAAAGTCACATGTGATTGTATCCGGTAAATCCGTGGCAGGAAAGTGCTTGCTCTGCATCTAAAGGTCACCTTCTGGTTACAATTCTCAACTACTTCAGAGAAGAGGGGAGATAGTCTTCGCTCTTAATATTCTGCTATTACATGTTTAACATTTAGTCTGCATTACTATAATTGAGGTCTGACATTAGGGGGGAGGGATAGCTCAGTGGTTTGAGCATTGGCCTGCTAAACCCAGGGTTATGAGTTCAATCCTTGAGGGGGCCATTTAGAGATCTGGGGCAAAAATTGGGGATTGGTCAGGGGGTTGGACTAGATGACCTCCTGAGGTCCCTTCCAACCCTGATATTCTATGATTCTATAAGAAAGCAACTACATAGCAGATAAAATGGGAGATTACTTAAATCCAGTTTAACATAATTAGTGACAGTTTCTTGCAACACCTCAAATGACCTCTCTGATTAATCAATGAATAGCAGTCATTGTGATGTGCATATATGGGGGTACCTGTGCATTATGTATTTAATAAGGGTACTTAGAACTCTATTACTATTACAGGATGTGTGTTCTCATGTAAAACCAGATGAGAGATCTTTCTCTCCAAAGAAGTGAAACCAAAATGAACTGTTGTACTGGTGAATGGTAAATTCCTATAAGCACATTGTCATTTCTATTATTATTAGAAGACAGAAAACTTAAATTGACAGTGACCTGTTTATAACTGAGGTGAACAAAATCCTAGCACCAGTACATGCAAATCCAGTGATTTTATTGGAAAAAAAAAAGAAAGCAGAAGTGACAAGATATTGACCTGTAAGTACTTACTTTTTTTTAGTTCCTATGACAGCATTAAGAAATAAAGTTAGGAAAAGTGAGATGCAGAACTAGTGAGAGCACAGTTAAACAAGTCATATAGCAGGTAGGATACTACTTGTAGAAAATATTTTAACTTTCAAAAGAAATTATTAACAATACCATTTACTGAGAAGTTGTGGCTGTTTAATACTAATGAGTCTAGAACTAACTAAATAGAACTATGTACATATACATCTAAAACCCAACTGTATGTGTTTTTAAATAGTCAACACTAAAAATACAATTAGATTATGTACACACTGGAGTTGTTACCTCAGTGTATAGGGATCAGCCTTTGGTAAACTGCAAATGTTTGTTGAGTATTCAGAATAGCCTTTAGAGATGTTAACTAGCTAGAGTTAACTGGCAATTAACTCAAGGATTTAAAAAAAAAAAAAAAAAAAAAGACAAGCCTGTAGCAGAAATTTATTAAAAGATTATACAAACAATTTCTGGAAGAAGTCTAGTCCCCCTAAGAATTCAACAGGTCTCCTTTTTAGTCAAGAGTGGTTTTGAGACAGAAAAGATACATATTTCGATGTCTGTTAAACATGACGTTTTAGAAGTTAATTCCTTCAAACACCCAGCCTGCGGGCCACGTACAGCCTGCGGGCCACGTACAGCCTGCTTAAGATATTTATCAGCCCCTCGGGCACGATCAACTTACCAGAAATAAAGCTTATAAAATTTATTCTTAACATATAAAATGCTAGTGCAAAGAAAATCTTCCAAATGGGAACTGCATGCAGCCAATTAAGAGTCTACAAACATCCTGAAACAATTCTGAGATACAGTCAGTTCCCTTTTATCTCAACAGAGTGTTAATTCTTAAACCCAATTATGGTTACGGATACACTAGAGAGCTTACCACCACTGTAAGCTCTCTAACCGCTCTAAGCCTACGGAAGAGAAATCTCCCATCAGCATAGCGCTGTCCACACCGGTGCTTATGTCGGTGTAACTTATGTCTCTCAGGGGGGTGGTTTATTCACAGCCCTAGGCGATCTAAAATATGCCAATTATGCTGTAGTATAGACATAGCTTATGACCTTTTAAAAGTAAGATTTTTATATAATGTAAGTGTACAACTGCCAATGTAAATTGCACAGTTATACACATAGGACAGTTTCAAATGCAATTACCTGATTTAACAAAAATATCACATCTACGTTAGGGGAAGTATTTTAACCAGTTAAAACCCTAGTGTAGACAAAACCATTATTGCTTTAGTGTGTGTTAGCTTCTGGAGGCAACTCGGAAGAGCACTGGTAGGTGCTTTGTAACAACTCTGCCCAGAGCTATTCATTTCACTTTCATGAGCACTAAGCTTTACAACTAAAAAATAATCTTACTGTGCTTAATGAATAATCTCTGCAACAGTTTCTATTCCTGAGTACGTCAATAGTAAAAATCAGAGAAGTGAAGAACCCTGCTCTATACTTAAATGCAAAGTACAATCATCTTATAAGTCTTTATCGTGCTCCCTAAATTGAATATGGTTATTCATTTCTTATGCATTTCATTCATCATAACTATTCTAGGAACTACTAGTATTACGTACAAAATGTTTCTATGATTATAAAAATATATTATAAAAATACGTGCGCAGACTAGACAAGAAAAGTGCAACAATGTGTGTTCTTGCTGCACAGGTTGGATACTGGCCTTTGTATTATCCATGCCACTGAAACATAACAGGCAGCAACTTAAATGGCGGCACAAAGTGTACCAGCTATTTTGTGAGGCTTAAAACATCAAAAAGGCAATTGTATTACTTGTGTTGATTAGTACATAATTATCAACCTCCCTCACCCAATGTAAAGTTACACAGGACAATGCAGTGAAAACTTCCCATAAGCAACATTAACAACCATCTAAAAGCCCTCTAAGTTTCAACAATTTCTAATTGAAAATGCCTAGTTGGTCAGCTTCATTTTCAGTTTCTGCTTACCACTACTTCTTCGCTCTTACAAACTAAAATATGGCTGTCACACTGGATTTCCAATGATACAGGGGAATGCGTAGTTAAAAATGTGATGAAAACATTTATATCAATGTTTCATAAAACCCAAAATAAGATTTGGGCTTAAGCATTTTAAGTGTATTATTCCTTTAAGTTTTTTTTTTTTCTTTTTAATTAAGGGAACACTTTTTCCACAGCAGCTGTTGTTTCTGGAGGGAAACGTCAGCTGCTTTTCAAAATCCACAATCTTAAACAGTGTAAGATTACCAATGAGTTCACTGTAACTCCCTACAGTAGAGCCCATTGATAATGAAATAGAAGGCAAATACCAAATAGCTTCATTGCCACGTAATATGAAAATGGTCATTCTGATTCTTTACAAAATGCAACTTTATGATGAGGTGGTTCCCACTGCATGGGTTCTGTAATATTTTTTTGCAGCTCTCCACATCTACAGGTCATCATTCTGGATGTAAATCTGTTTATACCATTTGGCATTACTGATCTAGACAAATCCAACAGGGATTATTTATAGAGTACTCACGCACTATCTCACATGTCACATCCATCCCCCAACAGAATCAACTGAAAGCTAATCCCAGCAACAGCAAGGAAAATAAATGTCAACTACAATGGAAAACCCAGAGTGGAAAGAGAAATTTGGTAGTTAGTTCAATTATGTGCACATAAGAAAGAATCACTTTAGTTAAGCATTTGATCTCACTAAAGAAATTACCAATCCAGCTACATGCAGTACTTTTTGTGGGGAGATTACAGAGCGTTTCAGGATGTAACTGAGCAAAAGGATTGCCAGTCAACCAACAAAATGACAGTTAGGACCTCCCAACTATGATTCCTTGAAACCTTGACATTTGCCCCAGGTGATTAGCAACCAATAAGCAGCACCTAAAGTTACTCAGCTAATAGGTGCAGAAAAGCAAGTCTGGAGATACCTGTCACTGGGAAAGAAAGGCTCCATTTGCTCCTCCAGACAAGTGTGTAGTGCTGCAGAAAATCAGAGTTGGGAAAGGATAAGAAATAAGTTTAATAAGAAAAAATATATCAACTAGTATCGGAGAATGAACAGAATAGCGAGGGGAGAAAGGAGGAAAGTATACCTGTAAAGAAAAGGAGGAAAGCCAGGCAGGGAAAAGAATATGTACCTGAAAGAAAAGGAGAAGTGAGCAAGGAGGCATAGGGTGCATAACCAGAGAAGGTAATAAGGAACATCTGGCCAAGGCAAGCAACTCAATGGTATTTCTCCTGGTCTGTAACAGGATAGACTTTTGAATGCTGCATCCAATCAATTCCAATATGCCATGGAATGTTCTAGGCATCAATGGGCAGAACCCTAGCCATTTTGGTGGAAATCAGAAAGCCAGAAGGGGGTAGAGGGGACACACACAACCCCCTGCATTTAGTTAGCAGAACCTGCAATTTTAACCACATCTAATTGTGTACAGATCAACAAGCTGGTTCATAGCAGCATTGGGGGGGGGGGGGCATGCCAGGAATCTGTGAAAGAGGAGGAATTGGAGAATGGAACACAAGGAGCTTATGCAAGGAATGGAGACTGTAAGAAGCCCCTTATGCGTGCAATGCACTCAGACTACAAACACAACAAAGCATGCGACTCTCTAGGTAATAAATGTGGTTGTGACCAGAATAAATCAGCATTAAATCAGAGATTATGGAGTGAGATTGCTACACAGCAACAGAAAACGCAAGAACAGCAGCATAATCCTGAAAGCTTCAGGAAAGCCTGAGCTGTAACAGAGCTGAGAGGAAGCTGGAGATGATCAGCAGCCTGCTGCATCGGGCCCTTTCTTAAGGAGTGCTCAAGGATACTTCATGACAAATAGGCCTATCATCAGGGAGCTAAAGTACCCAGATAAGTGGACCCATCAGATATTTCCCCTTTCGTTTTTCAGTGCAGAGAGCCTCAAGTGCCAGCAGAAGTTACCAGAGAGAGCTGCTGAAAAGTGAGTCAGCACCACAGAGTTCACCCACCCCTGGGGCTGCCGGCACACAAGAAAGAGCTCCCTGGTTGTGAGGGGAGCACCGGGCAAATAGGGTGACGCTCACAGTGGGGGTGCAGGGGGAGGGGAGGATTCTTTGGAGGACCCACCTATAAGCCTTCCTCGGCACCACCTGCATCCACAGCCGACTCATCAGCTGTGAGGGAAGCACACGCTCATACTGGGGGGGGGGAAGGAGTCTTGGGGGGCTCAGGTACGATCCCCCCAGGAGCTTGCTCACCGCACAGGCATGGGGGAAAAGCGATTCTTCTGCGAGAGACCGTCCCTGCCGCCACTCGCTATCCCCGCCCTCCCCCAGGGCACCACCGCAGGGCTCCCTGGCGAGGAGGGGCGCAGAGGGTGGGCAGGATGGCGGAGCAGGGCAGGCGAGGACTCTCCTTGGGGGAAGCACAGAGACCCTGCCCCCACCACCTGCCCACCGCAGGGCTCCCTGCCCGAGAGAGGAGCGGGGGCTGCTCGCGGGGAGGAGCGGATCCTCGGGGGGGGGGGGGCACAGAGGGATGCAGATGAAGGCCCCGCCCCGCCCGAAACCACCAGCAGCCACGGGGGAGGTCCCCGCCCCCCGGCCAGCAGCCCCCTCCCGCGAGCTCCCTACCCATGAGGGGAGCACGGGGGAGGGGTGTCGGGGAACCCACCTCAGTCCCACCCCCTCCCGCGCGATGTGGGGCCCGGCCCTGCCTCTAGGCCCCTCCGCGGCTCCGTACTCACGCGGCGAGCCCTCAGCTCTACTCGGCCTCAGTCAGCGGAAAGGAAGCGGCGCTGGCCGCGCGGGGGATTCTGGGTCGCGGCGCCGACCAACTGTGGCTAGAGGGAGGGGGAGCCGGCGGGCGGGCGGGCGGCGGCGCTGGGGGGGGGGCACGTAGAGCGGGCGCGGGCACGGCCGAGGGGGCTGCAAGAGTGGAACAGTCCGGATGAGGGGTGGCTCTTTGCTGTGAGGGGGATGGCCCGTTCTGTGGAGGGGAATGGAAAAGGCCGAGGGATTGGACACCCCCTCTTGCGACAATGGAACATTCCAGCGAGGGCCGGCTATGGGAATTACAGCCTACCACAGGTGGAAGAGTCCAACGGGAGGAGGGGGGGGGACGGCAGGACGTTCCACCTCGGGAGGGGGGGAGGAAGAGGAGGAGGAGCAGCGACGGCGCATGCGCTGTGGCCGCCGGCCCGCCCTATCGGCTCTCAGGGGCCAGAGAGGAGACAAAAGACCTTGGCTCCTCGCCCCCGCCCCCGGTTATAACGCGCCCCCCCCGCCGTCGGGCCGGGCCCCTCCGTCTCCCCGGGACGGTCCAGGGCCGGGCGGGTTTATGGCGGCCGGCGGCCGCGGCCCCGGCGCCGGGCCCCGCCATGGATCCAGCCGCGGCTCGGCCCGGCGAGCGCGCTGAGCGGCTGCAGGCAGCCCCCCGCATGGCCTGCGGGCGGGACGCGCCGCTGCCCCCGGCCGCCGGGGACCCCCCGGCGCTGGGCCTGCGGGAGCCGCCGCGGAGGAGGCGCTCCCCGGACGGGACGGGCTCCCGGCGGCCCCGCGGGCGGCCGGGCAGCGGCGGCAGCAGCAGCAGGGCCTCGCCGGGGCTGGAGGAGCCGAGCCGCCGGGGGCCTCCGGGGCAGCCGGGCGGAGGGAGCCCGCTGGAGCTGGAGGAGCCGGGCAGCAGGGAGCCGTCCCCGGTGTGCCTGGAGCTGGGCGAGCCCGGGGCGGCGGCGCGGTGCCGGCGGGGCGGCGGGCCCCCCAGCCGGGGCCCCGGGGGGCTGTCGGTGAAAATGGCCTTCCGCCGCGCCTACTCCATCAAGGACAAGCTGCAGGCCATCGAGCGGGTGAAGAAGGGCGAGCGGCAGGCCTCGGTGTGCCGCGACTTCGGGGTGCCCGGCGGCACGCTGCGCGGCTGGCTCAAGGACGAGCACAAGCTGCGCTGGTTCCTGGACCAGCTGGGCGGCGAGGTGGGCACCCAGCGCAAGAAGATGCGCCTGGCCAACGAGGAGGAGATCGACCGGGCCGTCTACACCTGGTTCCTCACCCTGCGGCAGCACGGCGTGCCGCTCTCGGGGCCCATCATCCAAGCCCAGGCCGAGGCCTTCGCCCGCCAGATCTACGGGCCCGAGTGCACCTTCAAGGCCAGCCATGGCTGGTTCTGGCGCTGGCAGAAACGGCACGGCATCTCCAGCCAGCGCATCTACGGCGAAGGCGGAGGGGGGGATCCCGCCGCTCCGGGGACCCCGCCGCTCAAGGCTGAGCTGGAGCTTGGGGCCCCCTCTTCCGCCTTCCCGGACCCTTCGCTGCTCCTGCCTCCGCCTCCGCCTCCTCCAGCTGCCATGGCACCTTCCGACGGGGGAGGCTATGGGGACGAGCAGATCTACAACGCCAATGTAACCGGACTCTACTGGAAACTGCTGCCGGGCCAGGCTGGGGAGCTGCGGGCCCATTCCCCCCGCCTGCAGCCTCCCCCCCGCCGGAGGCTGGTGGTGAAGGAGTGCGTCACCGTGTTGCTGGCTGCCAACCTGACTGGCTCGCACAAACTGAAACCGCTGGTGGTCGGGGGGCTCCCAGACCCACCCAGTCTCCGGCACCACAACCAGGACAAGTTCCCAGCCTGCTACCGCTACAGTCCCGAGGCCCGGCTCGGACCTGCCCTCCTCCGGGCCTGGTTCTTTGAAGACTTTGTGCCAGGAGTCAAGCGTTATCTGCGCCGCAGCTGCCTCCAGCAGAAGGCGGTGCTGCTCCTCAGCAGCCCCCCGCCACCCTCTGGTGCTGGCCCAGAGGAGCCACCCCAGCTACAGACCCCGGATGGCTCTATCCGAGCCCTCTTCCTCTCCAAGGCTGCAGCAGGGGGCAGCTCGGCTGGAGGGGGAGGCCGTATCCCAGCCCCACTGGAGCAAGGCGTGGTGTCCGCCTTCAAGCAGCTCTACAAGCGGGAGCTGCTGCGATTGGCCGTGTCCTGCGTGGCCAGTGGGGGAGGCGGCCCAGCAGGGGGGCCCAGCCCAGCTGGAGGCGGGAGTGGCCCCCTGGACTTTGTGCGCTCTTTCCTGCTCAAGGACATGCTCTACCTGGCTGGCCTCTCCTGGGACCTCATCCCTGCTGGCTCCATCGAGAAGTGCTGGCTGCTGGGGCTGCGCGCTGCCTTTGAGCCCCAGCCTGGGGAGGAGGAACAGGGGGAACCGCTGGGTGGGGATGGAGGCGGTGGGGACAGCAAGGTCTTCAGTGACCTCACCCACCTGGCTGCTCTGGCCTACAAACGCCTGGCACCTGAGGAGGTGGCCGACTGGCTGCACCTGGATGATGCGGCTCCAGGCATGGAGGGGGAGGATGGGGAAGGGGATAGTGGGGATGAAGGACCTGGAGGCTGTGGGGGGGATGAGGAGGAGGAGGCAGCAGAGGTGGGTGCCGGAGGTGTGGGAGGCAGTGGAGTGGAAGAGGGAGGGGATCCCCCACTGCCCACGGCCCGGGAAGCCATCAGGGGCTTGGAGACAGCGCTGCGCTGGCTGGAGAGCCAGGATCCCCGACAGGTGGGACCACTCAAGTTGGTGCAGCTCCGCTCCCTCATTAGTATGGCCCAGCGGCTGCACCAAGGGGGTAGCTCAGACTCATAGAGGGTGCGAGGGGGACTGGAGCTGGTCAGCCACCTACTGGTGCATCTTTGGAGGGGTAGCCCCACCAAACTCCCATGGGATGGAGGGGAACTAACCCCACTCTGCAACGGGACTGACAATGGGGGACCTAACCCCCCTCACTCATCGTTGCTAGGGAGTGGGGTCTAATACCTCGTGGGGCTCAGATGTCCCTCCCCCTGGAGCTACCCCCCTGTAATGTCACTGAGGGGTAAGCCTACTTCCTGGGGCTAATAAGGGGGGCTAACCCCCCCACAAAATGCCATCACTTGAGGGCTAGTCCTCACTCAAAACATCATTGGGAGGTGCTATTCCCTACTCATGGAACGTAGGGGGATAATTCCCAGCAACATCACTGGAGGGCTAATCCTTACCCCTGACATCAGCAGATCCCCCAACCCATGGGGCAGAGGCCAGGGAAGGATACCAATCTCTGTATCCAGTGTCGCTGCAAGGAAGGGGCTTATCCTCATCCTCCTGGGATTGAGGGGAAATTAACCAACATCCCTGAGAAGGGCTGAGGCGAGGGACTGGACATCAGTGGGACAGAGAAGGCACGCTGCCCCCTAGCTTGACTGAGAGGAGGGGACTCTCCCTCACACGGGTGGGACTGATGAAGATGGCGGAGCTGTGAGATGGTCCGCAGTAAGAATCCTGCTGTGAGGGGAAGGGGGCCATGCATGTCTATACACCGCCTAGGGAGGCTCTTCTCCAATTGTAAAGAGGAAACCAAGTGCCGGGCAAGGAAGGAAGCTAAACGGATAGCTTGGCTGCTGTCTCACACGCAGAGTTCTGTGGAAGTGAATCCAGGTGGCAGCAGCAGCCTCACTGTCCAGACCCGAATCATCAATGGACTGTAGCTGCTACTAGGATGTAAACTGGCAGCCACGTGCTTCGGTATCTTTTTGTAAGAACAAATGTTACACTCTGGAGGGGGCCTGGTCATTCATACCTTTCCCATTTGCTAACTGGTTTTTTGTTAAACTAGGGTGGGTTTAAAACTGGGGTGGGTTTTACATGCACTGGATTAGAACTGGTACGCTCTGGGCTGGGGGCACTCTTAATAAGCAACAGGCCACCCCGAGAGCTGGTGAGCTAATGTAACCTCCATGGCTACTTTATGTGCACAAGGGCTGCCATAGCCCTTAAACCCTGGATCCTTCAGACTATTTAAAAATTCAAATACCTTTTTTTGCAATCTTCTTGTAGCAAAACAGTTAAGCCTGGTGACTAGGAAGATAACGAAATTCCCTTCAGCAGTGGGATGTTCTGCAGGCAGAAGATTCTTGGTTTTGCCTCTGTAGAGGCTGTTATAGTGAGGCAGCTGGTAACCTGTCCTGCAGCTGGAGTGAGGCAGGAATTGGAGGGGCCCACAACATTTATATTACAAAATAGAGGCATGAGAGTCTAATCGGAATATTTTTTTTTTTGGCCTGATTTAAAACAAAAACGTTTAGTCTGGCTATTTAGCAAAAATAAAAAATAGTTGAACAGTCCTGCATTGTGGCAGGTGGGGATGGATACTTAGCCATCTTTTCCATCTCATAACTTCAGAGTCTATGAAAATCTAATCAATTTCTGTTCCACTTGTGGGGGCGGGGAGAGGGGGGTTTGGTAAATCGTCCCCTTAGCAGGATGTATAGTGAAGCAAAATAGATTTTAATGTGACTTGTCTTCTTCAAATGATGTGGCAATTAAGCTTTTGATTTAACCCTTGAAATTGCATTAACTGTACGTGATTCTCCCAAATTTGTTTCAATAGGCAGTCATCCGGTTACCTGTAAAAAACCAAACAAACAAAAAAAAACACTGGCTGCTCTGAAAAAGAATCTCCTGACTTGTAGTTCAACTCTTGCTTCTGAGCCCATGAACTAATACTGAGACTTGTTTACAAAATAAAATCTCATAGCGTGAGACCAAGAAGAGTGAATAAATTGATACAGTTGCCTTATAAACCTGGTTTTCTCCATTTGGATAATCAGCTCTGAATAGTATCCTTTAAAACTGGAATTCCAGCTTCTGCTTTGGAATATCTTTATTAGGGACGGGTATGAAAGACAGTTAATTTAGGAAACAATAGACACAAAAACTAGCACACAACTGACAGCAGGGTTCATGTTACAAGGAAACTGTCTTTTCAAAAATATAAAGGTAAATTCCACTACAGTAATGTTAAACACTTAGATTACTGGAGCCATATGCACTTTTTAAAAATATCTATCTTTATTTTTGCTGTTCAATTTGCACTGTCTTCAGAGCCGGCATATGAAATTGATCAGACTATTTTCAGTTTTCTCACTGTCACATACAAGTGTATGGCAGTGTTTGAGTTGTGAACACTATAGGAAAGTTTTAAGTTACATAATTACTTCCACTGATTTACTTATTTTGATTATTTAAAAATCATTTCTATTATGTTTTGTAATTTGTTTAACAAAACTTAAATTTTAGCCCTAAGCTTCCTATATCACTTGAATATAGGTCAGCAATTCGTATATTGCTGAAAGATATCCTTTAGTCAAACACAAGTCTTTGGCTCAGTACAGAGGTAATGTGGTGAAATTATATGGCCCCTCTTATACTGGAGGTCAGACTAGGTGATCTAGTCCCTTTTGGCCTAAAACGTCTGTGGATCTCTATGAAGATTTAAAATGTCACTCTTTGAAGGAGAGTTGGAATTCTGTGAGACAATGATTTCTCATGTGGAGCTGCATACGTCACTTAGGGATGGGGGAAGATCCCACTTAAGCCTTAAAATTATAAACCAGCTACAGCTTCTGTTCCAAAGGACTGGACTGTTAGGAAGATGGAAGAAGGTGAAGGACTTGAGTCACGCTGTTGACCCTGTGGCAGGCTGGCTAAACTTTGCAGTTACTAATTTCCTTTATTTTTGAAATTAGTGTGGCTAAGAGAAAAGTGACTACACAAACGGCCTTGGTGGGATCCCTGTTTGTCTTTCAGTGACTCCAGATAAAATGGACTCAATTATCAAGTAAAAAGATGTATTTTATAAGTACCGGTGCCATTGACTCCCTCAGGATCTGAAAGTCAAGCAGGGTCCTTTCTTGCTTTGCATCATCACAAGGAATAAAGATTCCAGAGCTGGAATTTATTTGGCAAGTCTGTTGATGATGCATGTGACAGAATAGACACCAGCTCTCATGAGCTGCTTTATATGTGTATGGCTAAGAGGTGTAGGACGTTTATCGGAAAAGTGATCTGTTAAAGGATGAGCCGTTAACTACAAAAATTAGGAGTAAACACGGCAAAAAAGTAAGCCCTACCTGGTTCAAAAAATAATGTAACTGGAACAGATTTCCTTAAATCAGTAAGGATTTAACTTTGTTTTTTATAAACATTTTGCTAAAAGCTCATTTTAAAAGTACCCCCTCCCCTCAGTCTGATCACTGTCATTAAGGGAACCAGGAAAAGATTATGAGGAAAATACAGTGAACACTTGGGACTCAGATGGACTGTTTCAGGGAAAGGAACTGATTTCCTTTGTTTCCACATTGCTAGTGGAAAGGAAAGACCCCACCCTAAAATTTTTAGTTGGTGTGAGCAAAGTGTAGCTCAGAGCTTGGCAAGATGGAATATTGCATGCTGGGTCAGGTAGTCTTTGGGTTGAACCTCTTAAAAACAACAGTGGCTGTAAAATGCTCTTTTTATGTAACTTAGGTTCATCCCTCAGCTTTCCAGCAAGCTGCCAGCGTTAGTCCCAGTTGGGCAAAGTTTGGATAGCACTGGGACATATCTGTATGGAAACTAGGGGTTGCTAAAGCAGCAAGCTGAAAGGTGAAGCTACCATCAGAGGAGCGGCAAAATCCACTGGAAGAGAAGATTTAAGAAGTTAGGAGTAATCAATGGTACCAAGGCTTTGAGAGGCTTGGGATGACGAAGATCGAGTAAAAGTGTTGTGATTTTGGCCTGAGAGATCAAGAGAGCTCTGTCTCACTGGAGTGTAGAGGGCGGAAGCAAGATGGAAAGTCAAGGATCAGATTGGAAGGTGATGTCAGATCTTATTAAAGAAATCTGGACGATCTGATGTGAGAGGGGCAGGAGGGAGTCAAAAGTAGCAAAATGAGTTGGGGCTACAGGTGTGAGGGAGGAGAAATGAAAAAGCTGGCAGAATTAAAGGAAGAGAGTGAATTTGTAGTGGAGGAAATCCGCATGGTCATGTGACTTACCCCAGAGATGATTAATACCACCTGAACAAGAGTGGAGAAAATGGGTGTATTGTGGTTGTTTTTCAGCTGCCAGGTGGCTCAGAGGAGACCTGGGAAGGTGCTATCCCTGCCCCAGAGATCCCACAATCTGAATATTTGCTGACATGAATGAAGGTGACAAACAGGTGATGAAGTAACGGAGGTACACACTATACCATCACACCGATAAGCCATGTATGTATGTTCACAATTAGGGAGTATAGAAAAATTATTTGGAGCTCATTTTAGCATATTGGTGAAGTCATGTACTTTCTAGATAGGCAACAATCTGGAAACTTTCTACTGTTTTTTAAGAAACATAAATAAATACTGGTAAACGTCAGGCCTTGTATGTTTCACCTGGGAACCTACTTGTTTTGAAATCCTTGATCTGAGGCTTCTCTTTGGGTGGCCAGCTATGCTTTGCAGTACTAGCTGCTGTAAAAGTCTCTTCCCAGCTTCCTCCCACCCCAAAAACCCCCCACAAAGACCCAGTATGGCTGACTGTAGCAATCTCATTCTGACCTGTATCTTTTCTGCCAGTCCCAACAGAGTCTATTAGTTACTGCTTCCAGTCCTGGTCTGTGGGAATTAATAAAGCCATCAGTCAAGTGAAAGGTGTTTTTTCAAAAATTCTGTTATACTGAGGGACAGCTTGTGAGCTGCACAGAAACAAACTTCATAAATCCGTGATGACCTCCTTGTCCTCTCTCTCACCCACTCACATACACCAATATCCTGGCATATTTCAGTGTGTCACCTTTTGGGAATCGCTGCTTGGGTTGCTTCAGGCCTGAGTGTCTACTCTTCTGTGTGGATGCTTCAGGCTGTCCAAGGAGCTACTGCCCCAGAAACGGGGGTTAGGGTCTGTATCTCCCAGGCATGCTTTTGTCTCCCAGCATGAAAAAAATCCTTGTATTGTGCATGGGGGAGGGGGGGTGAGAAGAGTGGAAAAAGGGATGGTATTCTCCCCACGTTACTTCCACAGTTCCAGAGTACTTGGTTGTTTCTGTTAGGATGATGAGCAGCAAAATAGTTAATTATACAGATTCAGTCACTGGAGGGGATGAGTGAATATTCACAGCTGGTTATTTACTATTCTGTTGATGTGTCACATAACCTTGCACCTGCACGCATCAATTTGTTTTAACTTGTGCTGCTTCTCCACTCTTTTAAATGTGGTTGCCATCTGGCCATTGGCGCAATGATGAGTCATAGATTCCAAGGCCAGAAGGGACCATGGTGATCATCTAGCCTGACCTCCTGCATGTCACAGGCCAGGGAACTCCCCCAGAATAATTCCTAGGGCAGAGCTTTCAGTAAAACATCCACAGAGGTGCATTGTCACAATCTCAGAGCTACTTTTTCAGGCTGTCCGTATTACAGACTTGGTGTGACAGTGCAGTGTTGGGTCCCAATCAAAGTTATTGTTGTAGTAATAAGGGCTGTTGGGTAACACTGACATCTCAAAATTTTGCCAGCGAGTGCTTTGGATGTTGGCAGTCTCTGGAGGAGTAACTTAGTGGCAAACAGATTTAGTTCTAATTTGTTTGTTACCCACTGGGAGGTTCATCCAGTGTGACTAGGGGCTGCTGCTTCAACCAGCTAGTTGATGGTGAAGAATAATTCTCAGAGGCTGAAATGTAAAGGAGGTGTGTTGCAATGCCAGTCATGAGAACTTTGAAGCTCTTGGTATGGGTCTATCGTGAAGTAATACGGTTGAAATACGGTTTAGCTCCATCCCCAAGAATAACTTTTCCCTTCCCCAGACATGGAATGGGAAGGCCTCTCATTTATGTCCCGTATTTTACCCTGTGAAGCACCAAAGTTCAGAATTATATAGCTAGGAATATTCTGCCTAGGGAGAGACTGGATTGTCAGAATCCAAATTTAGTGATCCGGTAGAATGGGGAGTTGTCCAGTCGGATTGGGAGTCAGGACACCGGGGTTCTAATCCTATCACTGTGGCTATGGCGGGGGGCGGGGAGAAATGTAGAAGAGTTAAGGCGTGGGGGGACACTGGACTCCTGGGTTCTCCACCAAACTCTGGTAGGGAGTGTAGGCTAGTGGGGGGCAGGGGTCTGAACTCCTGCGTTCATGACTTTAGGAGGCAGTGTTGTCTGATCTAATGATTAGAGCAAGGGAATGGCAGCCAATCTCTGCTTCCCAGTAGGAAAACGTGTCTGTGTTGTTTGCTGGGGAGACCCTGGAAGATACACCTCATTTCCAGGAAAGTCTTGGGGGCAGAGCAGCCATGTCTACTTATTTCTGTGTGCTCCAGTACCTCCCAAACAATGCCAGAAGCTTGCTTTGAAACAGACATTGAACTGTTATATCTGGTTTGTACACTGACAGTGGCTCCTTCAGCTAAGAGACCAAAGCTTTACAACAAGTAGATGCTATTGAGTATAATCCCTGCGTGTGGTACGAATAATATTTAGCATGCAGAAAGAGCTTTTTGTATTCCAAGTGTCTTACAAACCTTAACTAATGTAATCAGTGCAACTCTCAGAAAGGAATGGAGCCTAATTGAGATTTGCAAAATGCTCGGAGATCCTCTGTGAAAGGGGCTGGATTGGTTCAAAGTGGGTCCTCCCCTTGATGTGTGTACACCACTCCCATGGAGCAGAGGATGCATGGATCCAGTTGTCCTTCCCATAGCAAAGCCTCGGGATTAGTGAATGCCCCTTGAGGGTACGTGTGCATTAATGGCTCTCTGCTCCCAGCTCATTGCAATGGGAGGAGGCTGGCTGAGGTCACTGTGCTTTGGATTAGGCCAGTAGGGATGGACAGGGACACTGATGACATGCAGTGGCTGGTGTTTCCATAGAGTCTGTAGCCCTCGGAGGAATCTTGGCCCTGAGAGGGAGAACTGTAGCTTTTTGGGGGATAAATGAAGCATTCTGGTTCTGCTGCTGAGGATTACGCTCTGCTCAGGGGGGATGGAAAATGCCAGTTAACTCAAGCCCATCCCCCTGGCAAGATTTGGTCCCCAGGCAGAGCATATCCTATGCTTGATCTGGGATGAATGTCATATACCAGAGGCCCTAGGGAGGTGCATTTCTCAGGCATCAGCTTCCTCCCTTTGCTAGCACTGCACTGCCCTCCCCAAACGCACCCACTCCCTGCAAGGCTGTGCTTTAATGCTGATGAGCCACCACCTGCTCTCCTGTCAGTTGCAGCAGCTCGGTCCCCTCTCCTTCCTGGCAGTGCTGGCCCCTGCGGCTGCAGGGGGGTGTGGGTGCGCACAGGTATTGCCCCTTCCCGCTTGGGACACAGCAAGAGCTGTAGGGTTTGGGTGCTGCTGGATGAAATGGCAGGGGGGCGGCTGGGTCAGCCATGTGAGACTGGTTGATGGGGAGGGTGGGTCCATATGGTGGGCTAGAGCATTAGGCAGGCTGCAGAGGATGCAGTAAGGGAAAGCTGAAAGTCCATCTCAGCTGACCAGCTTCATCACCTCTTGTGAGTCAAGGCCACCCAAGAGAAGAAGAACCTATGGGCCATCTTCTTTAGGGCTGGCCTGGCCAGGCCCCTTTTCTTTCTTCCTACTCTGTTCAATGCCACTGTCACAGCCAGGGGATTTGCTGCACTGCCAGAAACATAGATTTGGGAGGCGCTGATGAGGAACCCACAAGCTTCAGCAAGTGACTGCCCTTCTCTGCCTCAGTTTCCCCATTGTAAAATGGGGATGACACTAAGCTACTTCAGCAAGGATGTGGGTGGAGCACAGAGAATGTGGGTGTGAGCAGGAAAATCAGCCAGGTAGTTTAGCCCAGAGGTGGGCAAACCAGCTCACGGACCATATCCAGCCCGGCCCCTGAGCTAGGCCCCGTCCCCTGCCCTCCTGTTCCCGCGCCCCCGCAGCCTCAGCTCACTGTGCCACCGGCACAATGCTCTGGGCGGCGGGGCTGCGAGCTCTTGCCAGGCAGCGCAGCTGCAGAGCCGTGGCCTGACCCGGTGCTTTGTGCTGCGCGGCTAGCTCCAGCCAGGCAGCACGGCTGCTTGTCCTGGTGCTGTGGGCAGCGCGAAGGTAACACCACCAGCCACCGGCGCTCCAGGTAGCGTGGTGAGGGGGCAGGGAACAGGGGAGTTCAGGGTGGTGGTCGCAGTGGGGGTGTGGATAGGGGTCAGGGAGGTCAGAGGGTGGGGAACAGGGGGGTTGGATGGGAGCAAGGGTCCTGGGGGGGCAATCAGGAAGGACGGGGGTTGGATGGGGCAGCGGGGGCAGTCAGGGAGAAGGGGGGTTGGATGGGGCAGGGGTCCTGGGGGGGGGCGGCAGTCAGGAATGAGATGGGGTGGATGGGGCAGTGGTCCCGGGGGGCCATCAGGGGGCAAAAAGCAGTGGGGATCGGATAGGGGGCCGGGCCATACCTGGCTGTTTAGGGAGGCACAGCCTCTCCTAACCAGCCTTCCATACAATTTTGGAAACCCGATGTGGCCCTCAGGCCAAAAAGTTTGCCCGCCTCTGGTTTAACCCTTCTGCACTGGAAACCAGATGATCGTAATGGGCAGGAGCTCTCTTGATTCACAGAGTCTGAGGGCCCAGTATGTCTATCAGGTCCAACCTCTTGTAGAATGCAGGCCAGAACAGGTCCCCCAGCGATTGCTGATGTTGTGGGAATGATTCTTTCCCTCTCGTGTCAGCGAGTGCTAGTGAGCCCAAAAAGTTGTGACTGAACTGCAGCATGTGTCTACACACGTCTGTGTCACGTGCAGCACGGTGAACAGCAGCAGCAGGTCCCACCAGAATTCGTGGTGAAGTTGATCAGTTTCAGGCCCTGACGCCGCCTTGGTCTCTCCTGTTCTCTGCCTGCGGCAGGCCTCAGTTTAGGCTTCCCAGGACTGAAAGGCTTTAGTCAGACCTAAGTTATTGGGGTCAATACAGGGGGAACGACATAAACATTTAATAGGGGTCAGACTTGAGGGTCCCCTCTGGCCTTAAATGCTGCAAAAGAAAGGTCCTTGGTTCAGCAAAAGGGGGCTGCTAGGAATGCGGAGAACAGATCTATTCAAACCTGGGGTGATCGTGTCACTCTTAATAATCAAACTGCTTCCCCTTAGCAGAAGGTGCTTATGGATCTCACCAGGAACCAGAGCTGTTCCCCTCCGAAAGACACTTGCCTCTGCGACATTACAAAGTCCTGGGTAGCACGTGCCATGAACCAATCCATTAGATCGGTGCCTTAAAAGGGAAATGTAAATAATCACAGCGGCTGAGTCCCCCCCGCAAACCTCAGGATTTTATGTGCTCATAAGACTATTTTTCTTTAGCTGGGTGAGTTTTCGTTCAGCCCCTGGGCTGGAATATCAATATCGAACTCATTCTAACCGCTGGCCTGCCTGCAAGCCAAGAAGGGGAATATGCAATTATATCTATTTATAACATGTGAGCCAAAGGCTGCTGCACAGCGTTTGCTTATGAAATAGAAGACTTTCTGTGCTTGCTTTGGGCTGGAGTTCCATTCACTGCCCCCCTCTCCTCCCTGCACCCTGGTGCTTTCCGATGCCTCTCACTGGAGGACATTCAGTCTAGTGCAGAACAAGAGAGGGCCTTAAAGCACCAGCTACCTCCCTGTGTCCAAGGATCTCCAGGGCAACGATAATTAGAAAGGTTTCAGAGTAGCAGCCGTGTTAGTCTGTATCCGCAAAAAGAAAAGGAGGACTTGTGGCACCTTAGAGACTAACCAATTTATTTGAGCATAAGCGTTCGTGAGCTACAGCTCACTTCATTGGATGCATTCAGTGGAAAATACAGTGAGGAGATTTATATACACAGAGAACATGGAAAAATGGGTGTTTATCATGCACACTGTAAGGAGAGTGATCACCTAAGATGAGCTATTACCAGCAGGAGAGTTGGCGGGGTGGGGTGGGGTGGAAGAAAACCTTTTGTAGTGATAATCAAGGTGGGCTATTTCCAGCAGTTAACAAGAAGTCTGAGGAGGGGTGGGGGGAAATAAGGCGAAATAGAAAAGGAGTACTTGTGGCACCTTAGAGACTAACCGATTTATTTGAGCATAAGCTTTCGTGAGCTACAGCTCACTTCATCGGATGTTGCATCCGATGAAGTGAGCTGTAGCTCACAAAAGCTTATGCTCAAATAAATCGGTTAGTCTCTAAGGTGCCACAAGTACTCCTTTTCTTTTTGCGAATACAGACTAACACGGCTGCTACTCTGAAACCTGTCATGGGGAAATAGTTTTACTTTGTGTAATGACTAAACCACTCCCAGTCTCTATTCAAGCCTAAGTTAATTGTATCCAATTTGCAAATTAATTTCAATTCAGCAGTCTCTTGTTGGAGTCTGTTTTTGAAGTCTTTTTGTTGAAGAATAGCCACTTTTAGGTCAGAAATCGAGTGACCAGAGAGATGGAAGTGTTCTCCGACTGGTTTATGAATGTTATACTTCTTGACATCTGATTTGTGTCCATTTATTCTTTTAAGTCCAGACTGTCCAGTTTGACCAATGTACATGGCAGAGGGGCATTGCTGGCACATGATGGCATATATCACATTGGTGGATGGGCAGGTCAACGAGCCTCTGATAGTGTGGCTGATGTGATTAGGCCCTATGATGGTGTCCCCTGAATAGATATGTGGGCACAGTTGGCAACGGGCTTTGTTGCAAGGATAGGTTCCTGGGTTAGTGGTTCTGTTGTGTGGTTGCTGGTGAGTATTAAATCTCCTCACTGTATTTTCCACTGAATGCATCCGATGAAGTGAGCTGTAGCTCACGAAAGCTTATGCTCAAATAAATTGGTTAGTCTCTAAGGTGCCACAAGTCCTCCTTTTCTTTTTTTGCTAATTAGAAAGGAATGCATTCTTCCTCTGACCCAGCTGAGTTTGGCCTGCAAGCTGCTCTCCAGCCCCTACTTGCTATAGAATCCACAGTTACCATTTACTGCTGATCCCCCTGATTTCATCTCAGCACTTTGCAACCAGACATCATTTCCTCCTTAATTCAGAAGCCCTCTCATTATTATTTCCAGGGCAAAAGGATTCCAGCTGAGATCAGTGCCCCATCCTGCTAGGAGTAGAGCTGGTCAGGAGTTTTGTTGGAAAATGCCAATTTTGCAGAGATGTAGTGGGCTGACGTACTTCCAGTGAACCAACAGGCAGGGTTCTGGCAAGCACCTTCCTGGTCTCCAACCCACTCATTTGGTGGACTGCAGGGCTTCCAGGGCCCCTGCCACCAAGCAGGAAAAGTGGGAGCTCCAGTTGGCCCAGGGCCCTCAGCGTTCTAGGCTACCCTTTCTGCAGCTATGGACCCAGACCTATCCCCTGGAGTCCAGTCAGCTGGCTGCTCCAGTTCATTCGGAAAGATACTGAACCAACACAGTTTGATTTTGCAGCAAAATGAAAAAAATTCAGACTGTCCTTTTCCCTGGGAAATGTCATGTTTTTGAGATTCTGTTCCAATTTGGAACAAAAACTTGTTCAAGAGGTCAAAGAATTTCTGTGCAGAACAGAAATTCAGTCTTGACCCCTGTGAGGAGCTGCACAGACACACAATGAGAAACAGTCCCTGCCCTGAAGAGCCCACAATCTAAATAGACAAGCCAGATGAAGGGTGGGAAAACGAGGCATGTTCTCCCCATTTGACAAATGGGGACTGGAACAGATTTGCCATGGATTACACAGGGAGGCTATGGCAGAGCAAAGGATTGAACCCAGATCTCTCAAGTCCCAGCCTAGCACTTCATGCACCAGCCCATCCTTCTGCCTTTCCTCAAATAGTCAGTGTGTGTTTTTAATGGGGGAGGGGGAAGCTTTTGACTTTTTCAGTTTTAAAGACGAAAAAATTAAGAACTTTCCCCAAGGGTCAGAGAAATGAATGCTGGAGACTAGAACCTAGCAACCCCAGTGATCAAGTGCCTTCCAACTAAGCTTGGCAGAATTCAAGCCTTCTGGGTTTTTTACAATTTCAACGGGACATATCAATGTTTAGTTTTTTAAGCATTTTCCCCCCCAATTTTTATTTATTTAAATTTTCACATTTGTGGGAAATCAGTGGGGGCAGGTTTCAAAGGGGGCTCAGACAATAATTATTTAATAACCGTAGATGTTGAGCTTCAAAAAGCGAGATCTGCGTAACTGTTAAAACCCAAATTATGAACACCACATGGTAAAATATACAAAGGAAATATCCATGACTCAAATTCGAATAAAATCTCGGGCAGTATTTTTTTTTAACTTTGCCTGTCTGTAAATGTTGATAATGGACAGAAACTATGTGTTTGGTGAAATTGATAATTAATTATATTTACCGATATAAATCAAACCCTTCCAAACCTCCTTATAAATACCATGATATAGGCACCTCATTAGCCTGATGCCCTCTTTAACCACACAGCAAAGACAGAAGACTATCAAATACTGCCATGCTCACGACCCTCCGAATGACAAAACTTCAGCTCCACAACCCATTCACCACTCCCCCCCTCCCCTGAAATGCAGCCAGCCAGCACTGAGCAATTGTTTCCATTCATAAGGTACAGGGTTGGGGTGTTGGCTTACACAGAAAATGACCTTTTCATAAAATAAATTTCTGCAGGAAATGTCGGTTTTCAATAAAGTTTTTATTTGATTTTTTTTCTGGGGAATCAAACAATATCCCCCAATGACCCTGTTTTTCAATGAAAACCTGAAAATCTTTTCAAAAAAATGTTAACAAAGATGAAAAACATTTCATTTCCTGACCAGCTCCAGGTGCAACCTCATGGGAGGGGGAGGATGGATCCTCATCCCCTCCCCCACCGTTCTTACTCTGGAGGTGTTGCTCTGACCCCAAAAAATCAAACTTCCTGCAATTCCCCCACTCGGTGGCCCAATCCAAAGCTCACAAAAGCCAATGGAAAGATTCCTATTGACTTCAGTGGGCTTTAGATCCTGCCCTATACTGATTCCCATCTCCTCCTGAGATGGTCCCTCCAGCCCCACAAGCACCTGTGGTGTTCTCTTCTCTGCATCCTACCTCCTGTACCCTTTATTCCTTTCCCTCACTCTGCTCATTATTTCAGCCTGAAGCCCATTCAGAGTCCTGCACAGGAGCCGCCTGCACAGGCCTGAAGGGCTGCAAACCGGGGTGGAACAGAGCCGGCTGGCTGCATGGCTGAGAGCAAGCCAACAGAGTGGGGGATGGCACATGAGATGGGAACTAGCCTTGCAGGGACATCTATTCAGGCCCCTAAATGGAGGCCCGGGCCACATCTGTGTCATTCTCCAAAGCCATATGAATATTGCATGATGCCACCTGCCACAGCACCTACCTGCCAAGGTGCATTACATAGCTGGAGTCCCAGGACCGTGGAGGGAGCAGTGGGGGGGGAAGCCGGGCAGGCAACACATTTCAGAGCCATTTGGAAAAGGGGCACACACAGCAGATCCTCCTCCCCTGGGGCGTGCGTTGTGCTAGGGGAACAGCGGACTCAGACCCCGAGGCATGCACTGAGGGGCTGGGAGCGCAGCCAGTCAGCGATTGCCGAGGGCAAACGCACTTGCTGCACAGCTGGTTTCTGTTTGCAGCTCACCACTCGGCTTAGAGCTGGCATCACCTACCCACCCCACCCCAGAGCAAACGAGGGTCACAGTCCAGGAAGGATCTTCGCTGCCCTGCTGTGGGTTCCCCTGCATTAATATGAGAGGGGCTCTTAGCTCCCTGCTGAGACCAGCTCACCAGGCAGGGGTGGGGTGGCAGGCCTCAAGACCCGGGCTGCCAGATGAGGCAGAGCACTCAGGAGATCAGAGCTCTACGCTCTGATACCTACCTGGCTTGTGTCACTTTGCCGTCCCGTGCCTTGGTTTCCCCAGCTGTAGAATAGGGACAATCATGCCACCCAGCCTTCGAGAGCCACGGAGGGAAAAGCCCTCCGTGCATTAGCCTGTGATGGCCAAAGCACACGGGGTGCATTCTCTGAGGGAGCAGGTAGGCAGGTTTCGGTGGGAGTGGAGCCGGAACACAGCCCGACAGGTACCTCTGCATGTCATCGTTAACTCTTTCACTGCTGGGCATTTTATCACACATCCAGACAAGGTACTGTTGCCAGACGGAGTGGCTGACAATAGGGCAGCGGAGCTGTTGGTCCAGGTTTGCTGGCCTGGGGAGATAAACTTTGATGCCCTACCCGACTGTCACTGCTGCCCAAAGGAGGGAGGAGATAAATTCCCTTTCCCGCTTCTAGCTGCCAGAAGACCCAGTTACCCGCCTCCCTCCCTGCTTCTGTCAATAGCAGGTTTCACCGAGCATTTAGCTGTGGGGGCTACCTGACTTCGGTTTGACAGTAAGCCAAGGACAGTGCGCAGTGACGGATTTGGCCCTGCAGCAGAGTGGAGGAGCTACTGTGCATGGAGGATTTGTGCCAACCCCCCTTACTGAAAATGCTCCAGCAGGAGGGTTAACACAACCTACAGCCATGGAACAGCTTCTTCTCCTCTTGTAGTGCATTCTGCTTTGACCAGCCCTGCCAGGACTTTGCCCACTGCTGCTTGCCCTCAGGCCAGGGGCCAGCTTGCATTGACTAGAGCAGGTGGTGATGACTTCACCATTAACCCTGTAGTTTGCAGAGGAGCCAAGAGATCAGCAGACCCTTGGAGGGCACAGTACAGCTCTATTTCACCACCTGCTGCTGGCACGCATGGCTTCCTATGCCGCATGCCAGCTGGGGCTCTCCTGGGACTGCTGGTGCAGCCACTAACAGGCAGCTGGAGCTTGAGGTCTCTCCCAGGCCCCTGCTGCTACCTATTTCCTACCCACCCACCAGTGAAAACAGTCAGGAATACAGGGAATTCCCCCCTCACCCAGGCACTGAGAGGGAGCAGGGGCTGCTGGGACCTGCACCTCCCTGCTAAAGTGGGAGGGAAGCTGCAGGCTGCATCAAGGCTCCATGAGCCAGCAGCCCAGGAAGAGCATCCTATAAACCAGCTTCTGCTCACACCGTCCCCCACCAGACCAGATATACCAGCACGTGAGACGCTGGGCGGATCGGATCGTCACCAGGGAACCAGGTGGCAGACGGGAAGGCTGCACTTTACCGGTTGGGACGGTTTCCCCAACAGCAGCGTGCAGACAGCGAGCCTGGCGCCAAGGCTGCCTTCAGAAGACAGGCACCATCTCTAAACAAAGGAGAGCAGAAGCCACGACTCAGGGACAGCAGCTCCCACGTCCTGCTGTTGTCGTTATTTATTAGGGACGCACCATCCGGAGAGAGCAGCCAATGCGTATAGAATGGATATGAATGTGAAGTTCCCATGGCTGGGGCAGGGCTGGTCAAGCCCCTCCCTTCTGACTTGCCCGTCGGGGGACTGCCAGGAACACGAGGGGGCCCTGCCTCGCATGTGGGGAAGCCGGGCCCTGTGGGGAGAGACTGGGGCTAGAGGAGATCACTGGTGACCTGGAGCTGGGAATCCCTCAGGCAGGGAGAGGCACCTAGGGAGGGAAGAATGGGATCTACATCCACTGCACAACCTGGGAAACTTCCTTCCATCAGGGGATGGAGATTCGCATGTGGGCAGCAACTCTGTGGCTCAGACAGGCCAGGCGCCCCGGAACACCCCACCCGGCTGGGGCCCTATCTCTTGCCCAGCTCGCGAGCCCGCACGGTCGCGACCTCCACAGCGTTCATGACAGTGGCCCGCAGCGCCCCCTTCTCCAGCTCGTGCAGGGCGTGGATGGTGGTGCCGCCAGGCGTGCAAACGTCGCTGCGCAGCTTGGCCGGGTGCTCCCCTGTCTCCAGGATCATCTTTGCTGCTCCCTGCAAGAGAAGGCGGGCTCAGAGGAGAGCGGGGTGGGCAGGGGGCGGTGCCTTAGCGTTCTGCAAGTGTCCCTGCCCTCTGATCTGGGAAGCTGGGGGAGGGAGACCATGCTCCATCCAAACTGCTTCCTTCCCAGGAAGAGACGCAAGCAACTTCCCCACTCTTCCGCTGGCTCACTTCCACTGGAACAGAACCCAGGTCTCCCAACCCCCAACCTGGGCACCTTGCTCTGATCGCTAGACAGCGCTGCCTCCCGTTGTTATACATGGTGTGAATGCCATTAATACAAGAGTTAAGGGGAACCAGGCCAAACTCTCTTCAGAGTAATGCAGCTAATGTACCCCATTGTAAATTGCTGACCTGCTTCCTTACACTGATAGACTGACCTCTGTCAGTCTATTTAGCTTAATGAAGAGCAAGTTAAGGAGTGACTTGATCACAGTCTAGAAGTACCTACATGGGGAAAGAATATTTGATAATGGGCTCATCTGTCCATCAGAGGAAAGTCTAACACCATCCTATGGCTGGAAGTTAAAGCTAGACAAATTCAGACTAGAAATAAAGTCATATTTTTTTTTAACAATTAAGGTAACTGGCCATTGGAACAATTTACCAAGGGTCTTGGTGGATTCTCCATCACTGGCAGTTTTTAAATCCAGATGGGCTGTGTTTCTAACAGCTCTGTACTAGGAATTATCTGGGGGCAGGTCTCTGGCCTGTGTTAAACACAAGGTCAGGCTAGATAATGGTCCCTTCTGGCCTTGGAGCATATGATGCCTACAAGAAATTGGCCAGCTGGTAATGCACAGATTAAGGGGCAGCTGGCCCCAGGTGCCCTCTTCCCCAGTCTGTGCATGACACCAATCCTACCTCTTTGCTGTATCCTGCTCCCATGGTTTCGGTTTCTCTGACTGGAAGGACTTTGGGGGCAGTTACTGACTCTTCCTAGGTCTGTCCGGTGCAGCTGCAGCCACCTCCTCCCTCTGGTGGCCATGCTAGGACAGCCGAAGAGGCTTTGCTTCTTCCAGTTCAGCCCCATCGCGTCCTGGATGAGTCCCCAGGAATCTTTTGCACTGACTGCAACTGGTGGAACTCAGGATTCTCAACCAGCAAGGCCCCTACGGGTCCCAGAGGAGCCCTAACACACTTGGCTGATCACAGCACAGCTCAAATGGCAGAGTCCGTCAGAGAAGCTAAGGAGGTAGGAACCAAGGTGCGACAAGACAGCAACAGTTAAGGAATTACTGGAAAGGCAAATGGAGCCACAAGGCACAAGGGTGATACAGGAGTTTTCCCTAAGACTGAGGGCTTTTTCTGGGCACTTGCCGTATGGGCAGTAGCAGAGGGTGCTGCAGGCTGCATTGGGGAACCCAGGACTGGAATAGATGGGGGAACTGCAGGTCAGAAGAAAGGTGCATTGGGGACTGGTGGAGGGGGCAGGTCTGGAATACGGGACAATTAAGGGGTGGGTTAAGCAGGGGAATCTGAAGACTGAGAGAAAAGTCCAAACTTACCAGCAGTGTCTGGGCTGCAATTTTATTAGCCAAGGCACTGGGCATGCCCATCTTCACAGCACCTTCCGCCAGGGCTTCAGCAAACAAGTAAACCTGGAGCAGGGAAAGGCGACATTCAGGGAACAGCTAGATCATACTGCTGTTGCTTTCGGAGGATGGGACATGGAGGCAACCTAATACAGGAGCCAGCCTGGCAGTGCTGAGCCAGCAGACCCTTCCAAAAGCTGCTGGCCACCATCCGGATCCTGGCAGAAATCAGACGCCCATGAAGGGCGATAAGCAAGTTACAGGCAAGGGACTAAGGTCTCCAACTGGTCTCCATTAGACCACTGATTCCCAAGTCTTTATGGGCAACAGCACCAGTTACTAGACTAAGCTCAGCTGTAGCAGCCCTGGACCCCCGTGTGCTGTCTAACCCACTAGGGGGCACAGGCTGCCCCACTCTAAGATCACATGGTTTAGAGGCAGCCGAGGGTCTATCATGGGCATGAGCACACACTGCTCAGCAGGAGATGGGGGAGGGCACCAGGGATTCGTCGTTCAGGGAGAAAGGGGAGCCCAGGGTGCCCACTGGAGAAGCCTCAAGCGTCAGGACTGATAACCCAGAGCACTGTATTCAGCTGCAGAAAGGCCAGGGTGGAGGGAACAACCCTGCCCTGGCAGGGCTGGCAGAGGATTAACCGGGAAATACCTGGGGCTGGAGGGCAGCATTAAGAAACGCTGGCCCCAGCGCAAGGGCACTTACGTAGGCTACCCCGCTGCCACTCACGCCCGTGTGGATATCGATGTAGGACTCGGGCGTTTCTTCACACAGCCCGCAGGTGGACAGCAGGCTCTTCAGCAGGGCGGCCTCCTGCTCCCCAGCACAGCTCCCCCGGGCAAACACCACTGCCCCCTCCTGCACCATGCAGGGCAGGTTGGGCATGACACGCAGCACCTTGGTCCCAGCAGGGAGAAGCTGCAGGGAGAGACGGTCGTGACAATAAACCAGGAGAACACTGCTGCTGATGGGGACAGGTGCTGGGAGACAGCCCAGTGGTCCCCACGCAGGGCGTAGTATGTGCCTTAGGTCACAGGGGACATGAGCCTGGCAGGGTTAACCCAGCCCTTCCAGTGTGGGAAACCCACCAGGCAGCTCAGGAACTCATCATGATTGCCAGGGAAAGCCAGGACTGAGATCGCCGAGGGGCTGCAGGTCAGGATTGAGGGGCAGCAGCAAAGGGGTGTGTGTGTCTGTGTGGTCCAGGACTGGGATAACAGGGGGGCTGCAGGTCAGGATAGAGGGGCACAGGGGATAATACTCAGTTTGTGGCAATCATTTTACATCGTACAGGGAGGAGTGGAGGTGGGTGGGGAAAAAACCATTGACAGCAACTTAGGAAGGAGGGTTTGCTCAGCCCGGGGGGGGGGGGGCGGGGTCTGTGTGTCAGCTGATTGATGACAAGGAACACAGAGCCACCAGGGATTACGCTTGCTGGCTAGCGCATCTCACCAAGCAGGCTGGCGTATGCCTGTGCTGAGCTCCAGGGCTTTGGCTCCTCTTCTGAAATTGGCACAAACTGATCTGCTTGCTGGCAACCAGGACATGGCAGCCTGGCAGGGCTGGATTAAGGCATAGGCATGACAATCCCATGATTCCAGGAGCTGGGGCCCAGGACATGGGCCTATCTCACATTTTCAGCTTTCACTTAAAAAAAATAAAAGTCTCTAGCTCTCTTGACTGCAAAGGGAAGCTTGAAAACATTACCTGGGCATATCAGGTACAGGGATGGCTGCCTGAGTCTGCAGCGAGCCTGGGACAATAGCTCTGAGAGGTGTGCACTGCCCCATACACCTCGATGGACCGGATTACACCTGGAAGTAGCAAGCACCGCCCTTCCAAGAACAATAGTCCATGCGTGGCAGAAGGGGAAGAGGAGAGCAGGCCAGGTGAAAATACTGGGACCCCCCTTGCTACACCCCCCTGCCTCTCTGGGATGGAGAGGGTAGGTATCCCTAAGGGATGGATGCCCCCTGCAACTCCCTCCCTTGCCCCCACACACATTCTGGCCCTGGCTGTATACACACCAGACTCACTGGAGAGCTGCATGGATTTGGAGCGCTCTTTACCTACAGGTTTCAGAGGAGCAGCCGTGTTAGTCTGTATCCGCAAAAAGAAAAGGAGTACTTGTGGCACCTTAGAGACTAACCAATTTATTTGAGCATAAGCTTTCATGAGCTACTGCTCACTTCATCAAATGCATACAGGGGATGCTTTTCCACTGAATGCATCCGATGAAGTGAGCCGTAGCTCATGAAAGCTTATGCTCAAATAAATTGGTTAGTCTCTAAGGTGCCACAAGTCCTCCTTTTCTCTTTACCTACAGGCATTTTCCCTCTTATCCAGGCCATTGTATAAAAGCAAATATAAACCCTTCACACGCGTAAGTGCATGCCCCGGACACTCACCCAGCCAGCTGCCTCACAGTTTAATGGGGGGTGGGAGGGGGCAAGAGGGACCGTCAGACACTCACCTGTTGCAGGGCCTGAAGAGTGACTCCAGCGGCCACCGACACGATAATGTGGTCCCGGGTAATGGCAGGAGAAATCTCCTGCAGGACTCCAGGAAGCAGGTGAGGCTTGGTGGCTAGGAAGACCAGGGTACAGTGCTGCAGCACCTCACTGTTGCAGTGTGTCGTCCTGCAGCCCAAATCCTGCCACCCAAGGAGATGGGGCACCGTTAAAGGCCTGGAGAGGGCCGGCCGGCAGAGCGGGACAGGCTGGAATTCACCAGTCCAACGGCAGCACTCAGCACCCGCCTGCTCTTAACACGGTTTGTGACACTGAAACTCAGCCCTGTGCGGGGGGGAAGGGCCATTTGAGGATCATTTCATCCACTACTGGTGTGCACTTTAAACTGCAAGGCTGGGGTCCTGGGCTGAGCATTGACTCAAAGGAAAAGCCCCCCCCCAGCTAATTCACCAGCCCCATTTCCCAGGGCACCTGGGTGTTCTTCGCAGGAATTTAGTAGCTTGCAGGATCTGATGGGATCACAACACAGTGGCATCAAGCACCGCTACTGCGTTTGCCTCCCATTGCCAGACATCAAGACACTATTAGCTCTTCCAGCCCCATGGAAGAGAGACTCAACGTTTCGCACGCAGCCTGCCCTTGCTCACCTGGAAGGCGCCCAAGTTCCTGTCAGACGGTGCGCTGGCCAAGATGTTAGCAGCTTTGACTTTTCCTTAAAACACAGAGCAAAGAGGGACTCGGCTGCGTTAAGATGCATCAAGACAACCCTGCGTTGCCTCCAACTCACTCAGACGAGAGACCAAGACAAACCTGGTTGAACCTTGGAACCGTCACCCAGACCGGGCTGGGGCAAGACACCAGCCCAAGGGTGGTGCGCCCGTGCGTGAGATTCCCCACAGCTGTGAAACGCTAAGAGGCCGGAGGAGAGGCTAATGGCTGCTGGAGGAGCTTGCCACGCTTGGGCAAACAGGGGCCGTGTGCTCTGTGGGCAGCGATGCCAGGTGATTGCGGGGAACTTACTTTTACCACATGAGGGCACGGGTGCCAGCAGACCTGGAACGGCCTTGGTACAAGTGACACCTCTGCGGCGAGCACCAGGGGGAACAACCAGGCAGCTCTGCGAGGCCCTCGCTCCCCAGGGATCGGATCCCAGCGGCGGGGAGTAACCGGCCTGCGCAGAGACGCCCCCCGCAGGGGTGCTGATGCTGGGCACGGCAGGTACCGATCCTGGAACCGTTCGCACAGCCACTCCCGGGAGGAGGGGTGCAGCAGGGGCCTGGCCACGGCTGGCTTGGGGCTCTGGAACACAGGGCTGGGCCGGGCAGCTGCTCACGCCGGGATCCGTCGCGGGGCGGCTACACAGGGACCCCAGGGCTGAGATGCAGCCAGCTCTGGGGCGAGGCACCGGGCTACCCAGGGACAGCTCGCGCGGGGGAGGCCCTCTGCAGTGGGGCAGGGGCTGATGACACGGGGACCCCGCATGGAGTGGCGGGGAGGGGGGGGGCCCTAGCATGGGGGGGGCTGGTGGGAAGGGGGGGGCCTAGCATGGGGGGGGGCTGGCGGGGAGGGGGGGGGGCCCTAGCATGGGGGGGGGCTGGCGGGGAGGGGGGGGGCCCTAGCATGGGGGGGGCTGGTGGGAAGGGGGGGGGCCTAGCATGGGGGGGGCTGGCGGGGAGGGGGGGGGCCCTAGCATGGGGGGGGCTGGTGGGGAGGGGGGGGCAGTCCCACCCCTCTCCCGCCGGCGCCGCCCCCCGCGCCCTACCTGCCCGCACGGCGCCCTGCGCCACCCCTTGGGCCATGCGCCCGGCCCCCACGAACCCGACCCGCAGCTCCCCGCGCGCCTCCATCCCGGGCCGCCTCCCGCACGTGAGCAGCCCGCGCCCAGGCACGTGGGGCGGGGCGGGGCGGGGCGGGGCGGGGCTCCGTCTGCCTCCCCGGCACCGCCCCGCCCCCGCCGACGGGCGGGGCGCTGCCTGACCCCGCCTCCGCCTCGCGATTGGCCGCGCCGGGCGTGATGTCAGCGGGCGCCGGTTTCATAGGGGTCCCGGGAGGCGGAGCGCTGCTTCTCTAAGGGGGCGGTGTCAGGTGAGTGTCGTGGCTGGCCCACGTGGGGTCCCGATAGGGGCGGGGCCTGCCCGCCTTTTCCTCCCCACGTGGGCAGCGCTTGGGGGGGTGCACATGCTAACGGCGGGGGGGGGAGGCAGCTCCGCCCCCATCTCTCCCCAGCCCAGTCCCTCTCCCAGCGCTCCCCCCAGGGGCGGCGTCCTTCTCCCCATGCCGGGGGGGGGGGGCGTGCAAAGCGGGGGGCAGATCCCCCCCCCATGGAGTCTGCACGTCACACCGGGGCAGCCCTGTATTTACGCCCCAGCCGTGGGCGGGGGACTGGCCCTGGGGCTCTCTGGCCCGTGCCAGGCAGGAGGCCGGTCTGAACGATGGGGTCGGGCCCTTCTGGGCCCCCCCCCCCCGCCCGCGGCCCCGCTCCCAGCCATACAGCGGCAGCAGCTGCCGCCCCGGGATTAGCGCCCAGAGCGCCCTGCTGCCCCCCCCGCCCCGGGCCCTGCTGCCCCCCCCGCCCCGAGCCCTGCCGCCCCCCCCCCGCCCCGGGATTAGCGCCCAGAGCGCCCTGCTGCCCCCCCCCGCCCCGGGCCCTGCTGCCCCCCCCGCCCCGAGCCCTGCCGCCCCCCCCCCTGCCCCGGGATTAGCGCCCAGAGCGCCCTGCTGCCCCCCCCCGCCCGGGCCCTGCTGCCCCCCCCCCGCCCCGAGCCCTGCCGCCCCGCCGCCGCCCCGGGATTAGCGCCCAGAGCGCCCTGCCGCCCCCCCCCCCCGCCCCGGGCCCTGCCGCCCCCCCCGCCGCCGCCGCCGCCCCCGCCCCGGGCCCTGCCGCCCCCCCCCGCCCCGGGATTAGCGCCCAGAGCGCCCTGCCGCCCCCCCCCCCGCCCCGGGCCCTGCCGCCCCCCCCGCCGCCCCCGCCCCGGGCCCTGCCGCCCCCCCCCCCGCCCCGGGATTAGCGCCCAGAGCGCCCTGCTGCCCCCCCCCCCCGGGCCCTGCTGCCCCCCCCCCCCGGGCCCTGCTGCCCCCCCCCCCGGGCCCTGCTGCCCCCCCCCCGGGCCCTCCCGCCCCGAAAGGGTCGTCTGGTCCTGCAGCCACTGGCTCAGGCCGGGGCTGTGGCCGGCGTCCCGGCTTCTGGATCCGAAGAGCAGCTTCGTTCCGCGGCCAGTCTGTTCCCCTGCAAGCTCTGTCAGGTCGCTGTTCAAAGACCCCGAGACCCCAGGTCGCGTGGCTAAAGCCGGGGACTAGGAGTCGGGGCTCCTGGGCCCTGTTCGAAGGCCTCCGGAAGCGTGCTGCTCTTGGCTAAAAAGAATCCAAAGGGGTTAAATGTTAAGGGAATTAGTTGAGGCCCAGAGCCTACCAAGAAGGAGACGTTTTCTCATTAAAAGGATATCTTGGATAGGGAAGAGCGTGCAGCCTGGGAGCCGATCTCCATTGCTCCTGGGTGGCTTTAGCATCGTTAATGTTACCATCCAATCTGTGACATGAGAGCTGCGATAGCAGGCACGCAGCGGCACCATCATGGCTAGCTACCCGAGGCTCCTACCCTCGCAGCCTGGCTCACTTCGCTTAAAACCAGCTGTAGGAAAATCTGGAGAACGTATCCGAATGTTACCTCACTGAGGGCCACGTTGCCAGCAGCATCTAGGAGCATAACGTTCTGTATAACGGAGAGACCGGGGCGGATGCATGCAGTTGTGTGGCCTGTGGAGACTCTAGGTCCCACCCAGCATGTATCAACGTGGGACTTTAGCATGCTGGGGCTGTTAGTTTCCATGAGCCCCAGACCCTCTGTGTTAGATCTAGCTATCTGACCATTAATCTTCCTCTCCCGGATGCCCCTAGGACATACACAGGAAGAAATCAGGGAGAAACCGTAAGCCCCTGGGCACCTCTCAACTCAGTGTCACGGACATCTCTGTTATTTATTTGTATTGTTGCAGCACCTAGGAACCCCAGATGTGGCATTGTCTGTGTTTGTGGCAGCCCCTAGCACACGTCCCTGCCCCCAAAGAGCTTCCGATCTAAGCATGAGACAAGATCGCAGATGGGTACAGACAGGGGAGTACAAGGCAACAGCGAGACAATGCGGTCGGCGTGGCAGGCCACAGCCTCGGCACGCCAACAGCATAGCTGTTGTCATCGTAACATCAGGCCTGTGCTCTTTGCTCCCCTCTTCTGGAGCTTGTGGAAGAGGTTAGGGCCAGTCCCACGCCAGCTCCTGGATGGGCCCCGCTCTGCAGCTCAATACCGTGCCATTTACCATTGCTCTGTGCAGGTCCTGCCGTGTA
Organism: Lepidochelys kempii; assembly: GCF_965140285.1. NCBI lineage: Eukaryota > Metazoa > Chordata > Testudines > Cheloniidae > Lepidochelys > Lepidochelys kempii. The sequence goes on along the minus strand of NC_136381.1, from coordinate 3,904,377 downwards.
GTGGCCTCCTAACCGAGCCAGGCTGAGCTCTCTGAGGTCGGGGAGTGGTGAGGGATGCAGGGGGATTGGATATGGAGCTGCTGCTCAACGGCTGGGGCTCCCCAGACTCCTCTCAGTTCAAACTCTCTCTGTTCTCTCCCTGCAGGATCCCCCTCCATGCCCCAAGATGCTGCCCTTTGACCGCCGGGCTCTCTTCCTTCCAACTCTCCTCTCCCTCCTTTTCGCTCCCTCCTCTGGATTTTTTGGCTGGTTGAGGCAGGGAGCAGCTCCAGGAAGAGACCCCGTCCCCCCGACACCAGCTCCGGACTCAAGGAGTCTCTCTAATGCTCCCTTTGAGATGACGACGGGGGATGAGCGATTCCTGGCTGAGGCCAGGCATCTGGATCTGTCTCCACTGGACTCTTGTCACCACAAGGTGTCACTGTATCTCTTCATTGCAGGAGGGCCCTAAAGGGGCTGGGGCTGTCCAGACAGGGAGGAGAGAATGGCCTGTGCCCCAAAGCACTTGCCATCCAAAGTCCAGATCCTGCCAGCACTCCTGCATGTGCTTCCCTGGGTGCAGGAGCAGTGCCCTTGCACTCAGTGGGATTGCTCCCTGTGCATAGATGTTTGCATGATCAGGCCCTAAACGGAGCAGCAGTGAAAGGGAGTGGGGGAGGGGGAAGGAGGGAGCCGACAACCAAGCAAGGGTGGTCAGACTGATGGTGTCACTGTTCCATGTGGCCACAAATTGCCCGGTGTCCGGTGTCCGTAGGAACTCTCCTCAGCTGCCCCGCCCCTCGTTAGCTGGCTCGTTTCCTGTAAAGGGCGTCTGGTGGAGGAGGAACCTTGACGTTGAAGAGGGTTACCCTGTTTGTCCGCTTTGTCAACCAACCTCTCCAGATGTTCTTCCAGGCCACCCCCTCTACCCCTGGAACGCTCCCCAACCCTGGAGCGGGTCCACACGACCTCGGCATGTTCACATCCCTCCTCCCTGCCGGGAGGCCTGAGGGAGACGCGCCATGTTTATCTGTCCAGTGTATTAACAGTGCCATGCTGTGTGGCTGTTCGTGGGCAGAGCCCTTGCTGCTGGCCTGGGGCTGCCAGCGGGGCACATGGTGCGGGCTCCTTGGTCAATCTGCTTCTGAAGGCTTCTAGGCTCTTCCACATTTGCAGAGCAGCTAGAAGTGGGTAGGGGCAGCCGGCCTGGTGGGAGGGAAAACAGCTGCCCTCAGATAGGGGGAGAGGAGCTGCCTGCTGTGGTGGGGGGGAGGAGGAGGGACTGAGCAGTGAAGAGGCATGGGCTGGGGACATCTCCAGGGGAGCAGAGACAGAAGGGCACCAGCTGGCTTGACTGCGCTTTCACAGGGAGGGACCGTGTGAGGAGGGGCCCAGGGGGGTTGGGATTGTCCCCTTGTGTTGTGGGGCGCCTAGCGTGCCTCTGGGTGCTGCCGAGCTAATCATGGGGCATGGAGGAAACCAGCAGCAGCAAGAGGAGGAGGTGGGGGGGGAAGGGTGAACCCCAGGAACTGAGGTCTCCTCATTGAGTCACTGCCCAGCATTTATGATTCTCCTATCGTGGGGCTGGGGGTGAGGATTTAAAATGCACGTCTAGGGGCAGAGGCCACATGTCACCTGCAGATGATGAGTTACCTTCTCTTGCACCTGGGAAGGGCCGGTGGGGTAGGAGGCACCAGCTTGCTGAAACCACAAGCCCTAACGTGCTCCTTCCTCTCCGCGTTGCTGCTGGCAGGTTATTGCCCAGATCCACTCCTCCTGTACGGACCTGTCGGAAGAGGAACTGGCCAAGCTGGGGGTGTCCCTGTTTAACTGCCAAGCGAGTGTGGAGGGGCGCAAGACCTATCCCTGCACTGCCGACATGGTAAGACGGCGAGGGGCGGCTCCGAATTCACACCCTCCAATGCTGGTTGGGAGAGGGCTGCAGCCGGTGCAGGCAGCCTGAGATTCTCCTCACGTGGGCCTGGGGAGTGAAGAAAGCCATGGAGCAGGGGCTCCTGGGCAAGGCAGCCATCTCACACCAGGGTGGCCCACCAGGAATGGGACTCGCATTGCCCTAGGCCTGCAAATGGACATCGCGTGGTGGGAACGACCTTCAGCCGTCTCTGACTTTAGCCAAGTTTCCATGGGGATGAAAGGAGAGGCCTCCATATCCTATTGCTGACATCTCCTGCCCCTGCCCAGCCATCATCTTCCTCTCCCCTCCCCCCTAGATCCACACATCTTCTCCCCCTGCACAGATGGAGCTATTGAAATGGGCGGTGACAGGCTGGGGGTGCTGTTCCCCTGGCATGGCTGCACAGCTAGCTTGGTTCATGTTCCCGGCTGGCTCATTGCATGTAGTCAGGATATTAGGACAGCGAGGCCAGGAGCACTTTGCGTAGCTTCAACGATAGAACCTCTTGGGTGTGAGAGGTGAAGACCCGGTAGGCTGGCTGGTCCATCTCGCACCCAGTGCAGGACTGGCTCCTACGAGGGATCTTGGAGCGTTTTGTGCAGTCAGCCGCTTCAGTGTCCCAAAATGGGTCTCCTGCCAGTTGCCTTGGGTTCCACAGCCCCGGAGAGCTCGCTATGCAGTATCCTCCTATGTGTTCCCCCTCCTTATCTCATCCCATCCTCAGTCTCACATGTGGGTATTGCCCTGTGTAATTCCTCTCCCTCTGTGGTGCTCGCCTTTCAAATGTGAGGTGTGTCGTCTGCCTGGCTCGCTATCCGTTAGCTACGTAGCCCTGCGTACTTATTTATTCCAGCCTTTCCCTCCAGCCCTTGATCACTTCGGTTGCTTTTTTCCCCAACTCCCTCCAGTGTCAGTCTCTTTCAGTCCCATGGTGTCCAGGACCAAACACAATATCCCAGGTGCGCCCACGCCAGGGCTGTGTCAGTCTGTCTGTGATGAGCAGCTCCTGTGTGGTGCTCTTCAGCTGTAGTGTTCTAAGCATTCTGCAAAGGTGGGTCAGTGCAACTCGCTCTTTTTTTAAAGAGGGGAAACTTGCGAACAGTCACATGCTGAGTCAGTGGTGAAACAAGAATAGACCTCTGGTCTCCTGATTCCCAGTCCGATGCCTTGTGTAGTGGGCCATGCTGCCTAAGATCTAGCATCTATCTGCCCTTGAGAACTGATCACGGTAGGGTACTTTGGTCTAATACAGTAGTGCTTCAGCTGTGTGAGAACAGGTCATAGAATCATAGACTATCAGGGTTGGAAAGGACCTCAGGAGGTCATCTAGTCCCACCCCCTGCCCAAAGCAGGACCCATACCCAATTAAATCATCCCAGCCAGGGCTTTGTCAAGCCTGACCTTAAAAACTTCTAAGGAAGGAGATTCCACCACCTCCCTAGGGAACGCATTCCAGTGTTTCACCATCCTCCTAGTGAAAAAGTTTTTCCTAATATCCAACCTAAACCTCCCCCACTGCAACTTGAGACCATTACTCCTTGTCCTGTCATCTGCTACCACTGAGAACAGTCTAGAGCCATCCTCTTTGAAACCACCTTTCACGTAGTTGAAAGCAGCTATCAAATCCCCCCTCATTCTTCTCTTCCGCAGACTAAACAATCCCAGTTCCCCCAGCCTCTCCTCATAAGTCATGTGTTCCAGTCCCCTAATCATTTTTGTTGCCCTCCGCTGGACTCTTTCCAATTTTTCCACATCCTTCTTGTAGTGTGGGGCCCAAAACTGGACACAGTACTCCAGATGAGGCCTCACCAATGTCAAATAGAGGGGAACGATCACGTCCCTCGATCTGCTGGCAATGACCCTACGTATACATCCCAAAATGCCATTGGCCTTCTTGGCAACAAGGGCACACTGTTGACTCCTATCCAGCTTCTCTTCCACTGTCACCCCTAGATCCTTTTCTGCAGAACTGCTGCCGAGCCATTCGGTTCCTAGTCTGTAGCGGTGCATTGGATTCTTCCGTCCTAAGTGCAGGACTCTGCACTTGTCCTTGTTGAACCTCATCAGATTTCTTTTGGCCCAATGCTCCAATTTGTCTAGGTCCCTCTGTATCCTATCCCTACCCTCCAGCATATCTACCACTCCTCCCAGTTTAGTGTCATCTGCAAACTTGCTGAGGGTGCAATCCAAACCATCCTCCAGATCATTTATGAAGATATTGAACAAAACCAGCCCCAGGACCGACCCTTGGGGTACTCCACTTGATACCGGCTGCCAACTAGACATGGAGCCATTGATCACTACCCGTTCAGCCCGACAATCTAGCCAACTTTCTATCCACCTTATAGTCCATTCATCCAGCCCATACTTCTTTAACTTGCTGGCAAGAATACTGTGGGAGACAGTGTCAAATGCTTTGCTAAAGTCAAGGAACAACACGTCCACTGCTTTCCCCTCATCCACAGAATCAGTTACCTCGTCATAGAAGGCAATTAGGTTAGTCAGGCATGACTTACCCTTGGTGGATCCATGCTGACTGTTCCTGATCACTTTCCTCTCCTCTAAGTGCTTCAGAGTTGATTCCTTGAGGACCTGCTCCATGATTTTTCCAGGGACTGAGGTGAGGATGACTGGCCTGTAGTTCCCTGGATCCTCCTCCTTCCGTTTTTTAAAGATGGGCACTACATTAGCCTTTTTCCAGTCGTCCGGGATGTCCCCGGGTCAGTCTTGCTTGTGAGGTAATTCACCTACCTTGGTCCTATGTTTGAGTCCTAAACTGTCCCGAGCTGTAGAAGCTATTAGCTTGTGGGGACCCAGGACAGCTTTGCCGTATCACAACCTGCTTCTCATAGTTTCCTTGATTAAAGCCAAAAGGGACCATTTGATCATCCAGCCTGAGTTTCTGCATGTCCCAGCATGTAGACCTACACCCATTTACACCTGTATCGAGGCCAGCAGCGTGGGTGTGGCTAAAACATCTCTTCCACAAAGGCAGCTGGTCAGGATCCGAAGACACCAAGAGGTGAAGGATCCGCCACATCCCTGGGGAGCTTGTTCCCAATGGTTAATCACCCTCACTGTTAAAAACTGGTCTTCTTTCCAACTGGACTTCTTCTGGCTTCAGCTCCAGGCCCTCAGTTCTTGTTCTACCTTTCTCTGCCAGATTATAGAAGCCTTCAGTCCCTGTGAAGTTCTGATACGCCATGATCAGGTCACCTCTTGCTTTCTCTGGAGTACTGCCATGCAGTTTCTGGGCTAGGAGGGATGAGGGGCATTGGGAGGGGCCCTCTCCTGTGGCCTTATTGACCCTAATCCGGCTTGGCTGTCTTTCTTACCAGACCCTTGCGGAATGCACTGCCGACATGGACCCTGACACCTGGAACGCCTACCACATCGTCAGCAACCGGGCCCGCGCCGTCTGCTACTCCACCCGCCAGATGCAGTTCAAGCGCCGGACGGAGCACACGGTCAACACCCTGGTCTCCGCCGCCGTGAATCAGCTGGAGGCCATGAGGCTTCTGAAGGTGGGTAGTGGCGGGCGGGCGGCTCCAAAGAGGTCTGAACCAATGAGCAAAGGGCGGACTCAATGTAGGGCACAGCCACCATGGTCTTTGATGCAGAGGGGGAGATTACCGATCCCAGCATGCAATGCTGCACCGTTGAAGCACGGCATGCTGGGACCTGTCGTCTCTCTCAGCCCTTAGCATGCACCACTGCAGTCTACTGGCACCTCACTGATGGAGTCAGTGTCTCGCTAACAGGACGGCCAGGAGGAACTGAAAGAGCTGACGGCAGAGTCCCTGCACAAGGTGGTGAGCAGCCAGCATGAGCTGCTGCTCCAGCAGGAGAAGCTGCAGGACAGCCAGGAGCAGATGGAGTCATCCATCCACAGCAACCTGGATCAGCTGACTCAGGAGAAGGCCTTGATTGCCAGCGGGCAGCAGCAGGTGGCTCAGCTCATTGAGGGCATCACCAAGAGGATGGGTGAGAACATGGAGCATCCCCCGGCTCCCTAGAGCAGAGGTTCTCCAGAGGTTGCAAACAGCTGTCGGGGGCGGAGGGGCTTGACTTCCCATCCCACTACTTGTTTGGTGCGGGGGGGAGGTTCCCAGCTACATGGAAGAGTGATTCTTATGGGGAGGAGAGTCATGAGACTGGAAAAAGCAGGTCAAGAGAGCGTGGTTCTTGGGGGAAAGGATGCATGGGAGAGGAAGAGAGTCAAGGGAGATTCTGGTGCTGGGGTCACGAGGGTGATTCTAGGGGGTGGGGACCTGGGATAGAAAAGGGCAGTCACAGGAGTATGATTGTGGAGGGACACTGGAGGGAAAGGGATGAACAAATTCAGGAGCCGTTGACATAGAGTGTCTGATGCTCTTGCGGCAATGCTGGTGTCCGTTAGTTTCAAGGCCCCAGGCCAGGCCCCACTGGGCCTGCTCTGGCTAAACCTGACTCGTGAGCCCCGGAGAAGGAATTTCCACCCATGTTCCCAGCTGAGGGGATCCACCCCCTTTGTCTTTACTCCTCCCCCTCCCTGAACTAGCCAAGAAGCTACAGCAAAGGACCAGGAGCCAGGAACAGACCCGACGTCTGATCTCACCTGAGCCATGGACCTCTGGGCAAGTCCAATTGCTGGATCTCGGGGTGGCTCAGTCAACCTGGCTGTAAAACGGGGATGAGCAAGAACCTCCACAAGTCCTAGTTGCTCCAATACGCCCAGCTCCCCTGTGGGAGAGAACAATGCTGTCTGGCAGTCTGACCCTCCAGCAGTCTCTCTGTGGCTCCCGCCTCTCCCTGCTGCCCTCCCCTCCCCTTCTCTTGGCACATGTAGAGGTCTCATGTGGGCATTAGGTTTGGAAGGAGGCACTTTGATTTGACTGGAAGAGCAAGGCACAGTGACCTCCTCTGCAGCATCTTCACTCACCTAGGCTAAGAGGCTTTTACCATCGGTGGGTGAATAGATCACAGGTGTGCAAAACACTTAACATGGGAAATGGCTTCACAGGAGTTTCTGCCAGAGCCTGAGCTCTGCCCCATCTCCCCCTGCAGAGAACGTGAGCAGCCACCTAGATGACCAGGACTTGGAGCTGCAGCAAGGACACAGAGCCATCCTCGCTGACCTCACCCAGATGCAAAGGCGAGCCCAGGAGGTCTACTCCAAAATAGGTACCGTGACTGCTGCTGGCTGGGCAGGCTGCCCTCGGCTGGCCAGCGTGGGTGGGGCTGTTGTATTATTTAGCTGGAATATATGGGGACAAGGGTCAAAGGTGTTAACATGACCCAGTGTTAAACAAGATTCGGGGTTTGGTACACAGAGACCGCAGCCTGCTTGGTCCCAGGGCAAACCCACCCTTAAGCATCCTTTTAACCAAGATGCAAAAAAAGAAGGGAAAACAACGTAAGTTACTAAATCAACTTTTCATTTTAACATCCCTTTCCTTTATCTGGAGAGAGGTTTTTAAAAGGAAATCCCCTCCTTGTTGGACAGTCTCTTAGATAACCATCCTTTCTGGGGCGAAGAGACGTTAGCTGGGCTGGAGGTGGTGTTATAGCTGTTGTTAAAGTCTGATCCCATTTCCTAAAAGCCAAGACAAGCACACACAAGGGTGAGAGAAAAGAACATCAAAGATAGAAAATGCAGCTTCTGTCTCTGGCGTTAACTCTCACTGCTGGAGAAATGGAGGCCCAGCACACAGTCTGATCAGCCCCTCAGAGGCCAGGCAAACTTGTGCCCACCTCGGGTTCTTCGGGGCACTGCTTTTAGCTGCCTCCTTCTGGTCAGTGTTACGGCAGTGTTGCAAAATATAGAGTCTTGTCCATCTAAGCCAGACTCGTATTAGACGCAAGGCAAAAGGAGCAGTGGGGGCAAAAAATCGAACTGGCTTCAAGGCTGCGCTTGATACGTTTACAGAGGGGATGGTAGGATGGGACTGCCTGCAATGGCGTGTCGCCGACCTGCGACTGCTAGCAGCAAATACCTCCAGTAGTCAGTGATGGGACACTCGATGGGGAGGGCTCTGAGTTACTACAGAGAATTCCTTCCCAGGTGTCTGCCTGGTGGGTCTTGCCCACATGCTCAGTGTCTAACTCAGGGGTTGGCAACCTGCGGCATGCGTGCCAAAGGCCGCACGCGAGCTGTTTTTTAGTGGCACTCTGCTGCCAGCCAGGGTCCCGGCTGCCGGCCCCACTCAGCCCGCTGCTGGCCTGGACGGACGGAACCCGGGGCCGGCGGCTGGGACCCCACCTGGCCGGGGCCAGCGGACAGAACCCCAGACCGGCAGCAGGCTGAGGAGTGGAGAGGGCCTGGCAGCTGGTAACTGGGCTGTGGGGATGGCCTTCTCCTGCTTCAAGGGCAGAGGGACCTGCCTCCTGGTTCTTCATTTTAAAAAAAAAAAAAACCCAAACTTCCAGTTCATACACTATACTATACCCCTCAATACTGTTCCTATACCACACTTAAATTGCTGTAATATCTGAGTGTTACCAATAGTGCATTAAGCACCCTGACTAACAGCTGTCCTGTGTGTTGGCGGTCTCGTCCCTGCAAATTTGCCCTGATCCAGCTTGAGATCAACACCTCCACAGTTGTGAACAGCTGGCCTAGCTACTCCAGAGGAGGCTGGTGAACGGTGCTGCCTTGTATCTCTCCAGAACCCACCCTGTATTCTCAGTTCTCCCTCCCAGTTTCCTAGAGGTGCTGGCAGATCCTCCAGGAACTGTCTCAATGTGGGATCGAACCCCAGTAATTGCAGAGCCCCGCGCCTCAGCTAGGCTGTGCCTACTGCGAGGAGAGGCAGAAGCAAACCATACAATGGAAAGACCCTTACGTTTTAAACTCTATAAAGGAAAAACCCAGACATTTGGCAGGAACAAGAATAGACTAAGATAATACACTATAAAGTAACATCATAGACTCACTCAGCAAACTAATAAACTGTAAATTACTATCCCAATACAAAGCTTTTTCTGCGCCAGGCTGTCACCCCTAGAGGGAATCAAAGCCAAGTTTCACCCCAGCCATCCTGCCCTGGCCCCTCCAGCTTGCGATGCTCCTTGCTGCGGGGACTGCACCTCTCCCCAGCACGTCCGCCCGCGACCGACAGTTCCTCGCCATTCTAAGCTGCCGCCCCACAGCTCCAGCAGGGATCCTACGCTGGCTCTGAATCCTCTCTGCCCCTCTCTGCCCAGAGGCCAACCAGGCGCTGTTCCTGGCCTATCAGAACCAGACAGCCCTGTACTACGACGAGCTGATGGGGAAGCTGCACAGGATGAACCAGAGCCTGGGCCTGGTGCTCTACGCCGTGGGTCACATGCAGAGCAGTGTGGAGGGCCGGCTCCTGCACATCCAGAGATTCATTGGCTGGGCAGGTGACTAGGGGGGCAATGTGCATCTCGGGGCAGCAAGGGGCTGAGCAGCCTCCTCCCACCCGCGTTCACTGGGCTACACGCTGCTCGGTGGCTGCGGGCTGGGAACTGGCCAGCCAAGGGATTGGGTCTCTGCTTGCAGCACTGCTGGGGTGGGCTCCACATCCCAGCTTTGAGTGCTGGGGAGGCAGCTGCGCTCGGTGGGAGGAGACTTGTGATACCAAGCAGCGACTCTGGGCTTCGAAGGGTGTCTGACCGCCCACTGCTCAGCTGGATGGATGTGCCCAGGGTATAAGGCATCATAGGGCCTTTCTCTTCCCTCTGCTCAGAGACCTGGATTGGAGACCTGGACTTGGTCTCCTGCTCTCCTCCCCCGCTGGGGCTGCACAGAACCGCCAGGCTGTTGTCTGCTGTGCAGGGAGCGTGGGCCTTGGGCGAGGGAGTTTCAGAGGTGTCGCGGGGAAGGGTGGGAGAGGCATTTGCAAAGGAGCAGCCTCCCCTATGTCCAGTCGTATGGCCTGAGCCGTTTGCCCCCTGGTGTGGGAGGGTCCCAGCTTGGAGACGATACGACGGGAGTGGGCGTCAGAGGCTGGGGGGAGTAGTAACAGAATGAGCAAGTTGCTGCACGGGCAGGTCCGGCAGATGCCGCCTACCCCTTGTTAACTATCTTAGTGGTGACCCCCCTGCCTGCAAAGCTGGGTGGTGTAGTGTCCCCCCACCCAGACTGGGGCAATAGTGAAAGGAGGAGATGTCTCTCCCCAGGCCACGCTGCTGGCAGGAACCAGCCAGGAGGTGGCATTGGTCTGAGCCTGGAGCATGGATCTGTCATGAGGCAATGCACCTGCTCGCCCGTCTCCCCATCCCCCTCTGTCTCGCAGGAGTCAGCCTCAGCACGGCCTGCACCTGTGTCCTGCACGCCGGCTACTTCCTGCTCTCGGCTCTGCTCATGACCTTCCTGCAGACCCCAGGCCTCCCCCGTGCCGTGCTCCTGGTCCTGGTCGTCGCCAATGCGCTCTCAGAGCTCAACCATGCCATCTCCTTGGGCTTCAAGTCACTCACGGTTTTCCTGGTGCTCGTTGTCGCCGGTGAGCACAGCCGGCTCCCCCTGCGCTGGCTTCTCTGTAACGCTGAAGCCAGGACCCGACCTGGCACCGGTGGCCCACCCCCGGGTAGCCTCAGCAGGGAGGCCAAGGGCTGAATGGGTCACGGAGGCAGAGCCCCGCTCTGGAGTGGGCTCACTAGGTGGGGACACGTTGGCGCAGAGTGTAGGGAGAGCCTGCCCTGGCATTGGCCACGCTGGGGTAAACAGGCCTGAGTCATCAGGCTGTCCCTGAGCTAGACCATGGCCGCTCCTGCAGCCACAGGTGTCCGTCAATTTCACCCACCCACTGACCTGTAAAGCTCGCGTAGTCCAGCCGCCAGAGGGAAACAAAGCCACCCTGTCGGCTTGGGTTACATTTGCCATCTAATCTCCTCTTCCCACCAGCCTGTGCTAACTCCCACAGCCCCCTGCAAGGTAGGTCAGAACCCTCCACGTTTCGGAGATGCAGAGCCACAGGGAGTCCATGGTTGTGCTGGAATTAGCCCCCCCGGCGCCCTGACCCCTGGCTCTAAGCCGGTAAGTCTTCTTCCAACAAAATATTGAATCCATAGGTCCGTCAGTCCGCTCCCCCGGCTCACCTTCTGTGCAATTCTGTGCTCTGAATTTGACCCTAGCTCCGGCTTTGCTCATGGTTTTTGTAGGTAACTGGCTGCTGGCGCACGTGTGCTGCTGTGCCCGGAGCGCGAGGGGCCGGAAGCCGCCTCTGGCGCTCTCACTGACTCCCCAGAGGGCAGCGGGGGCCAGCTGCCCCGAAGCAAAGCTCAAGGACGATCCCCACGGTCGTATCACCTCCACCCCTGGCAGGTAGGAGGGGGCAGGTGGGACCAGCACTTGGGGACCTGGGGCTAACGAAGGTAAATCTGGAGCCATGTAGGGGATACTGCAGGGGACAACAGGTTCACGGCCAGATGTGCCCATATAACAGCCTTCCCTCCTTGGGTCTCTGCTAAGGTCACTTCAAACACATGGTGATCACGCATTACTGGAGTGTCCGGATTCACATCTACAGTCGAGTTAGTTAGCAATGTGCTCTCCAGAGCCTGCCTTGTTTCAACGCTGGAGTCGGGTGCCAGGAAGGGTTTGTGGCCGTTTTCACATGAGTCACGGGGTTGTCCGTTGACTCAGGTTACAACTAACCCCAGAGGAAGAGGCTGGTAGTGAGAATGCCTGGTATTTATATAGCATCTCATCCTCCACTCTCCCTGCCCGCCATGGGGGGTCTGTGGGCAGTGTGGGGGTTGGTGTGTTTGTGTCACGATTTACACCACATCCTCTGGCTGTTCAGATGGGGAAACTGAGGCACGGGTCGTGCAGTGACTCAGTGGCAGCGCTGAGAGTGGAACCCAGGAGTTCCCTGCAGCAGGAGCACCCAGGCCTGTAAGGTGCAGAGCAATGAGCAGCTTCACATGGGCTGCTATTTGCACAGGTCCGTCTGTGTGTTTAGACTGGGAAACTGACCAGTGGCGCCCCAACGTCTGCAGCCCCGCAGGCTAACGTAGTGCACAGAGGCTGGCCGCAGCCATGCTAAGTGCGGCTGTCGTAGCCGGCAGGAGCAGGATCCCCAGCCCCAGGCAGCAGGACGGAGTGAACGCCTGTCACCGTGGTGGCTGCAGAAGGGGTGCACTGGTGCCAAATCGCCTCTGGGTGGCAGCAGAGAGCTCACCCTGCAATAGCCCTTGTGCGTGGGGGTTCCCAGTTGTGTCCTAGGGTGACCCCAGGTTACGCCCATGCTCAGCTGTGTTAGCTGCGTGAAGCATGTCACACCAGCTCTCCAGTGGGTGCCTTGGGTCCCCCTTCTGCATGCAGCTCAGGGTGCAGGTGCTGGTGTAGGAAGTCTAGTATGGTTTGGATGCCCCCACAGGTACCGAGGACCAGATCTTCCCGTGTGTGGCCTGGCCAGCAGACGTCAGCTGGGATGCTTGTGCACATCTGGGTCTAGTGTGTCCTCTCCTCGGGGTGGGGCGCCCTGGCTCTGGAACTCACTCCCCCATTCTGCACCCACTGGTCCGGCAGGATCAATCTGCTGTGGAGGTGGGAGGCCCCCCTCTACTCTTCCAGCTGTGGCCTGAAAGGGCTGGGGAGTGGGCATGTGTCTGGGGCAAGTCTGCTCTTCGTTGCTCTTGCTCCGGGTCCTGTCACCTAATGCACACGCACCCCGGGACACCTCTTCTGAAACTTACAAATTGATTCACCTAGAAGAAGATGAGGAGGGTGAGAGAGATGCTTGGTGCGGAGAGGGCACAGGCCATCTGGTGCGTAGGGGACGTGCGCCCCCGGCCAGGACACCCTGCAGCTTCGTGCTCTGAAGGGTGGGAATGGCGCAGGGGCTTAGCTGGGCAGGACTTGGGGTGAAACTTCAGCTGTGATGGAATCTTGTAACCTGGCTTCCTTCCCCTGGCAGGGAGTGTGAAATCGACCTCTTGCGGGAGGAACTGAACAAGCTGGAGGAGCTGAGCTACCTGCAGGGTAAGGGAGAGGAGAGTTCAGTATGGAGGGTGTCTGGGGAAGCTGGAGGGAACTGGTCAGTGTGTCAACTGTGCTAGCCATTTATGTGTTCCAGACGACTCCTGCCTGGGGAGGGTGTCCCCGCTGACCGGAAACCCATTTCGTGATGGGGGTGTGCCGCTGCCCCCTGCAGGCTGGAAGGCACAGCAGGGATCTGCTGCTCCGCCGGCTCCCTCCGTCCCCATCGGGAACTTGCGCCGCACCAGTCTGAGCCGCACCACCAGGCACGAGGTGTTGGAGAGGCGGGTAAGTGGTGGGAAGCTGGCACTGCCCGGTGTGGGCCGTGGGCAGCTGTGCAGGGGCAGGGCCGGGGCTGCCCGCCGTGGGGCTCGGGGACAGGCAGGCCGGGGAGAAAGGTCTTTCAGTAATCAGAGCCACTGTGTGCAGTCAGCCGCGATGCTGGGGGTCTCCCCGTTCGTTCCGTTGGTTACTGGGGGGTTGGTGAGTTGGCTGTGAGGGGCCCCTCCCCTGTCCCAGCGGCCTAGGGAGGCTTGGCCCCGGCCGTTGCAGGCGTGGGGTGCGGAGAGCATTCAAAGGCACATTTCCAGGGCCGGCCCTGGGCGGGGGCACCTGGGCAGCTGCCCGGTGCGCCATGGTCAGCGGGGTGCCGGGCGGTGGCGCAGAAGTGAGCACTGCTGATGTAGAGTCTGAAACTGCTCCTGGCTGCCCGGGGGGGGAAGGGCACCCAGATTTCTCCCAGTGGCGGAATGGGGGGGGCGAGCAGTGACCCACAATACTGATCCCCCCCCTCCACATTCCTCTGTGCCCCCCAGGGGGCTGCGTAAGGGGGAGTGAGGAGCAACGTCAGGGCTCTGTGCATGCAGGTTACTTTCCACACGTGGGCAAAGGGGGCAGTGGAGGGGCTAGGGGCGCGGGGGAGGCCCAGGGGCAACGGGGGGGGGCTGCACCCTCGGGGGCCAGGAGCGCCAAAATGCAAGTTCGCCCAGGGCACCATTTTCCCAAAGGTTGGTCCTGCACATTCTTGGGCTGGGCCCAAGCTCACTGCTGGCAGAAACAAAGCCACTGATTTCAGCCGAGTTGGGCAAATGGGCTCTGGTGTGGGAGCCCAGCCAGGGAGCCGGTGCAGGCCAGGGCATGCAGGCTTCCCCCAGCTGTCTCAGTGGGTGGGAAGAGAAGATCTGCTGCCCCGTACCCTGGTCCCCGTGAAAGTGACTGACTTGGGAATTTCCATAGATCTCACCCACACCCTGATGTCCTGCAGTAACTGGTTAACCCTTCAGATCCAGAGTGGCTCTTGGATGGATGCGCGTGGACAGAACCTGGTTGTTAATAGGGCTTGGGAGTGGGTCTGATGCAAGAGGTGCTGGCCCAGAGACCAGGGAGGGTTTTCAGCACCCAGGAGCTGGGGCAGGTCAGCACTTGGGCCTGGGGACTCTGACCTAGCCCTGGCTGGAAATCTTTCCAGACTCTCCTTCACACGCTGTGTTACCAACACAACCTGCTTCCGTTTGTGGCTGGTTCCTGAGCTGGTAGGGCTAGTAGCAGGGTGTGGGGGTGGCTGGGGATGTTGCACTGTTCAAGTTGGGGTTGCTTATCCCAAATGCAGGGTCAGAGGCAGGGACTCTTGTCCCGTTTCCAGCCACTAACATGATGGGATGGGAGAGGGAATGCTGGGATTGTCTTGGCAGCCAGTTCTGCAACAAGTGACCAATCGAAGTGCAGGGGGCAAGGGTCTGGCACGTCCTAATCCTGCCTCTGCTGGGGATATCAAGGGGGAGGTTCCAGGGGACCCCCGCATTGCCCCCAACAGCCAGGCCTTGATCAGACCTGCAACTACCGTCAAAGGGCCTTAAATCCACCCTGCATGGTGCTACAGCCTCTTGCTGGGCTGTTAATTCTGAGCCACAGCTCCTGGGTGCGCTTCCCTGCAGGGACTCGCTGCTCTAGAAGCAAGAGCAACAGCTGGTGGTTCAGATCCTCAGCAGAAACGGTTTGGCCCTGGCATTGGGCCTGCAGCTGATCCTGGTTCTCTCTTGCTGCTGGGGACCTTGTCTTCATCCTCATCAGTGCCACACGTGGCTCCCTCTTTCCCCAACAGGCCACACTGGAGAGGCGCCACTTGGGCCCCACATTCAAGCCCTTTTCTGACTTCAGGTCCTGTAGCCCGGACCAGTCCATGGCGAGCGACATGTGAGTATAGAGCGCTGCTCCCCTCTTGGAACAGGCCCCGCCGGATTCCTTCTGTGCAACGCTTCCCTGATCCCCGCTGGCATCTCCAAGGGACGCTTTTGTGCTGGGTTGTTCCTGCTAGTAACCGGCCCTGCCTCTAAGACACGGGGTGACTGATGTCAAGGGCGAGGGTGGCCTGACCTATGTGATAGGAGGAGAGGAAGGCTGCAGGCACGTTCTGGGCCACCATTGTCCCATGGCTGCTGGTTTTACTCCTGGGGGAATTCTGTGCCAAAAAGTTCTGCGCACAATAGTTTAAAATTCTGCATATTTGTTGTCAAAATAACACTATATAATCAAGCTGTTTTTTTTTAAATGGGAGAAGCTAGAGCATGTTTGTACTGTGAGGGGAGGAGATGGAAAGGAGGGGAGTGGGCAGGAGGGAGATCGGGAGATGGGATGAGGTCACTGGGGTGATGAGTGGAGAGGTTAGAGGAGGAGAGTGGGACACTGTCTGATGTGGGAGGGGATGGGAGGGGGAAGGTCACATCTGTTTGTCAGTTTTCTCTTGGAAGAATTTGGCAGGATCCTGGGCAGGAGGAGTACAGTGGAAGTGGCAGGGGAGGGAAGGTTTGGGTCAAAGGTGGTGAAATGCAGCTGGTACTGTGGGCATGGGATTCCGTGTAGTCTGAGAAGTGGAGGAGTCTGTCTACATAGATGGCAGAACCGAAGGAGGAGAGAGTGACTCCGCAGTGGAGGAAGTCAGCCTGGTCATGGGATTTCCACCAGCCAGAGACACTCTGCAGTGGATGCTGGGGGTGAGCCAGGCCTGAGGGTTGGCGGGACAGACCTGAGGATAGGAGAGGTGTGGGGAAGAAGAGTCATGGGTGGAGGAGAGTGGAGGCATGGACAGAACCAGCTACTACATGAATGGAAGAGAGAGGGGAGGGCTTAGAGCAGATGAGATGTCATCAACACTGCGGGGCTGGAAGGCACAAAAAAGGCCATGTGACTGGATGTGAGGGAGGGGGCTGATGCGTGGTGCTGAAAGAGACCCGGTGATGGGGGAGCTTAGCTACAGAGAGATGTGAGAGAGATTAAAAAGACTAGATGAAGAAGTTAGACTGGGATTTGTCAGCTTGGAAAAGAGACAACTAAGGTGAGCATGACACAGATTAATAAAATCATGACTGGTGTAGAGAAAGTGACTAAGGAAGTGTTATTCACCCCTTCCCATAACACAAGAACCAGGGGTCACCCAATGAAATTAACAGGCAGCAGGTTTAAAACAAAGAAAAGGAAGTATTGCTTCACACAACGCACAGTCAACCTGTGGAACTCACTGTCTGGGGAGGTTGTGAACGCCAAATGTATAACAGGGTTCAAAAAAGAACTAGATAAGTTCATGGAGGATAGGGTCCATTAATGGCTATTAGCCAAGATGGTCAGGGACGCAACTAGCCTCTCCCTAAACCTCTGACAGCCAGAAGCTGGGAATGGACAACCGGGGATGGATCACTTGATGATTGCCTAGTTCTGTTCCTTCCCTCTGGGCATCTGGTATTGGCCACAGTCAGACAACTGGGTACAGGGTTAGACAGACCATTGGCTGCTCTATGGTGGCTCTTGCATTCTTAAGTGAACAGCCCTTGAGCAAGTGGGAGAGCGGACGCAGGGCTGCAGGTGGAATGAAGAGATCAGGGCGAGGAAATGTGCAGTAAGGGGGGGTGTCGTCAGCATGGGAGCTGAAGGGCCAGAGGATGAGTGTGGGAGACTGAGGGGAGGAAGTGAGAGCCAGGAGCAAGGCTGATGGGGAGGAGCTGTGGGGGATGGTAAATGAGGACAAGGAGGAGTCAGATGCAGGAGAGCAGGGAGGGGTTGGAAGCATTGATCACCTGTAGTTGACTTGGCCTAGGGTGGCTGTTTCAGCAACTTAACATGCTTTCCATTGGAATTACCAACAAACCCAGCCTGCTGCCCAGAGATATCTTCCCCCCACTGCCCCTTAGCCCTGGGGTACCCCCTGCTGCTGGTGAGAGCCTGGTGGTTGCCTGACTTGAGCCACAAGGCTCCAGACCTGCAGGTCTAATCAGCCTGTCTCACCATCCTTTCAGGTCCACCTCTTCGATGTCTCCGCGACTCCTGTGTCAGGGCATCACCAAGGCCAGGCAGCCATGCAGGAAGAAGGCCGTTCCCGGACAGGAGTTTTGCCACGTTCACATATCCGGACAAGTATCCTACACCAGCTGAGCCTTGGGGCTCTCCGTCTAGCCTGTGCACCCGCTAGGTTAGTCTAGACCTTGGGTGGTTGGCCAGGGACCTGGAGTGCAGGCTGAGACACCACCCCTTGTCTCAGCGACAGCCATTCTGGGGCGTTATTTTAAACACTGCCTTTGATTTTAATGTGTACGTTTGAATGGAAGGACTATGGCTGCCGAGGGCCAGCAGCCCCCTGCCTGGCAGCTTTTCTAGGGTCTCATTGGCTTTCTTTGAGGAAAGCCCCATTTTAAATAGACCACCCTGTTCTGTGAATGTTTCACCGTCTCAAATGCTTCAGCCCCTGGCGAAAGTTGAGGATCCCATGAAAACTGCAGGAGATGAGGAGCTTCTGTGTTCACACTGACTCAGGAGCCAGTGGACTCTGCTTACAAGTCAAGTTGGCTTGTCTAGTGGCCACAGCTGCTCCAGCAGGGTGGTCCTCGCCTGCTCCACCGCTGCCTGCCATTGAGATGCTCATCCAGGCTTAGCTGAGCAAGAAGAACAGACTCCAGCTCCCTCAGCACCACTGGGACAAGCCTCTTGTCAGTAGAGATGCCTGGGGCCATGTTGGTAGCCAAGTTTTATATGGAAATCTGCTGTTTGCACATTGGTTTAATAAACAACGTTGATCTACTGCTGGGATTTCCGTGTCTGTCTCAAAAGAAACCTGAGAGCTCCTGAGCTGTGGGCAGGGGCTCCCCCTTCTGGCTAAAGGGGGATAGGGTTGTATTAATTTAGATGGAATAAACGTGTCGACATGACCCCGACTGTCCAACATTAAACAGTATTAGCCAAGGTGTGCAGCTTGGTATACAGAGACCTCAGCCTGCTTAGCACCATGGCAAACCCACCACTAACCATCCTCTTAACTCTTTGCTACAGATCCAGAAGGAAACAGTTCAAGGCCTTGAAATGTAAAACACAAAGTCAGGCTTTCATTTCCATGCCAGCCCTTGTTCCCCTTCCGTTAGCTTGAGAGAGGCTTTAGAACGAAGCATCCCCCCACACTCCCTTGGTCAGTCTTTGAGATGGTATGAAAGATGCTAATAACTGTTCTTTGGGGTCAAAGGGAAGTTATCGCTGCTGGTAAAGTCCGATCTCCCTTCCTAGAAGCCACAACATGACGACGACCCGCAAGGGGGGAGGAAGGAGCAGCAAAGACTGAAAAAGCAGCTGCTGTCTCCAGTGCTAACTACTATTTGCAATCTTACTGCTGGAAAAACAAGGCAGGGCTTGGGGCTTTAGTAGCCACTAGGAGACCTTGCAAACTTACACCACTCTCAGGCTGCTTCGGGCACTCCTTTTAGCTGTCTGCTGCTGGTCAGGCTTCCAGCAGTGTTGTTAAAGAGTCTTGGCTGGCTGAGCCAGATTCTTACTAGACAGAAGGCAAAAGGAAAGGGATAGGAAAGAAGAAAACAAGCTTGGGAAGAAAAAGAGGAGGGGGGGGGTGACAGACCCTCACCTCTCAGGTGGTGGTTGAGAGTTAGCCAAAGCTGGTGCCAGTGCTGATGTCCTCTGGGTCCCTTGCTCTGGCCTTGGTGCATCAGGACTAGGACAACAAAGGCCTAACAGAGTCCTGGTGGGGGTGGCACCCTTGAAGCTAGTTGATGCTTTTCCTCCTCTTCTGCCTATGTCAGTGGTCAGCTTCCTCTTGCCTATTCTCTCCAACCCCCCAACACACACGCAAAACAAGTATTTTCGTTTAAGGGCCCCAAAAGGGAGTGGTGGGTGGGATAGCCCATCCCCTCATGGTTTTGTTGGCCAATTAGGCCTATTTCCAACACAAATTTAGTCCATTGATTTCTGGCCACTGCACCTTGTTTATCTGCCATGATCTTAACACAGTCCTAGAGTCACAGCCGTAGAATCTACTGGTTTAAATTAATTCCCTCTGTCTCCTTAAATACTTCTCAAACAATTTATGACAGGCTCGTAGGACAATCCATGAACCTTTAGCCAGTAGGTCAGTTCTAAATTAAAGTGGGCCTGGCTAGATCTCATTTACTGCACTAGGGGGGTAGTAGGAAACCTGACCTGGGGGAGAGGGAAACAGGCTTGTGGCTGTTTCCTAACCCACCTGTCCAAAGCTCTGTGCCCTGTTCCAATGTGCTGGCATTTTGGCTAGTTAAAAGTAATGGTGATGCTGGTCAGTGGGTGGTAGGAGAACAGGGTTGCAGAGCTCTGGTGTGACCCATATCTCCAGCCAAACAGCAGTGATGCCTGCGGGCTGGGAAGATGCTAGCTAGCCCTGAGAATAGGGACAGTCAGTAATGCTAAAGCTGGGCTATGGGCCCTCTTGTTCCCTCAACAGGCACCTGTTCAAATTCTCTAGCCCAGTGTTTCTCAAATGCGGCCACTAGCAGATTTTAATTTTTGTGGCCATGACACCTCTAAAGCATGGGTGGAGATTTTGGGAGGGAGGGGCAAAGCCCCTCCTTGAAGCACCCAGCTGTTACTGCTGAACAGCTGTTACCAAGAACAGCGAGAGATGCACTGCCTTGGTGTTTGCATTGGCCCCACCCGCAGGGATCAGCACCCTGCGGCCACCTTGTTGGCTCCAGGAAGCGCCGCTGGAGACTTGTAGGGCTGCTGTGCCTGGCACCAGAGGTGGTTCTTGTCAGCGGAGGTGGCTGCACCATGCGGTTCCTGGGGCATTCCCCAGGGCAGCTCCACTGCTCCCACCCAGCCAGGGCACTGGGAGCCTGGGACCCCACAAGTGGCCAGCAAGTTCCTGAGCCCCTGCAGGGCAGGCTCATGATGAAGGGCTGTGGGAGGCAGGGAAAGAGAGGGGTTTGTCAGAACAGCCACCAGCAAGAGTTGGTGGCTGCACATTGAGGTCCCCAGAAACATTTGTGAGAAAGCCTGGCCTGTGCCCAACTTTAGTTATCTCCTGAGTGACCCCTGTAAACATCCCTGAAGAGACTGAACTAAAAAGCAGGCATGGAAGAGGTTTTTCCTGCTAGCTCATCCTTGCTTGCTTTGTGCACAGCTTGGGCCAATGCAGGGGTAACAGCACACCAATGGGCTGCTGCTTCTGTCCCTTGCAAAGGGGAGGGAGGAAAGCCCCAGCATCTGAGCCGGCCTCTTGACACATCTCTGTGCTGTCAAATATGCTTTGAGCTGAAAGCCACTGGAAGAACCCAGGGGTAGGAGTGTGTCTAATGCTAAACTTACTAGTGCCTTGGTTTAGGGCCTGCCTGCTCCAAAGGCAATGCCCTCCCCCACAAAAAAGCCTGCCTGTACCCAGGTGTTAGAACAGTCCATGAATTGCTGGTGTAGACAGAAAGGCTGTAACTGGCTGGAGTGTGAATGTTTCACAGTTTAAGAGCTCCACCGCTGGGCCTGTTCCCTTTCTAAAAGAGGCCCTGGGGAAATATGTTTGGGGAAAGCAGTCGGCCTAGGAGAATGGAACATGGGCACCACTCAAGCCAGCCCTTGCTCGGATGCAGACACTCATGGCAGACTGTGGTGGCATCTCCCAGGAAAGCTTCCTGCCTGAGTCCAGGAGGCTGTATGTTGTCTCACAGGGTAGGTGATGGGAGCACCCTCACAAAAGACAGGTAGTAGCAGCTGTGATAGACCTTGTCCTCACTCTCGTTGCTCTGCTGAAGAGCACTGGAAGCTCCATCACCTGATTTAAAATAAGAGGAAGCACCAGAACCTCTTGGGGACAAATTCACAAAGGGGATACCCTAGAAAGCCTGTGGACCTTCCCCTCTGACTTCTCCCAAACATCGGAGACCATAGTCGTTACAGGGGCATGGCTACAGCTGCTCTGGCTAGCAAAACTTCTCTTCCCCCCCACCGGAACACTGCAGGAGAGCCCCCCGCTGACAGTCTAACCCTGGGGGGTGAAGACAAGATTTCTGATGCTGATGAACGGCCTCCACAGCTGAGCAGCACCAGCCCCTGGCAGCAAGAGAGGGAGCGTCCCGGGAACGCTGGGAACATCGCTGGGCTGCCCAGGCTCGGGTTCAGGATTAACGCCATGCAACTTGTTTTTACAAGAGCATAAACACAAGGGGAAAGTCAGCTCTGATTTATTCTGAACCTAACTACAGACGGCTTTACACTTGATTGGCAGCCTGACCAATTACAGCTTAACAGGAGGTGGCATCAGCACAGGCAAGGGAAAGGGATCCAGCGAGAACAGTGATGAGGTTTGACGGAGAGGGGGCTCTGTCTATTTTAAAAAATATTCAGTCAATGATGCAGAGGCAGCATGTAAACTTCCAGGTACCTCAACAGGAAAGTCCAACCCTCCAGCCTCTCCCAGGGCACCGCCTTTGGGGGAAGGCCCAGGGGGTTCTGACTAGGCAAGACTTCCCTTACTAAACTCCTTTTGACCTAAGCTTGATCTGCAGTTCCTGGGATATTTATAACCACAGAGAGGAATGTTGGAAGCGGGGGGGTGGGGAGGAGCCTCATTCTTTGCATTTTTGGAACCTTTTAACCAAGATTCACTTTGATCCCTGAACAGAGAGTTTCTCCCCATTCCACCCCATGAAGTTCTACGCCCCTGGCTGGCTGAGATGACTAGTAGTGTGAGTCCTGTGTCACAGAGAAAGACAGGGTATTTCTCACTCACGTTTGCTGAGCTTATCTCCCCACCCCACTCTCAAATTCTACTTTGGAAAAGCTGTATCTATCTCCACCATCATTTCACAGCCCCGAATGCCCTCACGCGTCCCCTCCTCTGCTCCAGCAAAGGAAAACCCTGAGTCTCAGAGGAACCTCCGGGGCAGTGCTGGCCAATCATCACAATGGCTTTGGGGCGCTGGTCACTTCCGGGCGATGTCATAGTGCACCTTGAACCAGTCGCAAGTTTCCTTCACAGCTGGAGGGGAAGGGGGAAGGCAGTTAGATCCCCATACAGCCTGAAGCATCACAACCAGCGGCAGCTCACTCCCTCCAGCTAACGCTGTGCCACTGGCCACTGCTTACTGAGCTAGGAGGAGTGGAAGAATCATTGTTGCCATGCGAGAGGAGGAGGAAATGGACCAGGGAGATGAAGTGACCCATCTAAAGTTACACGCTGTCTCAGAGCTGGGAACAGAACCCACAGATCCGAGCCCCCCAGGCCAGTGCTTCAGTCACTGCACCATCCTGCCCCTACAACCAGAGCTGCTGCCTCTGCTCCCATGGGTTTCTCACAGCATCTCTTTAGACACTCGCTGCATTCGAGTTCTTGGTGCATGCGGCCGGTGATGCCTGAGGCTGTGGGATCTGCAGGAGGGAGGGAGCCTTCCCCACAAATCCGACCCAACTCCTTTGGAGGGCAGAGGTGAGATCAGACATGGGCAGCCGATGCAGTGCGGTGGATGTTCCCGCCAAGGGGCAGGAGAGCCAGAGCGACTCCTGAGCAGCGCGGCCTTCAAGTCTTACCTTGTTTGAACGGCGTGAACTGGAAGTCGGGCAGGCACCGCCTCAGCTTGCCGTTGCTGGCTGTTTTCTTGAACTGGCCATCGGATTTCGTCGTGTCAAACTGGACACAGTGGGGGGGTAAGGGAAAACAAACGGGAATTCCGCCGAGTTCGAACCTAACGTTACTCCAGGGCGGCCCCTACTGGTAGTAGCCAGGCAGGACGAGAGCTGGGGCCTTGGTATCAAACGTCTACTGTACATGTCCCTTTCTGTAAGGTTTGCAGCTGGGCCTTAACCTGAACAGCCAGGCGCAGGGGTGAGCGGAGAGAGAGCCCACAAGAGGGAGATCCCTCGTGCCCATTGTTTGCAGGGAAGAGGCTGACTAACAAAGGGGGCCCAGAGCACCACCTGAAACGTTGAGTGCGAGTAGCAGCTACGTTCACACTATCAGCTGCACTAAGAATGGAAGACACTGTCTCCAAGGAGACCCCAGGTCACCATCAGATCGCAGAGACCTTGATGGCCCCGACTTCCAAGCACGGATCAAACATCCGTGGAACAAGCTCTCCAGTCAGAGAACGACCCACAGGAAGTGGTGCGAATACCATCACTTGAGCCACTTCACCCTGGACCAGACCAAGCACTGGAGAACGTGCAGCAGGGAATAATCTTGCACTGGATCGGCTGGGAATTAAGCCTTAGATGTTCGGATGCGACAATTCTCCCCCTCCCGAGGGTGCACGCGAGTGTGGGGAGTGGGTGCCAGGCCAGGACCCTGTGAGCTGGGCACAGCTCAGGAGGCAGGGCATCAGAGCAGTCATTTGTAAAAGGATACAATGAGTTCTCCCTTGAAGTCCATGGCTTCCACGACGCTCTCCGCGGCTTCCCTGATAGACACCTCGTCCTCTTCTCCAACTAAACAGAGAGCCAGGGTGAGGCTATGCCGCTCTTCCACCCCTGGTGCCAGCCACAACACTCAGGGAAGCCCCGTCGCTGCCCGCCCCAGAGAGAAACGAGGGTGGGGGATCAGAGCCTGCAGCCGCCTCATGCCACCACTGTGGATTCTAGATCGGTCTGTGGGGGCACTGCAGAGAGGGGTATCCTGCACTGACCCTGCTACAGAACCAGATAGGATGGCCTAGGGAGCAGTGGGGACATGGGACTTTCCCTCCCAGCACTGCAATAAGAGCTGAGGGCATCTGGCAAAAGGGCCAGAGTCATGACACCGTCAAAGGGAGAGAGATGGCGGGGGCGAGGGGACACCTTACCTGACAGGATGATGGGCTCCACCTCATCGTACTCCCGTAGGACCCAGAGGAAGAGCCGTGCCAGGTCCTGTGGGCACAAAGGAGCAGCTCTCAATCTCTCTGCCTCCTCCCTTTCCCTTCCCAGGAGCCACAGGATCCCAGCTCGAGGCACAGACACAAGCTCCTCGTTGCTGAAGGCCGGGGATGTTGTATGGGGGCTGTTTGCCAGGAAGCTGAGCCTGCTACTGCCAGGCTGCTGCCCCCTCCACCTCCAACTCAGCAGGGCAAAGCAGGAACAGCTCCAATCTCCCGCTCCCCCAGCTGCCAGCTCCCTCCCTCTGCAACTATCCCTCCAGGCCTTGCCACAAATGGCCTTTAAAGGGACCCCAGCCCTGGCCTGGCAGAAACAAACGGTCATTCCAGTAGACACAGCCATGCTAACAGACAGAACCATGATACCTCTGAAAGGGATGCCTCCATCAAGGCCCAGCTCCTGGGAGGACGCTCCCGCATGCTGCCAAGGCAGGGCCAATCTGATCCCCTCCCCACAGCTTGTGCACAGGGCTGGACGTGCAGTCTGGGACCTGTCCTGAGTTTATTGCTCGTTATTTGTCAGAACAACTTGCTCATCTTAGCAGCTGTATGTGGCTTGTATTACGGCAACAGGCAATCCCTGAGCGCAGGGAGCTAAGTGCACCCAGGCCAGGGTTCTAGCGTGTGGCTGCAAAGGGTTGTATGGCTTCAGAGCCCCCTCTGCCAGCAAGCCCACCCACCCCTGCCCCACCAGAACACACCTACCTCCTCCCACTCCCGGAGGTGGAACTGGGGGACCCATCCCACCAGAGGCCAGCACCCTCATTCACAGCCCTGCGCATTGCTGCAGCCTCCCAGGGCCAGGCAACCCGTGCTCCCAGCCATGGGGTCAGGATGTCTGAAATCTGCTCTGGGCCCCAGGAAACTCAGGGCCCAGTCCAAACGGGCTGGGCTCCGTGAAGGCCGTGCCTACCAGAGAGTAGATGAATTGTCTCCTGGGCTTTCCTGTCCCCCAGACAGTGAGAGCCATGCCATTTTCTGTGGGACAATCAAGAGAATGGCCATTAGTGGATGTTCCAACCGCAGCACAGGCCACAGGTTCCACCCCCGCCCTCCCCGTCCAAACACCCTCGTGCAAGAGAGAGCCAGGGCTGGGCCGGGGTAGCTTTACACCACAGCCCTTCTCTCTAAAGTGAGGTACAGCCCCTGGAGACTACAGGTCCTAGCACTCTATGCTCCAGCTTGACACAAGGGGCTGTAAGTAGCCACGTGTGACACTGTGCCCTATATTCTTCAGAGATATTGTGATATAATTATAGCATATCCATGATGTATTTTATGCGAGATGGATCGTGAGATATCATTGGAAAGGTTCCGATTTACTGACTATGATTATCCTATTTGTATGCATGTATCATTTCTGCATCTGAAGTTAGGACTATTGACTATGTATGAATTACAAGTGTGTTTACACCTGGGGAACACCCACCAGACAGAATGCCATCAGTCTAGATAGCTTGCTATGAGGAAGGGCCATTAGAGAGAACACGAGGTCTCAGAAGATGTTTATCACCCCCAGAGAAGTTCTTCCTGGGGATGCTCCAAACCAACTCTGAGTTATGGCTGCAAGGTCATGTGAGCAAGTCACCTGATGCGGGACTCCATGAATCACACCAGTATTTTTCCACTGACCGGGGGTGGGAATCACCCTGGAAGACAAAGGATTCCTGCCATATGGAAAACCTATTTAAGGCAGGGGAGTGACATAATCATGGTTCCCTCTTGGCTGAATCCCGGTCCAAGACGACAGCTGTAAATATCTAAGAAAAGACTGAATGAGGGGAGAAGGACTGAGCGCAGGCTGGAAGACTGTCTAGCTTGTGAATGAAATATTTGAAGTTGTAAGCAAGCAAGTGCATCTGGCCTTCAAGAATCTCTGCAATCTGCCTCAAACAACATTTAGGGTGAGAAATTATTTCTTGTAACCAGTTTCTTTAGTATTTTATTGCATGTTTGTTTTATTTGCTAGGTAATCTGCTTTGATCTGTTTGCTATCCCTTATAATCACTTAAATCTACCTTTTGTAGTTAATAAACTTGGTTTTGTTTTCTCTAAAACCACTTTATGGAATTCGTAACTGGGGGGGAGGTGGTAGTAAAAAGGTGTTGCATATCTTCCTCCACATTGAGGGAGGGGGCAAATTTTATGATCTTATGCTGTATAATTTTCTGTGCAGCCCAAGACAGCCCAGTTTTGGGTTTATCCCCTTGAGTGCTGGGCAATCCCTTAGCTGAGCCTTCCCATGCAGAGCTGATCTCAGCATGTGTGTTTGTTTCTGCAGCTGGGTGTGTCCCTACCTGTGTGCATTGCTGGGGGCTTGGGAGCCTGTCACAGCAGCACAGAGTAAGGGGAACCGAGGCTGGTGGGTCAGGCAGCTCAGTGGTACCCCAGTTCCAAGTGGCACCCTGAGGGGGAACCCGTCACACCATGGAGTCGGAATGGTCCTTCTCTGTTTCCTCATTGGCTGAGATTTGAGCCTGGACCCCTTCCCTGACTCTGCACAGAAATCACTTGCTAGTTTCACTCCTGCACGGAGGGGCAATGCCCAACCAAGAGCCAAGTGAGGAATCCAACCATCATGGCTCTCAGGAACTTACCATCCAACAACTCTAGCAGAAAACCCTGTTGGCAGCCCTGCAGCTACAGCTGCCTGGAGCCATCCATGGCTCGTTAGAGGCAGAGAGGTTTAGTTGTACTGTACAGTAGAAAAAACCCACAGGGTCCCAATGGACTCCACAAACCATGACACTGCAGCCTGGATGCAGACCATTCTGGGTGCCAATGGGTTTCCCTCCCATTTCCTGCCCCTCCCTACCTGAGGATCAGTTCCATGCAGTTTGCTGTCTGTGTATGTATGTGTCTTTGAGACATGACCCGAGGTCCTCTTTGTGTGTGTCCATTAATGAAATCATGGCACATACAGGAGGGATCTGCCCTAGCGTCCTAGATAAAATTCCCCTCCGTCTCCCATTCACAGTTGGGTGTTCTCCACTTGGCTGCTGTCCTCCATCCCAGAGGTGCCTGCATTTCAATGGTGATGTATGTGGGTTTGTGGAGCTCTACAGAAAGGTACATCGTTGCCACTTACAACTGCAGCCAAGGGCAACTTATGCTTCCTAAATGCCCAATGCTTTCAGTAGGAAATGAGCCCCATGATCTATCGAGCCCTGATCATCTCGTGGGGCAACTCCCTTCCTAAATGAGGACCCGAAACTCCCTGGACATTACTGCTTTACATACATACATTCAGTATGGCAATCCTCTACGCTGAGATACACAGAAACATTCTGGATGGACCAAACTCCGACCATCCTCTTAGCCCAGTGCTAAATGGTACCTAATCAACGTATCTGCAGATATGAAACACCGTCACTTCAGCAACCTCAATGGCACACAAGACAGCCAGGCGAAGATCAGAAAGCGAAAAGTATTTTGCAAACCAAATAATTTACAGTAGCCCCTTCAGCTATGCATCTTAAAGCACTTCATTAACATTAGCCAGCTAACCCACATTTGAAGAAGGAAGGGACACACGAGGATCCATTCACCCACTGCAGAAATGCAGTCCGCTCTGGGGTGGAACATGGCACTTGTGTAACAGCACACAGCAACACTTTCAAACAGTTTAGGGATCGGATGCGAAGAATGTCAGGCTCATTAGGAGCAAAAAAGACACAACTTCCCTCCCCGCAGCAGGAACCATCTGTGCTGCCCATATTGCCCAAGCAACAAAACCCTGTTGGCTGGACTATGAAGCTGAGAGCTGAATGAAGGCTCCGCACTTACTCTTTGCCAGGTACACCTTATGGATCAGTCCCGGAAGGACATGCCCGTCCTCAATGTTGTAGTTATCGTGAGGTCCAAAGACATTGGTCGGGATCACAGCGGTGAATCGGCAGCCGTGCTGTTCGAAATACCCCCTGGAAGAAGGGGGAAGAGAGGGCCAGGGCAAGTGAGTGACTAGCTCAGTGGCATGTTCCGTGCAGCTGAGGGCTGTGAGCACAAGTCACTGTCCCCCTTCCGTGTATCAGGGCCTAACCCTGTTCTTCCAGCAGGACTTAGGGAAATGAACTGGGGCTTGCCAACCCCCCTGCGGCCCCTGCAAGTTCCATCCACCCCCAGCCTCTCACTCCTTGTGCCAGGTGAGGTCAGAGCGCACAAGGGGAAGGAATTATCCTACAGTGACAGTGATAATATTTATACAGTCCTTCATCCGGGGATCACAAAGGTCTTTACAGAGATGTACGGACTGTGTAAGTCCCTCCCTGAGCCATACAGCTTGGGCGGGGAGGGGAGGGAAGGGGATGGATCATACCTGTTCTGAACGTCAATCATTCTCTTGGCATACGAGTACCCGAAGTTGGAGCTGTGCGGGGGCCCATTGTGAATCTGGGGAAAAACACAGACGGCACAGTTGGGAAAAGTAACGTCAGCCTGGTGAAAATGGGGTTTCAACATCCGCTGCCTGGCCCCAAGGGGAAGGAGGCGTAGGGAGAATAAACGGAAGTTATGTCTGCACTGCACAGTTAAGCCAGGTGCTCGACACCTGGGTTAGCCTAACCTGAGTGCGAGCATCAACACAGCAAAGCTCCCCCTGTGCCCCCATGTCCTCACTGTCTCTGCACTTGCCTGTGTGTGTTCGGGGGCCATATCCCATGGTTCTTTGTGCCGAGATGCTCTAGGATTCTTTCCCCCATCGATCAGGTCAGTTGCAAGAGAACTTATCTGTCCTTCAGGAAGGGACTGTCGGCACTGGAGGACTATCGGCACTTGTGATTTAGCCTGCATCCTCACTGCAGCGTAGGTGGGTTCCAGCCCAGATCCTGGGCTCTAACTTATACTATACCCCTAGCTGGGTCAGCTAGCCCAGGTTTAAAGCACCCCCAAGGCCAGGCCAGAGCTTTCTGTATGTGGACAGTGGGAAAGAGGGGGCTGGTGTTAAGGCTAGAACCCAGATTAGCTGTGCAGCGTAGACATACCCCGAGTTCGGAGCAGGAGAGCAGCATCCTGGAGCGCCTCGATCTGCTAATGGAGGAGCTGTTACCACCTGCCAGCCCTGGGCTCAGCTCACATCACAGACAAGCCACAGGCAGGCAGAGATGGCAGGAATCCAATATGTCCCCTGAAGGTCCCCTTATTCCTCGTGAGCCCGTGCTGCAGGGCTGCCCGCCTGTTTCTGCCCAAGGAGGATGGGACGGGGCTTGCACTGGACCGGACGATCCTGCTCCTTGTTTGGCCGGAGGGATGGCTGTCGAGCAAGGCAGGCGCTCCCCACTCTGCCCGACCCCACATGCACATCAGCGCAATGAGTGAGGGACAGCCCCCACAGCGGTGCAGAGAACTAGGATGCAGATACTGGGCCAACCTGACTGGTTACGGCATGAGTCTGCACCAGAGAGCGGCTGGAATCCCCAGCCCATGCAGGACGTTAGCCGGAGGGGTCGGCTCTGCTCTCCCCATCACCCACCGAGTCAGCCAACCAGGATGGGAAAGAAGACCAGAGCCAAGACGACCAGCTGTCACTCTCTCAGATCAGCGTAACTGGTATAACAATAGGTTGTCCACCTGCTGCACCGAGGCAGCCCCCAACCATCTCCCCTTCCCAAGGTGCACAGTAACTTAACCGATGTTACTGTGCTTAACCCGCAGCTCTGGGTGGAGCAAAGGTGAAGCTGAGTGAGTAACGGAAGTTGTAAGGCAGGGTGCTGCATGCCCTGCCCGAAGGCCGCCCCTTACCATGGTCTCATCGATAGGATAGGTGGTCTTGTCCGGGAAGATGCAGGTGGAAAGGCAGGAGACGACTTTCTGCACCCCGAATTCGTACGCTGAGTGAAGGACGTTGTCGTTGATGTGCACGTTTCTCCGCTGGGGAAAAGATGTCCAGCGGGGAGTCAGGAGTCCCGTTATATTCGGATCAGTTACTGCACGACCCACCCGGGCCTTCCAGCTTGTCGAGAACCTGCCCTGACTCTGACCATCGCAGGCTCAGGACGGGTTGCCGTGGAGCTCCCAGGCTAGTCTCACTGGTGGTACCAGAGTTGAACGGCTGAGGGCTGAAGGGACAGTCCTTGGGGGAGACCCCAAGCTTGTCTCGGAGTCAGGAGTGGGATCAGCTCTAACCACTCAGGTCTGAACTTTACCTTGCATTCCACCTCTCTCACGGCAGTGTCAGCTCTGGACACAGCGAGGGCCCCACTCCCCAACCCACAGCTCCTGCCAGATGGCTTTCACTGCCCCCCACACAAGGGGTTCAGCTGCTCGTGTTGGTGCTATGGGGCTTTCAGGCCCCCTTCTCTATGCAGACCTGTTATCTACACAGCCCTTTCATGCCGTCGCTCCCCAGCTCATCCCCAGGCGCAGCCACGGCACTTACTGGGCTGGGCGGGAAACAGACCAGCCCCCTTCCTTTCCCCATTCTGATCCACAGCCAGGTGAAGGGAGACCAGACAAGGAGGAGATGCGCACACAGAGCAGCGAGCCAGGAGGGCCACACGTTATCCAGCCCAGGTGCGCACACAGCACAACTTGCCAGGTGCTGAAGGACTGCACTTACTATGCATAGGAAGGACCAGATGGCAGCCACCATGTGAAGACTACACACCCCAGAATGCAACGTTCCAGCCAGCGCTAAGTGAAGCCTGCTCAGATCAAGGAGGAGCATTGCATGCTGGGACTTGTAGTCACCATGGATTGTTCATCTGTATTACAGGTAAGATGACTGCCGGCCGCTGAACCACATGGGCCAGCCCCGAGAAATCTAACCAGGCTAGGTTGACCTGGTGTGCATGTGTGTGTGAGATTCAGGAGGAGGGGCAGGGGTCCAACACCAGCTGCTAATAAGCTGCACCCCTTCATATTAAAGAAAAGGAGTACTTGTGGCACCTTAGAGACTAACCAATTTATCTGAGCATCAGCTTTCGTGAGCTACAGCTCACTTCATCGGATGTATCGGACGCTGTAGCTCACGAAAGCTCATGCTCAGATAAATTGGTTAGTCTCTAAGGTGCCACAAGTCCTCCTGTTCTTTTTGCGAATACAGACTAACACGGCTGTTACTCTGAAACCTGTCATATTAGAGAGTCACTCACCAGCGCCTGGGGAGAGAATCATCCCAGCCAAGGCCCGGGGGTTCATCTCTGGATGCAGGGCTAGTGCTGGGGACAGTTCATTAGCCCCACAAGAGCCCTGGTGGGCAAGTGGTTCCCAGTTCAGCAGCACTTACACGGGCCCATACACTGTAATCACACGTTTTGGTAACCCAGCAAGAGGAGTCCCACCTGCAGTGTCAGAAGGCCCAGCACCCAAGGAGTTAATGACTTCATCCACCCATTTAATAAACCTGACTGGCCTGGGCTTTATTTCTGGCCCTGCCACACACGCCACATGTGACCCAGGGAAGTCATGTCTTGGTGCCTCAGTGTCCCTACAATTAAGGTGGCCTAGCCTACAGCCTGGAGGCAGGGGGTGCGGCGAGGGTTAATTCATGAATGTCTGCAAAGCGCTCCCAAGTCCTTGAAGGAAGGGCAAAGGGGAACCACACAGCATGGTGCAGTGAGAGTGACAGCCCGCTGGACCAGACGTTCCACCTTTGCATTTGCCACCCTGGCCCCTTACCCAGAAATCCAGGTTGTATTTGATGTTTTTGAAGAGGCCTCCCACCAAGGCTGCCAAGTGGATCACGTGGGTGGGTCTGTGTTTCTCATACAGGGCTCTGGTCTCAGCAGCATTGCTACAGGGGAGAGGAAACAACAAACAGAACCCTCAGGGGTACATTCTAGCCATCCTACGTACCTATCTGACCCCCATGACCACAGTATCTAAGCACCTCACAGTCTGATGTATTTATCCTCACAACCCCTGGGAGGCAGGGCAGTGCTATTATCCCCATATTACAGATTGGAAACAGGCACACAGTGACTTCCCCAAGGTGACATAGGGAGTCCAATTCCTTGCTCTGCCGCAAACCCAGATCTCCCCAGTCCCAGATTAGCGGGGTAAGTAGGAGACACAACACAGCAGCTGCCTAACCATTGTGGAGTGTTTTGTACCTATCCCGGCAGAGGTGAGCTTTGATCTCATAGGCCTTTGCTGTCTGCCATTTCTCTAACACACACCATCGCATGTCAGTTACACAGCTCTTTTTGTCCTCAAAGTGTTTTACACAGGTAACTAACGGGCCCTCACAGCACCCCTACGCAGTGCGTTGTACAGTCAGAGAAAGTGAGGCACAGAAAGGTGATGGTGACTTGCCCAAGGCCAAAGACGGAGTCGGCGTCAGGGCGAGTTAGAACTCAAAGAGTTCCTGGCTCCCAGGAGGCAGTGAACTGATCTTGCTACTGATTAAATGCCACTCCTGTTAGCACAAGGAGTGTCAGACAAACCTGCAGCACAAGGACAATGAGTCTTCATGCCTCATGAGGGTTTGACAATTCAGTGATGCCACCACTAAAACGATTAGAGAGACACAGGGGAGAGGGAATATCTTTTATTCGACCAACTTCTGTTGGAGAGAGAGACCTGAAGAAAAGCTCAGTGTACGGTAATATCCTGGGACCAACATGGCTACGACACCACTGCCTATCACTAACACCAGACTGGATGAAAGCCCTGGATGGACCAGACAGGACCTTTTCCGTCACTCGGACTGGCTGACTCTCACCTGGAAAGGGGGCGGGGCTCAGGTGCATGGCATACTTGGGGGAATGTGATTGGAGCCGGTGACAGCAAGGTCTGAATTGCCAAAGAGAGGGTATCGTTTAACTTTCCTTGGCTGGGATTGGCCAGGCTTCTTACCTGGTGATACAACAGGCTGCACCGAATGACGTGGCAGCTGCAGGAGTGAAAAGAGCATGCCGACAGGAAGCCAGCAGATGGAGGGTTCAAGAGCAAAGACCGTGGACAGACCCAAAGGACAGGTCTCCTTAGCCATTCGAGGGAGCACCCGTGCTGAGCCTAGCCCCAGCATGGTCCTACAGCACCCCGCACTCACACCATTTTCATTTTTAAAGGCACAATACTCCTGACCTCAGTCTATGTGAGGATCAACATTGCCCAGATCCTGAACACACTCGGGTCTCCAGCGCACTATACCCGAGGCCCATGAAATAGAAACACTCATACCCTGCCCTCCGCCTGACTTCTTCTGGAACAGGGCTGCTCCCTGATCAACCCCACAGCCCAGGTCTCCGGCAGACCCTCTGAGCCGCACGCAGGGTGTGGCCAGCCACCTCCAGTTAATCTGACATCAGACTTTTGAATACGCATCCAGTTCGCTTTCATCTCATGACGCTGCGTGGGGGGAGGGGAGTGGGCGTCCCGGAGCAAAGCTGGGGGTAACATGCGCGAGGCAGCCGCAATGGGCTCATTCTGGGGCTGCCTCAACAACTCCAAAAGCCAGTTTAAACCAGAAGTGAACATGGTTTTCCTACCCTCCACACTTAGGGGACGTCTACACAGCAGAAGCTGCACACGGGCTAGCCGACCCGAGCTAGCTGGAATCCAGCTAGAGTGGGTAACTATAGCAGTGAAGACAGCATAGCGTGCTGACTGCAAAGCCAGCATTGACCCTAGGTACGTACTCAGCTTGCTATCTCAGGTAGCCAAGCCCGTGGCCGGCTTTTGCTGTGTAGACACACCTTTAGTGGGAAGAAAGAAAGCAAGGGGCTGACAGCATCAGCTTAAGTCAGGTTCTGGCCACGCAGTTGTGCCAGCCCACCTCCATCCTAACGTACAGCACCTTCCTGCTAATCCAGCACTAAGGCTTCATACGCAGCTCTGCCAACGCTCCTCACCAGCAGCACCCATTGCTAGCTCCGTGCCTCAGCGTCTCTGGAGAAGAGACCGCCTGTCATTCCAGAACCATGTAGGAGTTTTGTAACAGGGCCCGAGACAAGGCACAGTCCTCCATGCCACACACATCATTTTCACTTGTCTGCCGAGGATTTGAACCCTGCTCTCCAAGTGTGAGAGCCCTAGTGTGAGAGCACTCCCCCCGCAAGCCACCCAAAATGGATAGGGACATTTCAGACAACAATGAACAAGCAAAGAAGAGTCCAGTGCAGCAAGGATATTGGAGATATATTGGAATTGGAAAAGGTTCAGAAAAGGGCAACCAAAATTATTAGGGGTATGGAATGGCTTCTGTAGGAGGAGAGAGTAATAAGACTGGGACTTTTCAGCTTGGAGAAGAGACGACTAAGGGGAGATATGATAGAGGTCTATAAAATCATGAGTGGTGTGGAGAAAGTAAATAAGGAAGTGTAATTTACTCCTCATAACACAAGAACTAGGGGTCAACCAATGAAATTAACAGACAGAAGGTTTAAAATGAATAAAAGGAAGTATTTCTTCACACAACGCACAGTCAACCTGTGGAACTCTTTGCCAGAGGCTGTTGTGAAGGCCAAGACTATAACAGTGTCTAAAAAGGAACTAGATAAGTTCATGGAAGATAGGTCCATCAATGACTATTAGCCAGGATGGGCAGGAATGGTGTCCCTACCCTCTGTTTGCCAGAAGCTGGGAATGGGCGACGGGATGGATCACTTGAGGATTCCCTGTTCTGTTCATTCCTTCTGGGGCACCTGGCATTGGCTGCTGTCGGAAGACAGGATACTGGGGCAAATGGACCTTTGGTCTGACCCAGTATGGCCATTCTTATGTTCTTAAGGACTCACGTTAAGTCAGCATCCTTGGAGCACACAAAGATCCATTCCTCATCTGGCCTGCCCTCTCCATCAGCGACCACCTTCTCAATGGCTTTCCCCACCAGTCCGGTGCCACCGGTTACCAGGATGCGCTTTGGCTTCGTTCCTGCCGGCTCCGCCATGGCTACAAAATCTGCAGGGCGGGAGAAAAGGCAATTAATTCCAAATCGTCTCAGAAGCATTGCACCAGATCGGTGCTGAGATTCATGCTGCAAACCTTCCTGGCCAGATGCAACTGCAGAAGCCAGGGGCATGTGTGAGCTGAACAGGGGCAGAGATTCTGGCAGGGTTAGCAAACCTGGCTTCCCACTTCCTCCATGTCACCAGAGAGGTCATCAAGCCCCCAACTGGAAGGCGATGGGCAAATAGGGTCCTGAGTAGGTCAAGAGGGCAGTGGAAAACACAGATGCTGCAAGGCAGCTGCATCACAGTTAGTGGGGCAGAGATCTGGCTAACGTGTATCCTCTCCGTCACTCCACTGCCATCCAGTGGCTGTCTGGAGTTGCTGGGTCTCAGGCTATTACAAAAAGAAAAGGAGTACTTGTGGCACCTTAGAGACTAACCAATTTATTTGAGCATGAGCTTTCGTGAGCTCATGCTCAAATAAATTGGTTAGTCTCTAAGGTGCCACAAGTACTCCTTTTCTTTTTGCGAATACAGACTAACACGGCTGTTCCTCTGAAACCAGGCTATTACAAGACTCCCCACATGACTGAAACAAGGGACCTATTTGATGTTAAGGATGGAATAAGGAACTGCCACCTTCCCTCACGTCAGCCAATGGGTCACATGCAGGAGGAATTTCCGCTGTTTTGAAGCACAAGTTTTAATAATTTTTCAAGGCCTCTTTAATAAAAGCACAAGACTCAGAGATAGTTCTATGGGAACTAAAGGGACATCATCCACTGAGAAGTCACAGCCTGAAAACATCTCCCTCCTATTGTTGCAAGTAACCCCTACGATCACTAGAACTTAAAGCAATGGGAGACTTTTTTCTAGTTTGTTTCCCTTGTGCATTTAGCAGCAGTTTGCAAGAGGCTGTTTACCTTACCACCAGCAGCAAAGCTGAAATGTAAAAAGCAGCAAGCAGGTGCGTGCAGAGGAAACAAGGCTAAGGTCATGTTGGTCCCAGACCCTTCCAAAAGACCCTTACGAATATTATCAGAGAAGCAGAAAAAACGTTGCAATATATTTAAGCAACTAAAAAATATTTTGTACATGCTAGTTAAAGGGTGTTTTAAAAGAGCACTGATTTTTTAAAAATGGTTAAAAAAACCCCTCAGGTTATCAGTGTTCCTTACATTGTTTTTTTAATAAACCAGACACACTTCAAGTTGAGGGCATCACTGAAACATCTTGACAGTGTCACTAGGGCCTCACATGTAGGTTTTGTTTGGGTAGAGAGTGCTGTTAAAGCCCAGTATGAAAAGAAATGTTTTAAGAGATTCTCAAAAAAAGTTTATGGAAGAGGGTTTTCTTGAATTTATATCTACCCCTGCAGAGTCCTGAACACAAAAAAGAAAGTGACACTGGACAGTTTCACTATTCAAGCTGCATGAAGGGACAGAAATAAATCAGACATGGGATCTCTAATTAATCAATCAATCAATCAATCAATCACAGCTTGCCCCTTCCCCAGCACTTCCGTTTCAAGAATTTTAACATGCATTGCGAATGTGAAAGAACTACACATCATACTCCCCCCCCACGTGAGGCAAATTAATATAGTTATGGTAGGAGTCACTGAATGCATCCGATGAAGTGAGCTGTAGCTCACAAAAGCTTATGCTCAAATAAATTTGTTAGTCTCTAAGGTGCCACAAGTCCTCCTTTTCTTTTTACCAACAGCACTGTTACAAGTTATTTTTCTTAGTGCTCAGTCTTTCAAGAAATGCTGTACTGTTGTTAGCTTTGTGATGGCATCTCAACTTAGGGGAGCTGTTGCAAATAGCAAGAGAGTTTGCTCTCTGCCTTAATCTATCAGAGTCATTTCTCGGAGTAGAGTTGCTCTCTGGAAACTGGGCACAGGCATCTGGGCTGACATTTCTGGAAGAGATGATTGACTGCGTGCCATTTGGGACCACCTCTGTTTCAGGACTGGTGCACAGAGCGCAAACAAGTTACAAACATACTGAGGCCAGGTCTACCCTACAAACTTACGTCACTCAGGGGGGTATGGATTTTTCACTGAGAGATGCAGTTATACTGGGTGAGGACAGCATCACGTCAACGGGAGGGCTTCTCCCCTCGGGGAGGTGGATTAACACCACCAATGGGAGAAGCCCTCTGTCGGCATAGTAGCGCCTTCACTGAAGCGCTACACAGGCGCACGATGCAGGGTTTTAAGTGTAAACCTGCCCTAAGACCCCCCACCCAGCCCATGTCACTGATTTCTCCTCCACCAGAAGCTGGCTAGCAAGGTCCCCGCAGCGGCTACCTCTCAGCGGACAGGTGACAGTACTATGATCCCTGTTTTACGGATGGGGAAGCGTCGGCACAGAAATGGAGTGACTTAGCTGAGGTCACAGGAGAGTCAAGAGCAGGGTTGATAACTTCAGTGTATTAAGTGCTGGTCGCACTGCGCAAGCGCTGATTAATTGGTGCGTGGGTTTCGCCCCACCCCTGCTCCCACGGCATGACCCTGATCCTACTCATGCTGAAATCAACCACCAAACCCCCATTACCCCTGGGGAACGGGATTAGGCCCCGTGCCCGCATAAAATGCTGGCACCTATTGGGGATCGGTAACGGCCTGGAAGCAGCCCCCCTCTGCAGTGAAATGCTCGGCCCCGGAGAGCAGCAGCAGCCACGCGGAGCAGCCCTGCAGATGCCCTGGGGTCCCCCGTCTGCTCCTCCACCCCCCACTCCCCCCAAGCCAGGGGCCCCCCTCCCTCCACCCCCACCCCTGCTCCCCCCAAGCCAGGGGCCCCCCTCCCTCCACGCCCCCATACCGGGCCCCCCTCCACCCCCCAAGCCAGGGGCCCCTCTCCCTCCACCCTCCAAGCCAGGGGCCCCCGCTCCCCCCATACCGGGCCCCGCTCCCCCCAAGCCAGGGCCCCCCTCCCTCCACCCCCCCATACCGGGCCCCCCTCCACCCCCCAAGCCAGGGGCCCCTCTCCCTCCAAGCCAGGGGCCCCCCTCCCTCCACCCCCCCATACCGGGCCCCTCTCCCTCCACCCCCCCAAGCCAGGGGCCCCCCTCCCCTGCTCCCCCCAAGCCAGGGGCCCCTCTCCCCCCCCATACCGGGCCCACCCCTGCTCCCCCCAAGCCAGGGGTCCCCCTCCACCCCCGCAAGCCAGGGGCCCCTCTCCCTCCACCCCCCCAAGCCAGGGGCCCCCCTTCCTCCACCCCCCCAAGCCAGGGGCCCCCCTCCCCTGCTCCCCCCAAGCCAGGGGCCCCCCTCCACCCCCCAAAGCCAGGGGCCCCCCTCCCCTGCTCCCCCCAAGCCAGGGGCCCCCCCATACCAGGCCCACCCCTGCTCCCCCCAAGCCAGGGGCCCCTCTCCCCCCCCATACCAGGCCCACCCCTGTTCCCCCCAAGCCAGGGGCCCCCCGCCCCGGGGCTCCCCGGCTCCCACCTGTCCCGCGCCGGCCGGCCGCTCCCTCCCGGACCCGGCTCCGCTTCCGCCAGCCCCGAGTCCGGGTCGCTCGCAGGTCGCAGCCCGCGGGGCTCGCTGGGAAATGGAGTCCGGGCCCCGCCTGCCAGACAGACAGACAGACAGACAGACAGGCGGGGGCGGGGGCAGAGGACGGACAGACAGCCGGGGGCGGGGGGAGTGGGACAGAGAGACAGACAGCGGGGGGGCGGGGGCAGAGGACAGATAGACAGCCGGGGGCGGCGGGAGTGGGACAGACAGACAGGCGGGGGCAGAGGACAGACAGACAGAGAGGGGTGGGGAGAGTGGGACAGACAGACAGCGGGGGGGGCGGGGGCAGAGGACAGACAGACAGACAGACAGGGGTGGGGAGAGTGGGACAGACAGCGGGGGGGCGGGGGCAGAGGACAGATAGACAGCCGGGGGCGGCGGGAGTGGGACAGACAGACAGGCGGGGGCAGAGGACAGACAGACAGAGAGGGGTGGGGAGAGTGGGACAGACAGACAGCGGGGGGGGCGGGGGCAGAGGACAGACAGACAGACAGACAGGGGTGGGGAGAGTGGGACAGACAGCCGGGGGGGGGGGGCAGAGGCAGAGGACAGACAGACAGAGGTGGGGAGAGTGGGACAGACAGAGAGACAGACAGCGGGGGGGCGGGGGCAGAGGACAGACAGACAGCCGGGGGCGGCGGGAGTGGGACAGACAGGCGGGGGCAGAGGACAGACAGACAGACAGGGGTGGGGAGAGTGGGACAGACAGACAGACAGGGGTGGGGAGAGTGGGACAGACGGACGGACAGACAGCCGGGGGGGGCGGAGGCAGAGGACAGACAGACAGAGGTGGGGAGAGTGGGACAGACAGAGAGACAGACAGCGGGGGGGCGGGGGCAGAGGACAGACAGACAGCCGGGGGCGGCGGGAGTGGGACAGACAGACAGCCGGGGGGTGGGGGCAGAGGACAGACAGACAGCCGGGGGCGGGGGGCCCGTGATCGAGATTCTGCGCGAAGTTATATCCACCTAAGTCTCAAGGAGCCCTGTTAAAAAGTGGGTTTATTTCAGATTTACCCCAGTCTAACTGAGATCAGAAGCTGGGCCCATACAAAATGTGTCTGCAGAACACTGCCCCCCCGCAGGATGGAATAGGTCGGACCTGTGTCTATGTGAAACGCTGGCCCCCATGCCGGACCTACATGTGCGTGTGCGTCCGCTTGTACATGCCATGTGTGTGCACGTGCACAAGCAGGGGTGTTGCTCTCCTTTCCTGAATGGAATCGCCACGTGTTCATTAAGGCTGGGGGTGTACTCCCCAGCTTCGAACTGGATGAGCTGTCAGGCCAGCTGGTTCTTTAGAGGGCCATTGTCAACTTGAAATCTCGTGAATTTTTTAAAAAACCGGTTACAGTCATTTCAGTCCCCGCATCTTCCCCCGAGCCCACTGCCAATTTTTATAGTTGTATAACCACAAGAACAGCGCTAAGGCTGCTGACCTCCTTTGTAAAGCACTTTGCTATCGACTGATGCAAAGCGCTAGAGCAGATCTAGGCATTATTGTCTTTTATTTTCCTACGGCTAATTCTCCCCTCCACCCTTTGCTGTTGGAGAGGCACACAAACAGCAGGGGGGAACTGACTGTCAGTGTCTCCTGGGGAACTCAGTGACAAGGGCTCTACACAAAGTGCGGCCAGTTGGTGCACAGTAATCCAACCGAAAACGCAGAGGTTTCTCTTCAGCCCCTTTCAGCCATTGCAGTCTTAGGGGAGTTGTTTGGAACTATAGGAGGTAAAGGATTTTCAGACCAAAGGAGGATTTTTGTTTTAAGTTAATGCTGTCTCTTTATCTCCCGCAGTGGGGACTTGTGTTACTGGAAGCAAATACGGTCCTGCCTTCTATATTCTGATCAGCACGCAAAGCCAGGTTTGGCCAGAGCACCCTGGCACTCTTACCCCAAGAAGGCCTTTCTGCTCACCCTCGAACATTGCCCCCACCCCAGGAAACAAACTGCAGTGGCTGTACCCAAGGCACAACCCTGATCTCTCAATCATGCGTGCAGCGTTTCCCGCTGGACGCGAGATGTCAGCAGAGAGTCAGAGAACAGCCCGAGCCAGCTGCCCTTTGGCGGAAGGTTCTGGAATTTCACTGGGCACTGTTTCATGGAATGTTACACCAGCTGAGCATCTTGGTGACACACGCATGCACGCACAGGCCCACTCTCCTTGCTTGCACAAGGTGGCCCGAGCCATAACAGAAAAACCAGAAGCATGCTTCTTAATGTTGCCCCAGGGCAGGGGATGGAGGGTTTTGACCTCTGGGTAGAAGGGTTGGCTTAGGGGGCACTTGTCCCCGGTGCTGAGGTCAGGTCAGGTGCATTTATCACTCGGGGACTACAGGAAGGCTTGCATGGCACACCAGTCTCAGGTGATGTGTGTGATTGTCAGAGCTCAGGCAGGGGTTGGGGGTGCTTGTCACTGGGAGGCTGGGGGGATTGGGAGCTGAGAGGCAGCTGAGAAGGAATCAGGTGACATGGGTGTGTGGGAGGCTTTGCCAGATCAGAGGTGGGAGGTCACTGTGGGGGTGCTTTTCACTAGGTCACCTCCTATCTCAGCAGAAAGGCCAGGAACTGAAGGGGCCATCGAGACCCAAATTCCTCCTCAGCTTGGGGCTGAGGCCTGTTGTCCGGATCCACCCAACCTTAACTCTTCCCCCAAAGAGACATGGTAGCTGAGTCATAGTAACTAATGCGGTCAAATTCTAATGTGGACAAGGACCTAGCGGTTACAGGGGACGAGAAGCTGGATATGAGTCAACAGTGTGCCCTTGTTGCCAAGAAGGCCAATGGCATTTTGGAATGTATAAATAGGGGCATTGCCAGCAGATCGAGGGACATGATCGTTCCCCTCTATTCGACATTGGTGAGGCCTCATCTGGAGTACTGTGTCCAGTTTTGGGCCCCACACTACAAGAAGGATGTGGAAAAATTGGAAAGAGTCCAGCAGAGGGCAACAAAAATGATTAGGGGACTGGAACACATGAGTTATGAGGAGAGGCTGAGGGAACTGGGGATGTTTAGTCTGCGGAAGAGAAGAATGAGGGGGGATTTGATAGCTGCTTTCAACTACCTGAAAGGGGGTTCCAAAGAGGATGACTCTAGACTGTTCTCAGTGGTAGCAGATGACAGAACGAGGAGTAATGGTCTCAAGTTGCAGTGGGGGAGATTTAGGTTGGATATTAGGAAAAACTTTTTCACTAGGAGGGTAGTGAAACACTGGAATGCTTTACCTAGGAAGGTGGTGGAATCTCCTTCCTTAGAAGTTTTTAAGGTCAGGCTTGACAAAGCCCTGGCTGGGATGATTTAATTGGGGATCGGTCCTGCTTTGAGCAGGGGGTTGGACTAGCTGACCTCCTGAGGTCCCTTCCAACCCTGATATTCTATTATTCTAAGTTGGGCTGTAGTTTCAGTGGGTCAAAATAAACCCCACCTGCCCCACACTAACGTGTGCGAACACTGCAAGCTTCCTTGGCCACCCTGTGCTTTTACCACATTAATCACTAAGTGTCAGCGATCATGTGACAAACCCCCCCCCACTGCCACCCTTTTTCCTAGTGGTGACACCCCATTAGAGCAGTGGTGTGAGGAGGAGCTAGACTACAGAGCCTTTCACCTCTAGGCTACTAGTTTGAATCCTATCCAAGTTAATAACAGCTGACAGAATTATCCCTATTCTCAGATGGGCATTATAATCCCCCCAGGGGGTGGTTAGCCCCTCCCCCCCATCGTTCATGTTTGGAAAGTGCTTTGAGATGTTTGGCTAAAAGGCCCTAGAGAAGGGCAGGGTGAAGCTGATTTCTCTGCGTGGGTCCTTCTTGCTGTGGAAGTGAAACAGCTTCTCTGTGAAATCAGCAGCTGGGAGCGGCCCTGGGAATTGGGATGAAGGTGAGTGTATGGAGCACTGAGTGGGGCAGGTCCCAGAGAGCCTGGCTGGCAGAACCACTGCCGCTGCTTTATTTGAAGGCCAGATCCTGCAGCCCTGACTTCGATTTTGCATAAGCAAAACTCCCCCTGACTGCACCGGGCGTCTGGTTGCGTGAGAACATGGGCAGCTCTGGAGGCTGAGCGGGCATGCCTGTGGGGCACCGTCATAAGCCGTTTGTCTGTGCTGCAGACTCATCACATTGTCCTGACAGCTCATGTTGCTCCTCAGCCTCTCGCCATCCCGTGTCAGCCCCGCACAGACTCTTCCACGCTGCTCACGGCTGTGACGGGGCTGCTAAATTTGACGGGACTGTTCCAGGGCTGATGTGGAGAGCCGAGCTGTCCTGCCAGATAGGGGGTAGGGGTGGGGACCCTTCTTTGAGCCTGCCCCTGCTTTGCATTGGGTCTCACAGAGGTAACAGAGAACACAGCCTCTTTGGCACGGAGCCCCTCCTCTCCTGGGGGGTGTGGAGACACACAAAACCCCCTCCTCGAGTGTGGCGGTGTTCGTTACTCATATTGGTGCCATGACCCGTGGTACAGGCGAAAGCCCAAGCGAGCATAACTCATCAGCTGCTAACCCACATGCTCTGCAGTGCGGACACAAGCTAGCGCGATTCGAGAGCTGCTCGTCCTCCAGTGCCTTCCCACAGTGCCTGTGGGCTGTATTTCCTTGCCACCGACTCATTCCTTGTTTGCAGACTGGACATCACTTACCAATTCATGTAGGTCAATTCAGGGTTCAAACCCCACATTCGCATACAGCTTCCGGCACCAGCCACTGCGCTCATCCAGGTCCAGTACAGCCCAGGAGCCCGTCATCTCAGTGTGCGGCCAGCTGGCCAGAGCTTGACACGTACTTTTGGTGGTTCTCGGGTGGGAGGCCGGCAACAGCCATTATTTCTGGTCCATGACTCCCATGGAAGTGATTTCCATCATATCCAGGGTTTACAGTTTGGCTCAATGGCTCTCAGCACCCCCACGATTCACATTGTTCCAGCTCCCCTGGCCCCAGAGAGCTGGCAGAGCCGAGGATCCACCCAACGGGGCCTCACGTCCATTAAAACCCTAGGACGGTTCATAACTCCCAGCCCGGCAGCTCCCTGATGAGATTGTGACTGTTCCGCACGCACCCAGTCCAGCGTCACAATGGACGGTCTAAGGGCTCCAAGCCAGGTTGTGGCTACAACAAAATGCCCTGTCACAGGGTGGCTGGCCCTCTGGGCCCCGAGCAGATTCTCCCTTTTAGCCTGTTAAGAGGGCGGGGCAGCACCTTGGAGTGATAAAGGCTCAGGGAGTGGCCTAGGGAGAGGGAGTTAGACCAGATCGGGCAGGTGAGAGCTACCAGGGGACTGTAGGACATCCTGGAAAGAAGAAGAAGAAGAAGGTGTTTCCGGGTGGAAGGCAAGTGGGGTTTGCTGGCTGATACCCCCAAGCCAGGGCCAAGGGCTGGGGAGGCAGGAGAGCAGCAG
Organism: Lepidochelys kempii; assembly: GCF_965140285.1. NCBI lineage: Eukaryota > Metazoa > Chordata > Testudines > Cheloniidae > Lepidochelys > Lepidochelys kempii. The sequence continues at coordinate 3,860,676 of NC_136381.1, read as the reverse complement.
ACGGGCTTATCTGCTGACACGCCCAGGGCCGGAGAGCGTGTTGGGGGAGTGAGGGATGGACACCCCCGCAGGCACCCCACCACCGCAGCCTCTCTGCTGGGAAGAGCAAGATTGCCCTCTAGTTGGAAGGGCTTGGGTGGCTGGGGTCCGCGAGGGTCGTCAGGACTGCTTTGGAGAGCTGCCGCCTGGTGGGAGACGCCAGGGCTGGATGTTGCTGGGGGAATTCAGGACGGTGGTGTTGGGATTTGTTATGGGGCTTCCTTTGGTAATAAACTAACCCCACCAGGGCTATTTGCACTAAGAAAGACTCTTTAGACTATTTCTGGGGACACTGAGGCAGGCCTGTGTGCAGTGTCATGGCCTGCCAAAGTGGGGCGCTCCATGCGGGGCTGCCCTATGATACAGGGCATGAGTAGTGATGGAGGGTATCTGCTTCCTCTTCCTCAAATGAGAATAGCCAGGGCTGCATCAATGCCGCCAGGTGGCCCAGTTCACCTGGGGTGCTGAGCACAGTCCTGGACAGTCCCTGTCACAGACTCACTGCAGCTCCCTCCTCGGCTCCAGCTAAGCAGCTGTGCCGGGCATTTTGGCAACTTTCCCAGGGCTCAGGCAGATTGACTGGCTGGCAAAGGCTGGAGAGGGTGTTGCACAACCAAGGGAATAAAGACAGGGCCCTTTGAAGTTCCCCTCCCCTAGCTCCAGGTTCAGAGGGAGAGATTGTCCCCCCGCCCTTGGGTGTGTGGGTCACAATAGCTCCAGCCAGGAGAATGTACTGTTCCTACAGGCTCTGGACATGCCTGGGACCTAGGAGCAACTGAGCAGAGGGAGTTAGGGTGGAAGCCACAGTTCGGTTTGCAGTTGGCCTATAGGGGAAGGGTGACATTGCAGCTGGGAGCAAGTCTCCCAGTCCACATAGCCAGACACACGCCAGCAGGGTTCAGGTTAGCGCGCTAGAAATAGCCATGTGGACGTGCTGGCTCGGGGTCTTGAGCTCACTCGACTCCATCTAGGCAGCTCAGCCCTACCTGGAACGTCCACCTGGCTATTTTGAGCATGCTAGCTTGAGCCCCGCTAGCGTAAGTTTGTCTCCCCAGGCTGGGAGGCTCCTTCCCAGCTGCAGCGTAGACATAGTCGAACACACCGACCAAACGCACCGCGTCCCTCTTCAATGACTGGCCTGCATAGCGGATAAGAGCCTACTACTGTCAATAACCTGCGTGTTGTGTTTGTTATGTAAAGAGCAAAAGACACGATCAATGTGCAGCAGCAGTCAAAAAAAGCTAACCATGTTAGGGACCATTAGGAAAGACATAGCTAGTAAGACAGAAAATATCAGAATGTCACTATATAAATCCATGGTACACTCGCACTTTGAACACTGCGTGCCATTCTGGTCATCCTGTTTCAGAAGAAGTTATATTAGAATTAGAAAAGGTACAGAGAAGGGCAACAAAAATGATTAGGGGCATGGAACAGCTTCCGTATAAGGAGAGATTAATAAGACTGGGACTTTTCGCCTTGGAAAAGAGACAACTAAGGGGGGGATATGATAGAGGTCTATAAAATCATGACTAGTGTGGAGACAGTGACTAAGGAAATGTTATTTACCCTTCACATAACACAAGAACCAGGGGGTCACACAATGAAATTAACAGGCAGCAGGTTTAAAACAAAGAGAAGGAAGTATTTCTTCACACAACGCACAGTCAGCCTGTGGAACTCATTGGCAGGGGATGTTGTGAAGGCCTAAAGTATAACTGGGTACAATTCATGGAAGACAGGTCCATCCCTGGCTATTAGCCAAGAGGGTCAGGGACGCAACCCCAAGCTCTGGGTGTCCCTCAACTTCTCGCTGCCAGAATCTGGGACTGCACAACAGAGGATGGATCACTCAATAATTGACCTGTTCTGTTCGTTCCCCCTGAAGCATCTGGCACCGGCCACTGTTGGAAGACAGGAAACTGGGCTAGACGGACCATTGGTCTGGCCCAGTGTGGCCGTTCTGACGTATCTTATGTAAATGGCACTGTGTGGATGTGTCTTCCTATGGCACTGCAGCATGGTAGTTTACCCGGCGGGGGCAGAGGAGCTGCCCATATTCCAGTGGGCTGGCTGCATGGCTCAGTGCTTTTCATTTCAACATGACTTCTCCGCCTTAATCCATTTAACAAGTCACTGTGGGGGCTGGGGGAGAGGGAGAAAATTCTACCCTCTCCCCATCCCATTTATTCCCCTCCTCACATAACGCTGGGGCTTATCTGAGCTCCTTAACAACGGATTCCATTGAGACAAGATTTAACCATCTTTAATACACTTAATCTGAGATTTAAAATGTGGTGGGGGGGAATGGATTCAGCGGGGTTCGGGAAGGCTTCAGAAAGTCTCAAAGCTGGTGTTTTCCCAATGGGATATCTGCTAAGCAAAGCTGGCCCATGTAAAAGGACAAGGTGAAGGGAGAGCGGGATCTGAAATTCCCCATCTCTTCCCTACCCGCAAAGAGAGCAGGAGTCCCCATGGTTGGCAGGGGTAAGTGGATCTGTGGCTTTTCACCCCTTCTTATCCCCCTCCTCCTTCTCCCAGGTGAGAACTGAAGAGAAAGTTGCACATTTCATTTGGGGAGGGGGAATTAGAGAAGCAATGTCATTCCCAACTTCCCCCTGTCCCCCTCCCCGGCTTCAAACAGCAGTGAGTGAGGGAATGCAGTGGTACATCCCCCCCCCCCCCCAGTGCAGCACCTCTGCTTGCAATGCCAACAGGCTGGGCCGGATTCTCCTTTCACATGCATTGGTGTAAATCAGGAGTAGCTCCACAGAGGTCAGTGGAGTCACACCAGCGTAAGTGAGGTTGGAATCAGGCCCCCGTCTTCCATCTCTGCTCTTTCACTGGAGGAGCTCGATCCTCTGCGGCCCTGCACCTGGGGTCAGCCCTACAGTGCCAAGATCGGAGCGGCTGGCATTCTTTGCGCCAGAGTCAATGAGGACCCAAGCTGCAGACGGGGTGGAGAGCAAGGCCATAGTGGCTGAGTCACAAGGGCGTTGGTAGCAGCAAGAGAGGAAGGCTGGGGTGAGAGGCTCTGACCCTTTCCAAAACTGGAAAAATACGTGCATGTCTTTATTTTGCTAGAAAGAGACAAACTCAGCCCAGATCTTTCTATTAATGTGGGGCCCAGAACTAACCACAACATTGTCATAATAATTAATAATACTTGGCGCTTATCCAGCACTCAGAATCCACCACACAACTTTACAAAAGCTGGTGCAGGGTTATTTTGCCCTCTGTAGGGGTCAGGTGATTAAGGCAGAGAAGAGGGATTCGGGGGATCTGGATTCAAATCCCTGCTTTGCCACAGACTCCCTGTGTGACTATCGGCAAATCAGTCAGTCAGTCAGTCAGCCTGAGCTCCATGGGCGGCAGGTGAACCACAAGCTCAGGGAAGCTAGCCCCTGCCCGGCCCACCCCTTCCACCTGAGGCCCCACCCTTCTTGACCCCCTTCCGCCACCGAAGCCCAGAGCCCACCCCCCCAAGGCTGCCTGTCCCCCACCCCACCCCACCCCCGAGCCCTGGGCTCCCCAAGCACCTCCAGCCCTGGAGTGCCAGGGTGGCAGGCGGATGGCACACAGTACCCCCCCAGCCCCAGAGCACCAGGTGGGCAGCATGCAGCTCCCCCCTTCTCCACAGGCCCAGAGCACCAGGCAGCATGGTCCCAGTGCCCCCAGCCCTGCTCCAGCTCCAGCAGGCTTCCTGGAAGAGGAGCAGCCTGCCTGGGCTGAGGCCAACTAGTGGCAAGCAGGTGGGGGCCTCGGGGCAGAGTGTGGATCGGGCCACATGGGGCTGTTTGGGGAGGCACAGCCTTCCCCGCCTATTATACGCACCACCCATGCTGACCTTGATCCCTGGGAATCTATTAGAGCAATGTATAAAACATTCAATGTGCAAATAGCTGGAGGATGAAGGTTTAATCACTAGGAGCCAGCATGGATTTACCATGAACAAATCATACCAAGCCAGCTTGATTTCCTTCTTTGACAGGGTAACTGGTTTGGTGGATAGGGGAATGTGGTGGCTAAAATATACGTGGACTTCAGCAAGGCTTTGGACACAGTCCCCCATGACATTCTGATAAGTAAGCTGGAGAAATGCAGGCTTGACAGAGCTACCATTAAGTAGATACATATTTGGTTAAACAACCGCAAACAAAGAGTAACTATTAATGGGATGATGTCAGATTGGAGGGAGGTCTCATGTGGGGTTCCACAGGGATCTGTTCTGGGTCCATGTTATTTAACATCTTTATTAATGACCTGGATATAGGAACAGAGAGCATAGTGATCACATTAGCAGATGACACAAAGCTGCTGGGGACGGGGGTTGCAAACACTTAGGAGGATGGAGCTAAAATTCGGAGGGATCTTGATAAATTGAAGAACTGGGCTAGACAACAACATGAAATTCAACAAAGACGAATGTAAGGTGCTACACCTACGGGAGAAAACTCAAATGCACAAATACAGAATGGGGGATAACTGGCTTGGCAGCAGCACGGCTGAGAAAGATCTGGGCGTTGTGGTGGATCACAACCTCAACACGAGTCAGCAACGAGATGCTGTTGCAAAAAAAAGCAAATTCCATTTTAGGTTGCGTTAACAGAGGCACAGCATGCAAGCCACGGGAGGTGACAGTACCGCCCTACTTGGCACCGATTAGACTTCAGCTGGAGAACTGTGTCCAATTGTGGTCACCAATGTACAGAAAGGATGTAGAGAAACTGGTGACAAAGATGATCAAAGGGCTGGAACACAAGCCAGATGAGCAAAGGCTGAAGGAACTGGGTATGTTTAGTTTGGAAGAGAGGAGATTAAGGGGGGGACATGATAGCGGTCTTCTAATACTTGAAAGGCTGCCATAAAAACGATGGAGAAAAGTTGTTCTCTCTTGCCACAGGGGGCAGGACAAGAGGCCGTGGGTTCGAATTCCAGCACAGCAGATTTAGATGAAATCTCAGGAAAAACTTCCTAATGGCAAGAACAGGAGGACAGCGGAACAGACGCCTAGGGAGATCATGGAAGCTCCTTCACTGGAGATTTTCAAAAGGAGGCACACAGCTAATAAGCATGGTTATTTGGGTCCCGCTGTGTCCCTGTGGTTCCGTCATGCGACATTTGTTGTGTAAACACCAAAAGACACAACTGCTGGCTCCCCAGTGATGCTGCTTCTGTCTGAATTTAAACATGCAGTGCATCATGACCCAAGACACCCGTGACGTCACCATCAATGCAAACACAAGAGGCAGGCAGTGGCTGGAGACAGTGGCGTGTGGCACTGCCCACTTCCTTACCTGAGAGGAGAGAGCAACCATCCCTATCCCACAAGGCCCTGGTGGTGGTGGTGGTGAGACTCAGCATGAGGCATGTCATAACCATACAGCTAAGGGTAGCCTAGAATTCCTCCTTACCTGTAAGGGGTTAAGAAGCTCAAATAACCTGGTTGGCACCTGACCAAAAGGACCAATGGGGAAAGAAGATACTTTCAAATCTTGGGGGAGAGGCTTTGTTTTGTGTGTTCTCTTGGGAAGCAGCGAAGCATCAGGTCAGAAAACTCCTTCTCCTATAAACCATCCTAAAAGTCTCTCCTATGACAAAAATTGTAAGTAAAAGCCAGGCAAGGCGTGTTAGATTATCTTTTGTTCTGCTTGTGAATTTTTCCTTTGCTGGAGGGAGGTTTATTCCTGTTTTTTGTAACTTTGAAACTAAGCCTAGAGGAAGTTCTGCTGTGCTTTTGAATCCTTTGTTACCCTGTAAAGTTATTTTCCATCCTGATTTTACAGAGGTGATCTTTACCTTTTTTTTCAAATAAAATCCTTCTTTTAAGAACTTGACTGATTTCTCTATTGTCCTAAGACCCAGAGGTTTGGGTCTGTGATCACTTTGTAACCAGTTGGTTAGGATATTATTCTCAAGCCTCCCCAGGAATGGGGTGTAAGGGCTTGGGGGCATATTTTGGGGGAATAGGAACTCCGAGTGGTCCTTTCCCTGATCCTTTGTTAAATCACTTGGTGGTGGCAGCATACCCTCCAAGGGCAAAGAATTTGTGCCTTGGGGAAGTTTTAACCTAAGCTGGTAGAAATAAGCTTAGGGGGTCTTTCATGCGGGTCCCCACATCTGTACCCCAGAGTTCAGAGTGGGGAGGGAACCCTGACAAGGCACCTCTGCCCAGGCACTCTCAAACCCCCCTGGCTGGTCCATAGCTTGTTATGCTGCTCCCCAGGAAAACTCTGTGCCCAGCAATCACTCCCTCGGTGGACAGGAGTCCATGGGAGGAGAAGGAATTCTTTGGGTAGCTTGGTCCCAGCTCCAGCTCGCAGGAGGCTTTGCAAAGCAGGACCATCACCTTGAGTTTGACCTGGGGTTCAGCAGGGAGCCAATATGAGGGCTGGATCACCAAGGTGATGTGTCCTCTTCTGTAAATATCAAACTCTGCTCCTGCACCTCCAGAGTCACTGGGAATTTTGCCATTGACACCAACGAGTGCAGGATCAGAGTCCTGGGGTGCTTAGCAAGCAGACTGCCTAGTTCTGCACCAGCATGAGTTATCTCAGCGCTTCCACGGTCATAACAGGTGTGGTGGGGTGTCCATCCCACACAAGATTGGAAGCAGTTAAGGCAGCCAGGCAGGCCAATCAACTCCACGGGGTGCACCTGGAGGAGCCGGGGAGCAGGGAATTAAGTGATTGTGAGCAGACCCACCTGTGCAGGAACAGGTGGGGCCTATAAAGCCAGGTAGTGGGCTACTAATGAGGGTGCTTGGAAAGACTGCAGATAGACAGTAAGCAGGTAGTCCTTGAGAAGAGGGTATGGAGCTGGTATACCCAGAGCCAGGAAGGGAACCAGAGTGATAGGAAGCAGTCCAGGGAAGGAACAGTGAGAGTAGAGAGAGGAAGCCTGGAACTGCTGAGGTGAGGGTCCCTGGATTGGAATACAGAGAAGAGGGTGGGCCTGGGTTCTTCTGCCAGCCACCAAGGGTGTGGCATCAAACTGGGGCAGTGAAGGGGAAGACTGCCTAGGATTGCTGATGGACTGTACCCCAGAAGGGTGACCCCTGAATGACCTAGCCACAGGGTGGAGCTTTAGACCAGTGAGAGAGACAGCGACAGCAAACTGTGGACGGGGGAGTCTACCTCAAGAGCTAATCAGAGTGACCAGGAGGAGGTGCCAGACAAGCGGTGAGTGGAGCATCCCGTGACAACAGGCTATTATCCGACACATAGATGAACATGATTTGCTGGGGAAGAATCAACATGGCTTTTGTAAAGGGAAATCATGCCTCACCAATCTACTAGAATTCTTTGAGGGGGTCAACAGACGTGGACAAGGGTGATCCAGTGGATATAGGGTACTTGGACTTCTAGACAGCCTTTCAGAAGATCAATCATCAAAGACTGTTGAGGAAAATAAGCAGTCATGGGATAAGAGGGAAGGTCCTCTCACGGATCAGTAACTGATTAAAGATAGGAAACAAAGGGTAGGAATAAATGGTCAGTTTTCACAGTGGAGAGAGATAAATAGAAAGGTCATAAGAACGGCCATATTCGGTCAGACCAATGGCCCATCTGACTCAGTATCCTGTATTCCGACAGTGGATAGTGCCAGGTGCTTCAAAGGAAATGAATAGAACTTGGCAATTAGCCAGCGATCTATCCTCTGTTGTCCCGTCAGATTTAGGGACACCCAGAGCATAGGGTTGCATCCCTTCCCATCTTGGCTAATAGTCATTGATGGACCTATCCTCCATGAACTCATCTAATTCCTTTTTGAATGGAGTTATAGTTTTGACCTTCACAACATCCCTGGGCAAGGAATTCCACAGGTTGGACTGTGCATTGTGTCAAGAAGTACTTCTGTTTGTTTTAAACCTGCTGCCTGTTAATGTCATTGGGTGACCCCTAGTTCTTGTGGTTACGTACTGGGGCCAGTGCTGTTCAACATATTCATTAATGATCTGGAAAAAGGACAAACAGTGAAGTGGCAGAGTTTGCAGACGATACAAAACTACTCAAGGTTGTTAAGTCCAAAGCTAACTGCGAAGAGTTACAAAGGGATCTCACAAAACTGAGTGATTGGGCAGAAAATGGCAGATGAAATTCAACCTGTGGAACTCATTGCCAGGGGATGTTGGTATCTGGCACTGGCCATTGTCAGAAAACAGGATACTGGTCTAGATGTACCATTGATCTGATCCAGTGTGGCCATTCTTATGTTCCTATTGCAAAAATCCAGCCTAGAGGTCTCTCACTCTCTCACATCATAGTATCCTACTTAGGGTGTAAACTCTGTGGAGCAGAGACCGTGGCTGTGCTCATTATACTCCCATGCGGTACTTTGTGAGTGTAACAATCCTGTCCTGGGACATCCACAAGGACTGAACCTTTCAGCTTCAGCACCAAATGCACAGGCCTGTACCACTTGAGCTAAAGGAGTTAGCTGATAGCTGCTGCAGGCCATTATCCTCTGTATGGACCATCTGCTGTATTGACTAGAGTGTTACATTCCAATATTAAATAATGATCCAATTCATTTTGCAACCTTAAACTGCAGCATTCGTTACTGTGGGTCTGATCTGCTTTTCACTCTGGGTCTGATCCAAAGCCCATTGAAGTTTCAGCTTGACACTGGTATAATCTTACGGACTACACTAACATTGCTCCTGATTTACACCAGTGTAACTGAAGAGAGAGTCAGGCTCGATCTCTCTTTATATCAGCATAGAATAATTAATTATCCTAAGGCATTCTCCAGTCATTCTTCAGCAGATGAAACAACAGTCACGCATCCCACGAACATCAATAAATGAAGGGGGGGAAAAGAAGAGAACATCAATGCATAATAGCATTTCCAGCAAAAGGGAGGTATCGCATCCCGTACAGATGGGATCATTAAAGTAAGAATCCATTCCCTGCTCGGCAAGTCTGTAAGCAATTTTTAGGATTCATCTTCATGACCTTTCACTAGAGCTACGGTTGGAGAGTGGGTCAATAAAAATGGAAAGGAACTTTTTTTTACTATCGCTTTTAGCCCTGTAGCTTAATTACTTGATTTGACTGTTACGATTTCATGCTAATTGCCTTTTATTGCATGTATACAAAGCACTTCTATTCAATTATGGAGATGGCTTCATTAGGGGAAATGATCATATTCTGATAGAGCAACATTTCAGATTAATGAGAAAAATATTTTAGTATTAGGGCTTAAACACCCCAATGTATCCAATTACTGCCAATCTTAGTATGTTTTGTGCTTTGTGTATTGATGCTGGGGTTTTCCTTTTCTCTCTGATCACTAGTCCCTGACCAGAGCTTGGGAAAAGTTTATTGGTCCTAAAAATGCTTGTACCGGTCCCACCAGGGTTCCTATCTGGAGCGTGTCATGAGCTATCAGATCTCAAGAATCATGTCATTCTGAGTACTATCTTGATTGGCCTTCCCCTCCACTTTAATTGCATCTTGATTTTGCCTATGTACTGTTAGGATGAAAGTCTGGCCCCACTGAAATCAATGGCAAAACTCCTATTGACTTCATTGGGGCTGAGATTTCACCCCTCGGGTCAGAGATTAATGCTATATACAACCCCAACGGTAAGATTCTAGGAGATGGCATGAAGCATTTCTTTCTTTAAAACAAAAACAGTTTGTGTGCTGTCAAGACCACAGCTACTGAAATCATCTCAGAAACAGAAAAGAAAAAAATGCTAATCAAAATGGCATGACTTTGAGGCCTGATATGTCAGGCTATGTCTGCGCCTACGACAGGTTTAAGCAGGAAAGCTGAGATTCCCATTCAGATGGTGTAACGTATGCGTGTCTAGCATTGGTGGTTGGCAGGATACATGTTAATCTAAAATGTTAAAACAGTCACTGAATCCTCCGTCTAGTCCGGATCCTTCAGGACCGCTCCAGAGCTGAATATAGTAAACCCCAGACCTTGGGCCAGCGCAATATCCAATCCCCAATTCGTGAGAGAGAAAGAAAAACATCAGATCTCCTCCCCAACAACGAATGCCAAGAGACAACAGCCTGGGCTTTGCTTTTTGCTTTCTGGAGATCCTTTGCCCTTGGAGAGCTGGGCAGAACCCCTGGGGAGCAGGTGCCGCAGGAACAGAGCACAGGCCCGTGTTCTCAGAGGCAGCTCGTCCCTGGGATTGCTGAAATTGAAAAGAGGATGTCATTGTTCAGCTAAGAAATGGCAGCAAAGAATGAACGAGGCTGTTTGGGCTGGAGCCTGGAAAAGGGACACGGTGATGGAGGGAAAGAGAAGCTGCTGTGAGCATCTGATGCATCTTGCAGAGTAGTAATAATGCCTAGCTCTTCTCAACAGTAGATCTCATAGCATTTTACAACAGAGGGCAGTCTCATAATCCCTATTTAACTGATAGAGAAACTGAGGCACAAGGAGGGGCAGTGACTTGCCCAAGGTCACCCAGTGGCAGAGCTAGGAAGAGAACCCAGGTTTCCTGAGTCCCAGCCAATGTGCTATCCATTGGGTCACTCTGCCTCTCGTGCCTCTATCTTCCCCCTCCGCAGCATAGCCTTGACTGGGTTTCTGTGACTGGCCTTTCTTCCTTCCCCTCCTACCTTACTTGTCCGTTCCCTCAGTTGATCCTCTTCCACTTCCATCCTCATCTCTGTTGGACTCTGTCCTCGGTCCTCAGCTCTGCCCTGCAGTGTCACACAAGCTCCCTTGCTTCTCTGTCTCCCCATGTGCTCTGTTCCCCAGCTCCACGCTGCCCTGCAGTATTACAAGGGCTCTTCCATCTCTCCGCTGCCCTACAGTGCTACAGGAGTTTCCACAGAGAGGCCAATGATTGAATGGGCCATGGAGGAAGAAATCCTTTGTCACCCAAAGAAGCAGCCCCTCTGGACCAGGAAAGAGAGTAATTAACCATTGGAACGATCTCTCAAGGGTTGTGGTGGATTCTCCATCACCGGCCATTTTAAAATTCAGATTGGCTGTTTTCTAACAGCTCTGCTCTAGGGATTCTTTTGGGAAAGTTCTCTGGCCTGTGATGGTCACGTCGGCCCCTTCTGGTCTTGAACTCGGGGGGCTCTCTGGGAGAGGGCTGACAGTGGTGTTGCTACCCAAGCCCGTTTTGTGGCTCAGTAGAAGAGGTTGGTCTCCAGGGATGCCAGTCTGGCACCTTCCTCCAGCACAGCACACTACCCAGGATGTCAGTCCAAAGCCTTGAAGCGAGAAGCAGTGAGGGGGAAGAGAGGAACAAAGGGATGGAAGCCAAGTGATTAAGCGGGCAAATTCATTAAGGGCCTGATCAAACCCCCATTCAAGTCAATGGACAGATTCCCATGGACTTGACAGGGACCGGGACCTCTTTCTCTGCTGCTCTTTATCCCTGATCCCTGCCTGCTTTACGGCTGCTGTCCCTTTAACATTTCACTGAGCTCACCAGCATACAGGGGCTCATGCTTGGCCCATGGAGCTGCCCAGTGGGCCATGGAATCACAGAACCTAGAGATGGCAAAGGCCTGTTAGCTCACCCAGTCCATCCGCCCAGTGGCACAGGCGGTGTTGTTCCCCACGGGACACTCTCTAGTTGTTTGCCCGGTCTAACAAATCTAGAGTAACTGCAGTCAAGTCAATGAAGAGATCATTCCAGATTGACACCTGTGTAACCGAGAACAGCATCTGGCCTGAGCAGCAACTGACAGACCTTTAGTAGAGGATTCTTCTCCGGCATACGGATAGGAGGGGAACAAGGAATGTGGAAAGATAGGCCTGGTGGTTAAAGTACAGGAATGGGAATTAGGAGACCTGGGTTAAATCCTTTGCTCTGCCACAGACTCCCTGTATGACCTTGGTCAAGCCACTTAATTGGTATGTGCTTCAGATCCCCCTCTGTAAAATGGGGGTGATGAAACTTCCTTCGTCCTTCTTGTCTATTGAAACTGTTAGCTCTTTGGGGCAAGAACATCTCTCACCATGTGTCTGCAGCACCGTGAGCCCCGACCTTGGATTATCTAGGCGCTATCAAAATACAAACAATAGGAGAGTCCAGACCCTGTGACGTGCTGCTCACACCTTGGGCCGACAGAAGCTCAGCTAACTGTTTAAGGGCTTGATTCTGTGAGATGCTGGAACTGAGAGTCCTGCGCACCTTCCAGAAGGCGTGCAGGATCCAACCAAGATTCATTAGCAGCCATCCTGCCTGCCCTTTTGGAGTTACCGTGGCCTGACCCCCATAGCCTCTATCAGCTCAGCTGCTGTTTGTTCCTCCGTATTTTTCATTCTCCAACACTACGTGCGGCTATTTCCTGTGACACTCAATTTACATGAGGACTACATCCCATTATACTTGGTGTAAAGTGACACTGGATAGCAAATTGTATTGACAGATCCTCATTGAACATAATTACTCGGCTGGGGAGCACCCTGAATCCATTAATCACACAGCAGCTCAAGTTGTATTGGGCAGGACTCCCACATGCCGGAAGGTCACTGGCACCATTCCATCTCCTGCCAGCAAACACACGCTGTGACCCACGGCTATCAGAACAATTTCGGTATGACCGAGTATAGGTCTGTTGCTAAATCTCTCCCAGTAGCACACGCAATATTCAACCTTTTTGAATGGCAAAAGGGGCAACAAAAATAGCTAAATCTGGAAACATTTGCAGCAGGGTGGGTCAAATCTTGGAATTTCTGTTCTGCAGGAAATTCCGACACTTCAAAGCTTCCCCTTGTCCTGAATCAGAACGAAAAGTCGAAATTTACCCAAAAAATGACATTTCCAAAAAATTGTGTAGGAAATATGGAAATGACTATCAGAATGTTTTGTTTCAATAAGGTCAAAGCACTTTTTATTTTGACTTTGAATATATAAATGTTCAATAATTTTTCACTGACATTTTGACAAACTCAATGTAAGTTCCCACACAATGTTTCGATTTAGTCGAATCAGCATTAGCCATTAGAAAACTCTTCCGCCTGAAAACATTTTGACGAGCTCTAGTCTGGAATCTACCATGTTCAGCCCATGTGGCGTGGAATTCATCCCTCAGCAGAGGACCAGCACAAAACCCATCCCCTGCTTCAATCCCACTGATGGTTGAAGTGGGACTCAGAGAGAGCAGAACCCGCACGCTGGGGTGAATGTCACTGTTACAGAAGGATGGTACTTTGCCTGTCCATGGCACCTTCCATCTGCGTGCCTCAAATCTCAATGGATGTAGACTCACAACCCTTTCATGACCCTGGTACCCTTATTTTACAGATGGAGAAACTGAGGCAGAGAGCAATTAAGTGACATGCCCAAGGTCCTATTAAAAGCTCATGTGCCAAGACTAGAATCCAGATCTCCTAAATTCTATTCCTGCCCCTTAACCACAAGACTTCCCTTTCTATGGATTTTGGGTGCCAAAAAGAAACTGAAGCTTGTCCAGAGCCCAGAGGTTGTGTGAGGGAAAACCGCCTCCTAACAATCCGGTACGTGTGAGACAGCTACAATCCTGACCAACACTCTGGGGACCTCCAGAGCTAAGCATTCGAGTGGCTACAGCTTGAGCTCAAGAGCCTGGCTCTCTAGCCGGGGGCTGTAACAGACTCGCATCCTCTGCAGCTCAGCACAGCAGGGGGCCTGTAACGCACAAGCCACAGTGAGATCCTTGTGTGTGTGTGCAGTGTTCCCGGAGCTCAGGAGGGACCTGTGTTCGAGGGAAGCCAGTAACAGGAGCTGGCATGCCAGGTCTTAGTGCTGCCCACTGTTATTTGCATTGCAGCAGCAGCCAAAGGCCACAATCAGGATCGGGGCCTCCTTGGGGATGTCTTACGCAGCGTTTTGAAGCAAGCCACCTAGCAGGGCCGGCCTTGGGGGGGGGGGGGGCACCTGGGCAGTTGCCCAGGGCACCATGGTCAGGGGGGCGCCGGGCAGCAGCACAGAAGTGAACGCTGCGGGTGTAGAGTTCGAAACTGCTCCTGGCTGGCCGGGGAGCGCTGCATGGAGGGGGGCACCCAGACTTCTCCTAGGGGAGGGGGGCCAGCGGTGACGCACAGATACTGATCCCCCCGCAACATTCCTCTGTGCCCCCCCCCGGGGGGGCTGTGGAGGGGGAGTGAAGAGCAACGTCAGGGCTCTGTGCATCCAGGTTACTTTCCCCACGTGGGCAAAGGGGGCAGTGCAGGGGCTAGGGGCACAGGAGGGGGATGCAGGGGTGAGGGGTACAGGAGCCTGGGGAGCCTACAGAGGCCAGAGGCAAAGTGTGGGGGGCAAAATACAAGTTTGCCCAGGCAGCCATTTTCCCTACCGCCGGCCCTGCCACGTAGACAGAGCTGGGCTAGAAGGCCTCACGCTAGCTTGTTAACACGCAGCGGTTTGAAGTTGTGCCTCAGGCTGCAGCTTGGCCCCCGAAGCTGAGGAAGGAGGGCGGGCTGTTGAAGGGATGAGGAACATCCTAAGTCTCTGCCCCAGCATGAGGAGGCTTTGCTCACTCCTCACCGTCCCAGCCCTGTGTGGGCGGACAATAGTCAGTGCCCTCTGGCTTGGAGAAGGAGCACTGGGGGCTTCCATAGCCTGTCGCCGTTGGGTGATGGCGGCTTGGGGGGAAGCTGGGAGGGCCCTGTCTGTTTGTGGCTGTATTGTTTGAGGTGTCCCCGAAGGGACTCGCCACTCAGGACTGTCACGCTGCTCCAGGAGCTGACGCAGCGAGGTGGGAAATTCTTTCTTGCGTTTGAAGAAATCTCTTCCTGACTGCCCTGGCCCTGCTTGGTGCAGCACCGGGGTGCCGATGGCGGTGACTTTGGGGAGGGAAGGTTTGAGTGCCAGGGCCAGATAATCCCATGGCATCTCCCTCGGTCCCTGCAGGACTGAAGCATCATTACAGAGTTTCCAGGAACCTCCAGGCTAGCCCCAAGGATAAATCTTACTGTCTGATTGGCATTATATGGCCCATGAGAATTTGCAACCATGTTTCCTGCATGCTAAGAATGGGGCTATGTGTAAGTAACCCTGGCACAGGTTGAGTTCCACAATGAATTAGGCCTTTCCCACCCACCCCTCTCTGTCTCACCCCATTCAATTTAAACCGTCACAACTTCAAAGCAGAGTCTGTAGGCAGCCTTAATGCCAGGGAAGCTGTTGTGGAGGTGGAGAGGTGTGGCCTTTCTGCAGTCAGATTCTGGATAACAGTAGGCAAACCAGGGACATGCAGGAAGGGAGAGATGTCTTTCAAGTGTTTCAAATCTCTCTCCCCCTACCCCCAGCTCAGGAAGGATAAAGCATCTTGTATCTTGCAAGTCCTAGAGACCAATCCTTGATAAACCCAGTATTTAGCCACATGGCTCCCAGGAAAGAGAACAGGGATACTAAGTTCATAGACTATTCCATGGTGATTTACAGGATGCCACAGTGTGAGAAAGCTAATAGCCTTCTGTGTAGAACTTCCATCCAAGCAGCTCAAAACAATTTGCTAATGCTAACTAATGAAACCTCACAACACCTTAAGGCAGGTAAGGAATGTGTTGGCTATTTAATATGAACACCACTGCCCTCCAACTGGACAGAATTAGAAGTGCAAGATTTTGTGCCCTATCCCCTATACTGCTAATGAAGATTCTCCTTTAGCTCAGGTGGGAGTGGGGCTGTACTTCTGGAGCAGGAGGATCTGAATTCTGGTCTTGTTTTTGTTGTGGAGTTCTGAGCAGCCATGGTTGTAGCAAAGTGATGACTGTGACGGTAGGTGGCTGCAGATTTATTAAATTATCGCTTCTCAGATGGGGAAACTGAGGCTAAATGACCTACTTAAGAGCACAGAGTGAATCAGTGGCAGAGCAGACCTCCAAAGTCCCAGCCTTGTGCATTAACTACTAGACCAATGCTGTACCTCGCTTCTGGAGCTTCCCTTGTGAACTGGCTCCTTGCATCCACCCTAATCTCACGTAATTTGTTTTACCAAATAAAAGGGTGGCGTGACTCCACCATAACTGCCGGAGGCATGAGGGCACAGCTCACTCAGGGAGAGCACGCTTGTCTAGCAGGCAGCCCGCCGCTGGATGGCTCAACCTTTGCTAAGCAGTAGAGAGACCTGTGGGCCCTCGGCTGCAGGGAGCAGGTTGCTGGGATGGGAAAGGTCAGGTCCCAGCCCTGCATGGCTGAGCCCAGCTCTCTGTGGGGGCTGATAAGTGGGAAGTGCATCTTATTAGCATGGTACAATGGAGCCCAGAGAGGAGCCGCCCACCCTTCAAAGGAGCCATTCTTGTTTGCACAAAGGCCACTGATGGGGGGGGGGGGGGGGAAGGGAGGGGGAGGAAGAGGGAAAGAGGGTGATCCTCTAGCCCCTCTCGTCCCATAGCTCACACGCATTCCTTTGCATCTCTGTCACTGACTGCCATTGACAACGGGGCCTGGGGGCAGGGACTGGCTTAGCCCTGGCTAGAGACCCATCCAGAGAAATCCTCTCGTCAGGGGCTGGAGAACAGGGACAACGAGATTAATAAACACCCTCACCCGGGACCCAGCCGGGCCACGTTTCTGAGCTCATGGTGCTTGCCGTCCAGAGACTTGACACTGTTCTCAGCAATGTCATCTTTCTGTAGGGACTGCGCCTAGCTGGGACTTAAGGCTACACATGATCTAGTGTTTGGGACCTGCCTACTCACACTGGCCAGTCAATGGGCCAAACTCCACTCTTAGATTGGTGTAAATGTCAGTGGAGTTACTCTGGCTTTAAACTGGTATAACAACAAGCTGGGGCTTGCTTCTCCCCAGTGACCCATGCACAGTTGCCTTTAGGCAGTTTTATTGCCCAAACTTAGGTCAAATCAACAAAATCACAGTTCCTCAGCCCACCCTGAGCTGCAGCTCCCAGGGGCTTTCCCCTTTTGTTCTCAGGTTCCTTTTGCCTCCCTTGCCAGGGGACGCTGGCAGCCCAAGCTCAGGAGAGCTCCCTGTTTCCAGGCAGTGAGATTCCCTATGTTCCGTCTCTGCCCCCTTTCCAAACCAGCTCTCAGCCTGACCGGGGTCTCTCGCTTAGCCCAGCTCCCCCTTTTAAAGCTCAGCTGGGGTCAGCTGATGGCCCTGCTTCCTCTTAAAGGGCCAGCGTCACCCTGCAATGCTCCCCAAAAGCAAAATTTGGGCAAGTGCCTGCCTGGATGAGTCCCTGTCTCATCCAGACAAGGCTCACTGAAGCAGTTGCTAGTGCTTAGAGGTGGGCTGGGATTCAGGAGTCCTGGGGTCTGGGCTGAGTTTTGGGTCCCTTTAAAGGGTCCATCTTAAGGCACCTTAAAGGGGCTCCCCAAAACCACTAGCCATTTTCAAAAAGGTGCGCCGGCCATTGCTGTGCTAAAGCTAATGGGATGGCGAAGGAAGAACCCTGCTTTCCAGAGGCTCCTGCGCGTCCCAGGAATGGCCAGGAGACGGTACACTGCCCACATCAGCTGGCTGAGCTCACGGTACAACAGACAGAGAGAAGGGCGGGGCGCCCACTAGGGTGATAGTAGCAATAATTCCTCTGAAGCAGGCTTCTCTGGGACCTCGTCTGCTCCCGCCAGGCCCTCCTCTCGGGATGTGCCTACCTTCTAGTCACTGCTGCCCTCCGCAACGCCCGGCAAGATGGCTTCAGCTTTGGGCTGTCACTGCCATGGGACAGGGACAAACTTGTCAAGGAGAGGTGAGAGCCCTGAGCCAGCCAGGGCCTACCGAGGAAAGGGCAAAGTCATGGGGGAAGGATCTGTGCAGGGTTTGGAGTCTGAATGAAATAACTGTATGCTGCCTTTCCAGAGATCCCCTTCTAATGAAAGGCCTTCAGGGGAGGTTGTGGCCTATAAATTGAATTACCATGTTATGTAGACATGCACGGTATGAAGCCTAATCTGGAGGTGTGGAGTTATCGCTAGCCTCCCAGGGGATGTGGCAGACACTGTGTGTTGCCTGAGAACAGAAAGTTAGAGGGGACAAAGCCCCGAGGAATGCACTGGGCTGGCTCAGAGGGGGTGGGCCCAGGCTTTCCTATCTCTGCCTGGCATGCTTCATGCTGAAATGTAACTGACTTCCCAGCGGGGGAAACCCCATTAGCAGCGGTGTCAGGACATCCCCAGCCCTGCTGCTTTGTAACAAGGCAGCTCTTAGGGTGACCAGGTGTCTGGTTTTTGAGCAGAAAGTCCAGTCAAAAAGGAGACCTGATGGTGTCAGATCTACTGACTGGAAACTCAAAGTCCAGTTACTGCAGGTGGGAGAGGCGGGGAGGTGCCAGGTCATCACCCGCACCAGTCCCTACTCAGCCAAGGCCACCACCGACCTGCATTGGGCGGCTGCAGCGCCCAGCCCCAGGCTCTGCAGGCAAGTCCCTCCCAACCCACGCAGGAGTGGGGGAGAGGAAAAAAGGAGTGAACAGGGGGTGGGGCCTCAGGAAGAAGGGGTGGATCGGGGCGGGGCCTCAGGGGAAGGGGCGGGGCAGGAGTGAGCCCTGAGGGAAGAGGTGGGCAGGGAGGTTCCGGCACTCCTGCTGGGGTGACAGGTTTTTATATATATTACAAAGTTGGTAACCCTAGCGGCTCTAGGAGATCTGAGCTCTGCTGTTTGGAAGCACAGACCTGACTCAGTGGGGATTCCTGTGTCCGAGCGGGTCCCTTTTCCATCCCTCCTGTCTTTCTCCCCATAGCAACCTCCTCTGCAGGCGTTTTCTTTGAGAGTAAGGTTCACCAGGCTGGGGAGCAGAGAGGAGCTTGGTGGAGCTTGTCAGGCACCCAGAGCATCCTTCCTCCTGCCTTAACTAATTCCCTTCTTTTGCCCTTTCGTTGCCTGCTCCGCACAAGAATGGGCTTCAACGGGGCCCAGCGCTCTGAAGGGCCTGTGAGGGCTGCAAAGTCTGGGGGAAAGGCAGCCGAGTTTGGGGGGCTGGGGAACCCTGGCTGGGGTTCAGCTTCTCCAGTCACTGATCCCCTCCAGGCCCTGGGGTAGGGGGTGAGAAGGACATGGTGCTATTTGGGGTGAAGCTGTATTGGTGATGTCATCTAGGGCATGGATAGGATTGGGGGGAGAGACTGAGGCTGGGGGGCGGGCTCCACAGGTGAGGGCTCTGGGAGACAGAGATGAGCCCTCACTACTTTCCAGGCTCACTTTGAGAAAGGATCAGAATAAATGGAGCAAGAAGGATGATCAAGCAGATAGGAGTGGGAGCTGGGAGACCTGCCTTCCATTCCCAGCTCTGCTACAGACTCCCTGTGTGACCTTGGGCCTGTCCCCTAGTCCCTTGGTGTCTCAGTGCCCAGGAGTGAAGTCAGGACATCAGCCCTACCCCACCTCACAGAGGTGCTGTGAGGAGACGTTCCATGTGTGGTTGCTTTGGCAACAAGGCCAGGCAAGTATCGAAACAGCAACTCACCAGAACTGCCAAGTGGGGTTTCCATCATTGACAAACAGCAATTATCCAGCAGCAGTGTCATCAGAGAGGCCCTGGGAGAGAACGAGCCAGCTTTTCAACCTTAATAGGGGGCTCTCCAGGAAGCCCTGACGCGCTGAGGCAAGCTTGCCCTGCTGCAAGTCTCCAAGCTGTCAACCCAGCCCGGTTCACCGGCATCGACTGCACCCGCCTGCCTGCAAATAGACAAGTAAAAACAGAAATTGCTGCAGGGAAGCATTCCCCACTGTGCAATCCAACCTGGGTCCTCCCCAGTGGATTTGGGGCCATGTCCATCCATCTACGGTTTGCTTTTCAGTCTGGATCATATAGCCCTTAGTCACGTGGCTGGCTGTGAAGCAGTCCTTTCCTTGACTCGACTTTTGCTCCTGAAGCACTGGGCTGAATGCTCGAGAGCTCATGTAATCAGAACAGCGAAGGGAGAGGTCCGGTAATTAAAGCCTTTGGCAAACGGCAGAGCTGGACAGCCTTACGTAGCGTGATGGTAATTGGGTAGTCACAGCATTGGACTTAAATATGTTCGTGAACCAGTTGCCAATCAAAGCAATGGCAGGACACTAGAGGAGTTGACTTAGAAAGGAGTAGACCTTCAGAAGCCTAGCTCTATGGATCATCACTTTAACTTTACCCTAATGTAATACAATGATTCGATCATAGTCAGGCCTGATCTCACATTTGTCCATCCTGCAAGTGCCTGACAAATTATGAGCTGAGGCAAACTCCCTGACTCCCATTGATTTCAATGGGCTTTGGATCAGACTCTATAGAGACAGGAATCATTTCACCCACTGAAATGCAGCCACCTCTCGGATGGAACATAGCAGCTGTTTAACAGCACTCCAGGTGGAGGGGGGGGGAAGGGAAGGGGGCGCAGACAGGGGTAAGAAGGGGTGTGAGGTAAAAAGTTTGGGGACCGCTGTCTTAGGGACAGGGGTGGTAACATAGATAATAATTCATAATAATAGAATCATAGAATATCAGGGTTGGAAGGGACCCCTGAAGGTCATCTAGTCCAACCCCCTGCTCGAAGCAGGACCAATTCCCAGTTAAATCATCCCAGCCAGGGCTTTGTCAAGCCTGACCTTAAAAACCTCTAAGGAAGGAGATTCTACCACCTCCCTAGGTAACGCATTCCAGTGTTTCACCACCCTCTTAGTGAAAAAGTTTTTCCTAATATCCAATCTAAACCTCCCCCACTGCAACTTGAGACCATTACTCCTCGTTCTGTCATCTGCTACCATTGAGAACAGTCTAGAGCCATCCTCTTTGGAACCCCCTTTCAGGTAGTTGAAAGCAGCTATCAAATCCCCCCTCATTCTTCTCTTCTGCAGGCTAAACAATCCCAGCTCCCTCAGCCTCTCCTCATAAGTCATGTGTTCCAGACCCCTAATCATTTTTGTTGCCCTTCACTGGACTCTCTCCAATTTATCCACATCCTTCTTGTAGTGTGGGGCCCAAAACTGGACACAGTACTCCAGATGAGGCCTCACCAATGTCGAATAGAGGGGAACGATCATGTCCCTCGATCTGCTCGCTATGCCCCTACTTATACATCCCAAAATGCCATTGGCCTTCTTGGCAACAAGGGCACACTGCTGACTCATATCCAGCTTCTCGTCCACTGTCACCCCTAGGTCCTTTTCCGCAGAACTGCTGCCTAGCCATTCGGTCCCTAGTCTTCCATCCTAAGTGCAGGACCCTGCACTTATCCTTATTGAACCTCATCAGATTTCTTTTGGCCCAATCCTCCAATTTGTCTAGGTCCTTCTGTATCCTATCCCTCCCCTCCAGCGTATCTACCACTCCTCCCAGTTTAGTATCATCCGCAAATTTGCTGAGGGTGCAATCCACACCATCCTCCAGATCATTTATGAAGATATTGAACAAAACCGGCCCCAGGATCGACCCTTGGGGCACTCCACTTGATACCGGCTGCCAACTAGACATGGAGCCATTGATCACTACCCGTTGAGCCCGACAATCTAGCCAACTTTCCATCCACCTTATAGTGCATTCATCCAGCCCATACTTCCTTAACTTGCTGACAAGAATACTGTGGGAGCACCTAGCACAATGGGGCCTCTAGGTCCTGTAACAATCCAATCCTGCAACAACATTCCACAGCAGTTTAGTACAAGATGAAAAGGAGAACATTGTCTCCAGCTGAAACTGAAGGAGGAATGGAGGGGAGCAGAAGGCAAATATTCTGTCCAGATACCCCTACTCTTGCAAAATAATGTCCTGGGATCTTTAATGACCATAAGTGGGTAAAGGCTAATTTGTACATCTCATCAGAAAAACAGATCGCAACAGCCATGCTAATGATATGACTTCGGTTGGCATATGAAATATAAACAGAAGACAATTTAAATGAAAAATATGTAACCTTACACAATGGCAAGTAAAATGCAAGAGGCATTCTCTGGAAGCACTCCCGGCACACATCTCTGAGGCTCCACCTCATTGCTGATGGTGTGAAGAGTAGCCCGTGGGGTAGACACACCCTGGTCATCATAATACTTTGCACATTCACCTGAGGAGCCCAATACCCTTAACAAAGGGGCGTGAACTCCCTAGCCTGCAAGGAACTGTCTAGGACTGTTAAAGTTATCACGTAGCTGTGCAGCTGGACTTCTCTGAACTCCACAGCAAAGGACCCAAATCCTACTGCTACAGAAGCACCGGGACTTTGCGGCTTGCCTCTTTAGCCAAAGGAGAATCTCTGTTAGGTAGTAGCATTATAAGCCTATGACATATAGTAGAACAGCTCTGATTCTGTCCAGTAGCTGGCAGTGTTGTGCACTCTCTCACACACATGCAGACCGTAGTTCATTATAATATTATCTCTATTTTACAGATGGAGAAATTGAGGCACAGAGCAATCCGTGTTTAGAAGCCATAGTAATAAAGACTTAGGCTAGATAATCACGTGACTTCCCCAAGGTCACACAGCAAAACATGGGCACTTGGCAAAGTTGGGGAACAGAAGTCTCCTGTAGGGTGACCAGACAGCAAATGTGAAAAATTGGGACAGGGGGTGGGGGGTAATAGGAGCCTATATAAGAAAAAGACCCCAAAATCGGGACTGTCCCTATACATCTGGTCACCCTAGTCTCCTGACTGCCAACTCTGTGCTCTGCCCACTGAACCCCACTACCTTGTGCTACAGAGCTGTTCATCTATTATGCTCACTGGATCTCCAAGTTTCCAAGTACCTGAGTTTAATCACTCTCTGTGGATGCCTCTGAGTCCCTGTGACACTGGCGTTCTCAAATCAACCTGTTGCTTCTTCACAAAATGTGGAGGTAAAATCCAGCCCAGGAAGGGTCACTGGCTTTGCTGCTACTGTCCCCTTTGCTGTGTTGTAGGAACTGGTCCCTCTGCTAGGCTGGACTCTTGGAGGAAGTCCAGCCAACTGATGAAAACATAAACAATTGATCCCTTCCCTTCTTCCCGTAACTCTCTGTGTGAAGGACCGAATGCCTAGCCACACGAAACAAGACTCCAGAGCTTCTGGATCGTGCGAGTGTCCAGGTGGAGTTCAGAAGGGCATGTGCGTGACTGGATGGCTTAAGAAGCAGAGACTGGGTGTTAGAGCCTTTTCCTTGCAACTCAAGCATTCAATTCCAGCCCACAGTAATTGCAACCTCAATTCACTACCCGATGGCTGTTTGGTGGCGCAGGTGAAATGACATGATGGGTCTCGATCAACAGACTGGTAAACAACCATCGCCACTGGTACCCCGTTGGCAATTGCAGAAAGGCAAGGACAGATTAAATCCATGGAGACTAAACTCCCCTAGCTCCCTTTTCTGCGATCCCCACAAAATCATCCATAGTTAGGCTCTGCTCTTTCTTTCAATTCCTTGTCTTGCAGGGACACTCCTGCAAAACAGGTGAGTGCTGTGGCTAAACAGAAGAGTATGGTCACCAGGGCTTTCAGCAGCACTGAAATATTCATTAAAAGAAACATACCAGAATGCCTCTTGCCCAGCTGGAGTTCAAATTCCTGAGAGCATCTGTTCACAGCTGGAGTCAGGTAAGTTTCAGAGGATAATGCCTTTGCCTAGTAATAAGGTCCTTCCCTAAAAACCAAACCAAAATCCCCCCTTGGAAGCATGAAGAGGTGGAGAGTAGGGAATGCATGTGGGACTCTCTTTCAGTTAACTGACAGGTTTCAGAGTAACAGCCGTGTTAGTCTGTATTCGCAAAAAGAAAAGGAGTACTTGTGGCACCTTATCACTTTAGATAAGCTATTACCAGCAGGACAGTGGGGTGGGAGTAGGTATTGTTTCATATTCTCTGTGTATATATAAAGCCTGCTGCAGTTTCCATGATATGCATCTGAGGAAGTGAGCTGTAGCTCACGAAAGCTTATGCTCTAATAAATTGGTTAGTCTCTAAGGTGCCACAAGTCCTCCTTTTCTTTCAGTTAACTGTATCCATTGGTTTAGCTAAACCAGGGCTATCCTCTGTGTAGACGCACCTATTTTGGTTTAAAAGTAGCTTATTTTGATTTAGCTCAAGCCAGTTGTAATCATCTTAAATGCAACTGAACGCAGCCTAGTTTAAACTGAATGAACATCACACTTGTAGTGAAATCAGTGCAAATTTCTCAGGGAGGGAGATAAGGTCTTAGAAATGCCAGAACCCAATTAATTCCTGGGTGGATCCCATGGCCTCCTGGGGCCATCCCTTGCACATGTCTGACCAGCAACCAAACAACACACTGCCTATCACAGTATGCATCACTATGCTGAGCCCATTGCATGCTGGGACAGGACTATGGGAGTTTAGTGGACTAGTGCAACACACATATGATAATATCCCCTATCCTGACCTCTGTGCGCACCTTCCACTCCCATGCAGGTTTCTCTAGGGACTGTGTGCAGCTGCTCAGAACAATCCAATCCTGCAAGGTGCTACCTCCCAACATGGGTTCTCCAGTATGTGTGTGAGAGAAAGTGAGTGATTTAGGTTCCCCATAGCTCACATGAAGGGGATGTGGATGTGAGATTTGGGCAGCAGTGCAGGGTTCTCTTGAATCTGTTGCACAGTTTGTTTGAGGTCCTTCAGGCTGAAAGCTGCCATATAAATGTAAAATCCCTGTAGTAGTTATGACTCCATGGGGAGCAGCCCAGCTCTGTTGGCTCTGAAGCACACATGGGTTTCCTCTAAGACCAGGAAATTGACAAGTATCTCCCAAACCACTAGTTACTGTGTGAAGGTGCCACAGATAATTAAGAGCTTCGAATGCAGCAACATTTGAAATACACAAATTAGCTCCCTTCCCTGGCTGTCTCCCTCTGATCCCTCCAAACCCTCCTGCACAGAGCACCAGTGTCTGGCCCTGTCAGTCGCAGCCTGCTGCTGAGCCAGGCCGGGCTGCAGAAGGGGGTTACCGTGAATTTCTTGCATTCCTGCTCCAGCATCCGCTTTGGACCCAAACTTGAAAGCAACAAGGAAATCCCTGGGATCTTTGGCTCTGGAGGGGGAAGCGTTCGGGCACTGTGAACTCCACAGGCGAGGACAGGACTGAGGTGTAATGGGGGGAGGAGGGCGTTTAAAAATCAGTTAGCAAAGTCTGCACGGGTTCAACCACCTGCCTTTCAGGTCAGGGTCCCTGGGAATGTTCAGGAAGGGAGCAGGGCTGGAGGCTGTGAGCTCTCTGCAGACAGCAGTGGCAGGATATACCAGCTGGAGAGGAATTGATAAGGAGTTGGTGGGGGGTGGGGGAACACGGCTGGGACAGGGCTTGGCTGAAGTGAGGGGAAGGTTTGAGAGCTGGGATGGGGAGTTGGGGAACATTTGGGCAGGGGAGGGTTTGAGAGGTGGGAGGAGGGGGTTGGGTGAAGCGTCTACAGCTGAAAGACAAGGTCAGGACAGGACGGGTGCTGGTTTAATAGACCAGTTAACAGGGGGCTGCTGCATACTTGTCCATGGCGTTGCAAGGGTTAAGAGCCTAGACTCATCCATTCATTTGAAACAGCAGCTTACAACATTGTTATGCTTATTTATGTTACCAGAGGACCTAGAGGCCCCATTGTGCCAGGTGCTGTATTATTATTATTATGAATTATTATCTATGTTATCACCCCTGCCCCTAAGACAGCGGTCCCCAAACTTTTTACCTCACACCCCTCCTTACCCCTGTCTGCGCCCCCTTCCCTCCCCTCCCTCCCCCCGGAGTCAGGGCCGGGAGTGGGGTCACAGCTGCGGGAAGGGGGGACGCAAAATGGGTAAAGGGGCCGAGGCTGGGGCCACATCTGGGGGCGGGGGCAGGGGCTGGGCCAGGAGTGGAGTCTCGACCAGGGGCCGAGGCCAGCAGCCAGGACCCTGGGCGCGGGGCCGGCAGCCAAAGCGAAGCCAGCAGCCAGGACAAGAGCGGAGCAGGGGGGCACTCCCTCTTCACCCTCCGTGAGGGGTGGCCCAGGCCCCAGCCGCACCCCTCTAAACAGGGGGTGCACCCCACAGTTTGGGGTCCTCTGCCCTAAGAACTCTGGCCTGAGGAGCAGCTATGTGAGAGGGCAGACTACTCTCTGGGCATCTGATGGTTTCCTGAATCCCAGGTAGCTCAGAATCTACTTTCCTAATGCCCAAATAAATTTGTTAGTGTCTAAGGTATCACAGGGACTCCTCATTGTCTTTCCTACAAGGAAATCCAGTGTGGCTCCCAGGGCAGGATTATTGTGATCTCACTGCTACGGGAGTCTGAAGACAGATGGGTTGCCCTGTACTTGGAGCACTAAGTGTAAGCACTAAGTGTATCTGCTGTTACAGATGCCAGTGGGTTTCCTGAATGATTGACTGGGTTTCTTTGGGATGTTATTAACTTGTTTGTATTACGTAGAGAGAAAAAGCTTGTAAAAAGGAATTGGACCATTGGCCTAGGTGTCTGCTTCTTCCTCCAGAGCGGGGAATTTGTTTCGCGGCCACTAAAAGTTTTTAGCTCGGGAATCCTCCTGCCTTCCCCTGTTTTGATTGACTACAGTGTGTGTTTGCGATTCACAGATTCCAAGGCCAGAAGGGGCCAATGTGACCATCTAGTCCAGGGCGGGCAAATTTTTTGGCCTGAGGGCCACACTGGGTTTCCAAAATTGTATGGAGGGCTGGTTAGGGGAGTCTGTGCCTACCCAAACAGCCAGGCATGGCCCGGCTCCCGACCCCCCCTGCTTCTCGCCCCCTGATGGCCCCGCCAGGACTCCTACCCCATCCACCCCTCCCTGTCCCCTGATGGCCCTCCCGGGACTCCTGCCCCATCCACCACTCCCTGGCCCCTGACTGCCCCTGGACCCCCCGCCGCTGCCTGTCCCCTGCCGCCCCATCCAACCCCTCCTCTCATTCCTGACTGCCCCCCCAGGACCCCTGCCCCCATTCAACCCCCCTGTTCCCCGCCCTCTGACCACCCCAACCCCTATCCACCCCCCCACCCTCCTCTGAACTCCCCTGCCCTCTATCCAACCCCCCCCCCCCGCTCCCTGCCCCCTTACCGCGCTGCCTGGGGCACCGGTGGCTGGCGGTGCTACACCCGAACCGCCTGGCTGGAGCCAGCCATGCACCGCACAGCCCAGAGCACCGGGCCAGGCTGCGGTTCTGCAGCCCCCCAGCCCAGAGCATTGGGCCGGCAGCACAGTGAGGCTGCGGGGGAGGAGGAACAGTGGGGGAGGGGCCGAGGGTGAGCCTCCCGAGCCAGGAGCTCAGCGGCCGGGCAGCAGGGTCCTGCAGGCCGGATGTGGCCCGCGAGGCATAGTTTGCCCACCTCTGATCTAGTCTGACCCCCTGTGTAACACAGGCCAGAGACCTGCCCCCAAGTAATTCCTAGAGCAGAGCTGTTAGAAACACAGCCCATCTGGATTTTAAAATGACCAGTGATGGAGAATTCCACACGACCCTTAATAAATTGTCCCATCGGTTAATTACCCTCACTGTCAAAATTCATGCCTTATTTCCAGGCTGAATTTATCTAGCTTCAACCACCAGCTACTTGATGGTGTTAGACCTTTCTCTGCTAGACTGAAAAGCCCATTATCAAATATTTGTTCCCTTCATTGCTACTTATAGACAGTAATCAAGTGATCTCTTTAGTGTGTGTCTGTGTGTAAGATGGGGGAGGGTAGCTTGGTGTCTATATCCATGCTCAGCCCACTGGGAAGTGGT
The DNA here is from genome assembly GCF_965140285.1 of Lepidochelys kempii. NCBI lineage: Eukaryota > Metazoa > Chordata > Testudines > Cheloniidae > Lepidochelys > Lepidochelys kempii. The sequence goes on along the minus strand of NC_136381.1, from coordinate 3,833,104 downwards.
TTATCCCCACCACAAACTCAGATCTTTGATGCGTTAACCTGGTGCAGATTCATTCACTAAAACATTCACCCAGCCACGCTTTTCACCCCCGCAAAGTCAAAAAGTAAGATGTGCCCATCCCCCTCATGGTCTGAAATAAACGGTTATTATCCTGATTATGTGACTCAAGGACAGTGGAGCTGTACAGGGCCTTTTGTTATGATGGAGGGACTCCCCATCAACTAAGCAGCACTTGCTAGGCAAGGGTCATGGGTTCCAAACTTCTGCCACCTCTGACGGGCAGAAGGGTTACAGGGGTATACATGCTACATGCATGTACATCACTTAGCACAATGGGGCCCTGATCTCAGATGGGCCCTCCAGCTGTACCATAATACCAGTGGTAATCACAGTGCCTGGGTCTGCAGCAGGGAGGAGAGGACAGGATCCCGCCACCAGCTGCAGGCTGGAAAAAAGTCACTTCTGCTCACCCCCCATCTGGCCAATCAGCCTGGCATACGTGGAGCAACTCCCGCCTGCACACACGTGGGACAGCCTGCTCAGACTCCTGGGTGTGGGTCCTCACCCCAGTCAAGCCTGCGCACGCACTGTTCCACCTCGCTCGCCCGGGTGACTGCCTATCCGGGTCTCACATCTTTTCCCAGCTGTGTTTCACCTCCATTTGGCCTTGAAGCAAATGAGCCAGGGAGAGCTTTTGTGCAGCAGGAAGCAGAAAACCCATTCGAATAAAAACAGAAGCCGGGTCCATGGAGAGATAGACATGAACTGAGTCTTTAATTTGCAGATTTGCACCGTGCCAGGCTCACTAAGCCCATGCACTCTAATGATATCCTTTCCAGGCAGCTGGGAGACCAGATCCATATTCCTGCTCCTCCCCAGCTCTAAGCCATGGCGGATCTGGTCAGGATCACGAGAACAGCAAGGAGAAGGGCCTGGATATCCATGCCGCAGCTAGCTCCAGTCCTCCAAGGTCCCGCATGGTCTGAGCTTGAAGAGCTGCTGACAGAATGAGATGAGGAGCTCTCCTCACCCAATGCTTGGCATTTCCATCCTCCTATGCAGCAAAGAAAGAGGAGAGATTTTTAATTTTGGTGGGCTTTTTTGGTGATGGTGCTGCAGATACTTTTGCAAACACACCTCCATGGCAGGGGTGAGGAAAGCCCCGATCTCTTGGCTGGGAGAATCAAAAAAGTGTTTAAGCCTTTATACAGCAATAAAAATTAAAAAGTGCCCCCCCGCTTTGGAGCCTGTTTCCATGACAACAGAGACACCTTATATCTGTGGGCAGAAGGCGCTGGCATCTCGCATTAGTCACAGGTTTAAAGACAGGGTGATTCGTTTCAAAGTTCCCAGAGGACATCACTCGGAGATGTAGCTGCAGTCGGAGTCCCAGTCCGCAGGGGAAGGGGGAGATGTTTCTGATGTAAGGGCTCACGGCTCTGAGACACAACAGCGAGATACGTGGCTAATGGAGATTGTGCTGTCGCTTGGCTACTTGTGGATCCAACTTCCTTCCCTCCTGGCAGGGAGGTTGTGTTGTCTAGTAGCCTGAGCACTAGAGCTGCTGGCTCTAGTCCAGGTGAGGAGCTGCTGGTTCCAGTCCAGGAACTGCCACAGATATCTAATGTGACCTTTGTAGGCTTCCCCCCATGCCTCTTCTTCCCCATCTGTAAATGGGGATAACTCTCACCTGCCCCATTGGAAGGGAGGATATGCAGCTTATTTAACTCACCTCTAGCTGGCGCACCAGAAGCATCCCAGACATTCAAACGAGAGAAAATCCTGGAAGTGAGTGAGTGATCTTCTCTGGGAAGAAAGCAACGATCCCGATCCCTCCCAGCAAGAGAGACGCTGGGCTGTGGGAGTGACCAGAGCCAGCCTTGCTTTATGTCTGACTGGGATAGAAATCGCTGGACAGCTGCAACCTGTCACCTTCTTCCAGACATTTCTTTCCCACTTTTAAAAGTGGGAAATAAATACAGGGTTAATAACCTCTTTCCTGAACAGCACAGGAGGTGGGACAGTTGACTGGGCACAAGAACATGGGGGGAGGGGTCTGAGAATGCCCTCACTCATGCTCTAACCCCTACCCTACACTTCTTCCTCCCTCTCTAAAGCTGGGTGGCTCTTTGTGCACTCGGCAAAAGCTTGTCACGACCCTTTTCTCACCTGGGTCCTTGCTCATTAAATAGGCGAGACCAAATTGGCCAAAGAATTCAGCACCCAGCATGTAAATCTGGCGATTTATTCTGGTGCTGAACATTCTGGCCCTGATCTCTGCCCCTCAGTAGGGGTTGAGTGCCCAACTCCCTTGGGCTGGGGTTTTCAAAGAGACTAAGTTAATTATTCTTCATTAAGGGCTTTAAGATTCCCCCTGCTGTGAAAGTGTCTCAGCAAAGGCCAAAGAATTATGATCTGTAGCACATACCATTCCATGCTTCACAAAACCAGGCTGCTTTGGGGTGATTTATAGGGGCAAGTCAGGGCCAGTAGCATCCCTGTGAGTTATCCTTAAATTAAAAAACATGAGCTCCAAAGTTTGACTGTCAAATGGCTGAAACTGGAAGAGAGCATCAAGGCGCTGTGAAGATCCCTCTTTTCATGGGAAATCCATGTCCTCTGCTCTGCAGGGGAAGGCAGCCTGGATGGACATGTCCCTGAAATAAAAATAACGGACTCTGTCACTCTCGGCAAGGCACAACTGGCAGGTCTGGTTCAGGGAAGGAGCCAGCCCATGGCTCACTGCTCATGGTGCTTCTCATTTCAGGCAAGCCGGTAATAGATACAGCAGCTAGGGGCAAACCAGCTGGGATACACGACCTCCCAGAACCTTTACCTGAACTCAAACTGAGGAATTCCTGGGGTCTGAACAGGTTCAGAAAATCCCCATGCCCGACAAAACAGAGTCGCTAATGGTGATTTCTCCACCCCCAGGAAATTCAGAGCCCTCACTGGTGCCACAGGCTGACTAGTTCTCTAACATGCAGAACTTTATCTGCCTTTCACATTGTCATAACCCTAGCCTTCCTTAGGTAAAGATGGAGTTATGAAAATCCCTTAGCCCTGGGTATAATATCAGCAGATCAACAACAACTCCCACCCATCAGCAGCAGGGTGGGGTTTAAAACCCCTGCCACTAATAAGCCCTTATATAATGCCATCTTATTCCTAGCTCTCGAATCACCGAACAAAGGGGGGTGGGTAGGCTCGGTGATATACAGAAGCTCAGACTCCATGATCACAATGCTCCCATCTGGCCTTGGAATCTATTTCTGTTTTCCTGCCAGAGAAACAGAGGCACAGAGCAGCGATGGGACTAGCCCACAGTCCCGTGGGAAGCCAGTGGTGGAGCTGGGACTAGATCTCAACTTCCCTGAGTCCCACTCCAACGCTCCATCTGCTGGACCTTGCTGCCTCCCTAAGATCTTCCACTCTGCTTAGCAAGGCTGGTTGAAAAGTTGCAGTGGCTTCCCTTGGAGCCAAATGAACCCCAAAGCTGGGTACGCGGGCACAGCCCCTGCACAGCCTGCTGAAGAGCTCTCCTCTGCAGCACCAAGCAGGGTCCTGAGCGATGCTCTAACACCACGCCCCGCTTCCCATGCTGGGAACCCGATTTCCTGAGCAAAGGGCTGAGGTATGTGCAGAGAGGGAGGAGGATTTTGAGACCCATTTTCTCTGCAGATGTGTGTGTTCTTATTTGGGGTGGGAGGGTTTGTTTCTGTAGCTGTGTCCTTCACTTGCTCTTCCCCCTCACCAAAGGTTCCCAAGATGCTGATTCCCTGCAGGGTATCCACAGCTGATCCGCAGCTTGGATTCTGTTGAGGCCCTGGGGTAGTGGCCTTCTTGGACCCAGTCTGTCGGATTTAAAATCCTGTTGTCCCAGGGAACGAAGGCAAATCCCCATGCTGATTTAACCAGCCCAACAGGCGTGCCTAGTGCTTTACAGACCATTCAAAGTGACAGGTGCCTGCTTCCTTCGCAGGTCCTACAATGAAAATGGTATCGGATTCCTTCAAACCCAGCCACTTCTCTCGCATGTCTTTCCCGATGCAAGTGCCATCCAAACCTGCCAGCGATAATTTTGCTTGTGAGTCAAGTTTGCTTGTGAGATTCAGTAATTCACTCTTGCAATACAATATTTATGTGGAGAAAACAAAACACAACTTGTTTTCTGGGAACAATCATTCTCTTCCCTGGGCACATAACTGACAAAAAATGGAGTGTAAAGGGACGCTGCAGGGATACCTATACATATTGTATTTAAATGATTGAACAGAGAACTTTAAAATCCACCATAATTTTCAGCATTTCAACAGTCTCTTGCTGCTTGTATATAACTCAGTTGCTCAGTTCACATTTCTGTTTACTGTGTGGCCGGCTCTTGCAACTTCACTGTGAGTCTCACACTATTTGATGTTCTACTAAAAGACCCAGCTCTCCAGAGTGGGGTGAACACCCCATCACAGTCTCCACAACCCTTCTTGAAGCCATGCTTGAATCCTGGTGGGCTTCCCCAACCTACCATCACGGGTCGATCACAGGGCATTCTCCCAGCAGGTTTCTTTGGGTTCCCTCTGCCTGAGCCAAGAGCACTCACTGTCTTATAATCCCCAGTAGTCACACGACTCATGCACTTCCCCTCTCCCCAGCCCCACCTTTCTTTCCCATTCCCAGCTTGGTCCCAGTCGCGCCTTGTTACAGGGTTGTCTAGCTCCAGGTCCCCCCTGCCCTTAAAGGGGACAGAGCACCCTGGTTACAGCTACCAAATGAGAATGGAAGAACTGCAGCACTCACTGTGCACTGGTGTAAATGACGGTGCCAAGTGCAGGCCACAGAGACCTGGAGCAGCTGACGCATGCCGTGCTGGCCATAGCATTCTGCTCTCCGACCCGCGGAGCCTGCATGCCCCTGCAAGGACATTCTTTCTGATCCTGGCAGTGGGTGGTAGTGACACGAGCTGGGTTTGCTTTGTTGCTAATATTGGTACTAGCAATCCACTTTGCACAATGTTTTGATCTGGCAGCTAAAGGGTGAATTAGCTGTCAAATACCTGAGCAAGGGCTAAGATGGAGTCCCAGAGTCTGCCATGCTCCTGGTCAGCTAGCAGGCCTGAGATCAGTGAGAGGTGAACGTTCCAGGGCCTTATCTCCAAACCCCTCTCTCCCTCCACAGTGCAGACACCTTGGTCCCTGTCCTGCTCACTTCTGGCTTCAACTGCGGCTCTCACACTGGCTCTCACACTGTTCCCATTGAGTTCAACTGATGTGCGGCTGCTAAAACCATCTCTTCCCCCTGACCCCCCCCCTTCAGTGCCTGCACTAACTTCCTGTCTCCCTGTCCATCTCATTCGGGTGCCTCCTCTAGGCTCCACCTCTCTGCCCTGCTCACATCTCCACTGTGCCCCATCTGGTGCCCTGTGCCCTGCTCTGCCAGTACAACTCACCACATTGCTCCTCTGGTCTCCATCTCCAATGGATGACGGCAGCTTTTCTCCTATCACCCCTCTGCCTGTAACATGCCTCCCACCGTGCACCAGGCAGCAGCATCGCTTTCCTCCTCAAATCCCTCCTAAAACGTCGCCTCTTTCTGCTAGCACCTACCATCCCCGGACCCCGGGAAGCTAAGTGTCAGGCTACCAGTATGGAAATGACTTTAGGCCCAATCCAAAGCCTTCTGATGTCAACAGGAGGACTCGCATTGACTTCTATTGTGTTTGGATCAGGGTCTGTACTGATGTTGTGAACACCGCCCAGTGTGAACTAGCTGTTTCCAGAAGGCTGAGCAGGCTCAGACTGAGATTAGTGCTTGTGCACTGAATAAAAGTGCTGGACTTTCTCTGCATCCTGGGTTTTTCTAGATACCCCAGGTAGCCCCTGGTCCCAAACTAAAACAGATATTATGTTTTCCAGACACAAAGAATAACAACTCAGTATACATTCAGTCTGAATTATTTTTCATTTATAGTAAGGGAAAAAGAGCACTATAGGAAAGAACAGAAGTAAAGTCTCTGGAGGGAGCACAGTGTGTGTGTCTCCTTTGTAACAAGCTGCACCAGCTTTGCATCACAAAATGGCAACTGCCACTGCAGTGAGGCTCCTTAACTAAGTCCTGACGGGTTAAGTAGCTACATATACAACACTCCTCCTCTGTCATTTTTAAACTGAGTCCTAAGAGAGCCTTGTGTTTAGTTAGTGGCTGGCAGTACTTGTCAGGAGGGGTAATAGCTCATCCTCTAGCTCCTCATTTGCATTTAGAGATTCACTTACATCATCTTTAGGCTAATAAAGAGCATGAATGTTTCCCTCCCCAGTAATTATATTGTCACCTGATTTGGTTTCAGTGCCTTTCCCCTTCCTGAACCTGTATTCCAGAACAGCTGGTTAATAGGATTTTTAACTTTCCCTGCTGTGCTGCTGGTCCCGATGTCTCCCGGATAACATTTCCCCCTACTCCTTTCTCCTTTGTAATTTAATTCCCAAACTCTCTGCTCTAGGTTTAAAGCCCCAGCAGACATATGTTATAGGTTCTTTGCTCTGGTCCTGATTCAGAAAAGCATCACAATGCAGGAAATCACATAAGCATTGGCTTCAATGAGAATTTAAGCATGTGCTTAAAGTTAAGCATTTGTTTAGATGCTTTCCTGAATATGTATGGACCTAAGCATGTGCTCAAGAGCTTTGCTGAATTGGGGCCTCTGTGCTGTTTTTCATTGTGTTTTTTTGCTAAATCTGTCCTGTCATTGGTTTGAAAGGCACGTAGACTGAATCACATTGGTTACTAACACAATAATGAGCTTTGCAAGGTATTGTATCTTTTCCTCTGCTGTTTTGCTGGTGAAATTTCTGCTCTTGCCTTAAGAACAAAGATAGATTCACTCAAAGAGAAAACAAATGTTTTTATCCTCTTCTCTGTTCATTAACAAACAGTCTTTATAATGATAATGGGCCTAATTCCCATTTAGGCTAAGGCCCCTTTACACCCATCTGGCAGTGCAAATGAAATTCTCACACACAGACACAGAGCAGTGTGAAGGGGCCTTAGACCTCGGTTACACTTAAAAGTGAGGTTAGTATAGCTACCTTGCTCATGTGTGTGAAAAATCCACACCCCCTGAGCAATGTATCTACGGTGACCTAACTAGGGTTGCCAACTTTGTAATTACACAAAACTGAACACCGTGCCCCACCCCTTGTCTGAGGCCCCGCCCGCATTCACTCCAGTCCCCCTCCCTCTGTTGCTTACTCTCCCCCAGCCTCACTCACTTTCACTGTGCTGGGGTAGGGGGCTGGGGCAGGAGGGGGTAAGAGCTCCAACTGGGGGTGCGGGCTCTGGGGTGGGGCCAGAAATGAAGGGTTCAGGGTGCAGGAGGGGACTCCGGGCTGGGGCAGGATCACAGCTGTGCTATTAGAACAGGAACTTTCTTCCCTAGAATACATGTGTCTGATCTCAAGTGGCATAGATAATAGGGAGGAAGGATGGTTGGTTAATGCACACCCCTGGGACTGAGGTAATCTGGGATCTGGTCTCAGTTTTGCTCTCTGTGCCATCTGTAAAATAGGGCTAATTTTAGTGACCTACCATTGAGAGGCTGAACTCACTATTGTTGAACAGGGCTTTGAGATAATTCACTGGAGGTAACTGTGAGTATGTGTGGAAATCCTGCCATTCTCAGCTTAATAGCTAAAGTCTTCTTTTTACTGCCAAAGAACCAGTGTGGTTTAAAAGCCCTGGGAAGCTGCTTGGTCTGCTCCTGAGTCCAGTTAGAGGTGATGTGGTTTCTCCAAAGGCAAAGTGAACCCCAAATAAAATGTGTTTATAGGATGGGTCTAAAGAGGCCACGGGGTAAAGAAGAGCTCGGCCTGGGAGTAGCCTACAGAGGAAACACGCAGCCCAAAGTGATCCTTGTCTCACAAATTTTACAAAGCTTGACCTCTGCTGTCTCCATCAGGCCACCTCTCTCTGCTCATGGGTACATCTTTGCATGAGACCTGAAACAAATACAAGGTGTCACCGGGGTGACCATCAAAAAGTCCGTAGCATTTTATGTAAAAGCAGAGTGTTTGTCTCGGTTCTTTGGCTAAAATTTCTCCTCTCCTGATGCTGTGGCACGTAATGTTGTGCTAGTACCCAAAGGCCCTGAATGAAGCAGGAACACAGTTGTATTATGTAGTTTACAAACATACTCACTGATCCTACAAACATTTAAGCATGTGCGTAACTTTACTCACGTGAGTAGTCTAATTGATGAAACTGGGACTACTCACATAAATAATCTTTTGCATATTCTTAAGTGTTTGCAAGATAGGGGGCAGGGACTCCAATTCTGCAAATAGTTACACTCAGGGCTAACTTTGATCATACAGATATTCCCAATGTATTCAGTGGGACTAATCACATGCATCTAGTCACGGGTATATGTATCTGCAGAAGGGCCATAGAAAACTGGTTTCTGCCCCAAGGAGATTGCAATTTAATATTAATAGTAAATGTACTAATTTGGCACTCAATGTCTGGTAGGAGCTGTGTCAGTTGGCTGAAGCCCTCTGCCCAGAGATGGCTGTGTTTCAGTGGTTCTGCATATGTGTAATTTGTGATGTGTTTTTGGACCTTTTGGGATGAATGCTCTTGAAACATAAAATATTCATGATCAATATTAATAATAAAGACTGTCATTCTCAAAAATAAAAACAATAAATGAGAAATACACTAGATAAAATCGACTGGAAATAGTAGATAAAAAGTTGACTGGATTAGACAAAACTAGATTGATTAAAGATAATAAGTGAAATTGATTAGATAAATAGCTATGTTGTAGATAAAATCTAGAACTCATTAAATAAGAAATTTAACAGATTACAGGGTGATCTAGCAGCTAGCATGTTGGACTGGGCGTCAGGAGACATAGGTTCTGTTCATGGCTCTGCTACTGTGATTTTGTGCAAGTAACTTTGTGTCTTTATACCATCTGTTATCTGTCTTGTGTAGACTGTAGAACTGTCAAATCAGAGACTGCTTTACGTAAGAATGGCCATACTGGGTCTGACCAAAAGTCCATCTAGCCCAGGATCCCGTCTTCAGAGAGTGGCCAATGCCAGGTGCTTCAGAGGTAATGAACAGAACAGGTATTCATCAAGTGATCGTTCCCCCATCACCCATTCCCAGCTTCTAGGGTTGCCAATTCTGGCTGGATGTATTCCTGGAGGTTTTGTCACATGACATAATATTTAATTGAATATTAATCTTTAATTCCTGGAGACTCCAGGACAATCCTGGAGAGCTGGCAACCCTACCAGCTTCTGGAAAACAGAGTCCAGGGACACCACCTCTGACCATCCTGGCTAATAGCCATTGATGGACCTTTCCTCCATGAATTTATCTAGTTCTTTTTTGAACCCTGTTATAGTCTTTGTCTTCACAACAGCTTCTGGCAAGGAGTTCCACAGGTTGACTGTGCTTTGCGTGAAAAAATACTTCCTTTTGTTTGTTTTAACCTGCTGCCTGTTAATTTAATTTGATGGCCCCTAGTTCTTGTGTTATGAGAAGGAGTAAATAACACTTCCTTATTCACCTCCACATCAGTCATGATTTTATAGACCTCTATCATATCCCCCTTAGTCATCTCTTTTCCAAGCTGAAAAGTCCCAGTCTTATTCATCTCTCCTCAGATGGAAGCTATTCCATCCCCTAGTAATTTTGTTGCCCTTTTCTGTACCTTTTCCAATTCCAATATATCTTTTTGAGATGGGGCGACCACATCTGCATGCAGTATTCAAGATGTGGGTGTAGCATGGATTTATATAGAGGCAGCATGATATTTTCTGTCTTATTGTCTATCCCGTTCCTAATGATTCCCAACATTCTGTTTGTTTTTTTGACTGCCGCTGCATATTGAGTGGATGTTTTCAGAGAACTATTTACAATGACTCCAAGATCTCTTTCTTGAGGGGTAACAGCTAATTTAGACCCCATCATTTTATATGTATAGTTGGGATTATGCTTTCCAATGTGCATCACTTTGCATTTATCAACATTGAATTTCATCTGCCATTTTGTGACTCAGTGGTCACCCATTTTTGAGAGATCCCTTTGCAGCTCTTCACAGTCTGCCTGGGACTTAACTATCTTGAGTAATTTTGTATCATCTACAAATTTGACCACCTCTCTATTTAGCCCTTTTCTCAGGTCATTTATGAATATATTGAATAGGACTGGGTCCAGTACAGACCCCTGGGGGAAACCATTACTTACCTTTCGCCATTCTGAAAACTGACCATTTATTCCTACCCTTTGTTTCCTATCTTTTAACCAGCTACTGATCCATGAGAGGGACCTTCCCTCTTATCCCATGACAGCTTCCTCTGCTTAATAGCCTTTGGTGAGGGACCTTGTCAAAGGCTTTCTGAAAATCTAAGTACACTATATCCACTGGATCACCCTTGTCCACCTGTTTGCTGACCCCCTCAGAGAATTCTAGTAGATTGGTGAGGTATGATTTCCCTTTACACAAACCATGTTTACTCTTCCCCAACAAATCATGTTAATCTATGTATCTGACAATTCTGTTCTTTATTATGGTTTCATGGCTGGTACTGAAGTTAGGCTTACCAGCCTGAAATTGCCGGGATCTCATCTGGAACCTTTTGTAAAAATTGGCCTCACATAAGCTATCCTCCTGTCATCTGGTACATAAGCTGGTTATATACCACAGTCAGTAATTCAGCAATTTCACATTTGAGTTCCTTCAGAACTCTTGGGTGAATACCCTCTGGTCCTGGTGACTTAATACTGTTTAGTTTATCAATTTGTTCCAAAAACTCTCCTAATGATACTTCAGTTTGGGACAGTTCCTCAGATTTTCCACCAGAAAGAATGGCTTAGGTTTAGGGATCTCCCTCACATCCTCAGCCATGAAGACCAATGCAAAGTTTTGTATACAGTGCCTAGCACAATGGGGCCCTGATCTTGAGTGAAGCTTCTAAATGCTACTGTAATTCAAATAATATTTGTATTGTTAAAATAAGGATAACAAATTGCATTATAGAAATCCTAAAACCCCTACTCTGTATGCACCAGGTACCCTAACATAATTTAAAAATACGTCTTAAGTGCAGCAGCACAATTAAAAATAATCCACCACCAGTTAGTATGAAGTGTGCAAAATGTCGCTAAAAATAGGTAGATTATAAACAACTAGATTGTGTAAAGTCAAATTAAATGGGGTTGATTAAAGACTAGAGTTATTTGGACTGTAAACTCTCCAATGCAGGGATTGTCTTTTTGTTTATAGAGAGTTTAAGACTAGAAGGAACCAAGAGATCATTTGGTCCGACTGCCTGCATATCACAGGCCCTTCAATGTCACCCGTTTCGTTTGTACAGCACCTAGCACAATAGGCCCCACTTCCTGAATGTGGGGCTCCCAGGTGATTAAAATACAGGGGCTGGAATGTGAGTAGGGGGCCTAGGTGCTGTAACTAAGGGTGGTGGGGGTGCCACAGCACCCCTTAGCTTGCAGCGGTTTCCATCCTATCCCGGGTTTACAGGTTGGTTGAAGGGCTCTCAGCACCCCCACTGTACACATTGTTCCAGCACCATTGGTAGGGGGGCTAGCAGAGGGCAGAAATGGGCAGATTCTAGGAAATTCTAGGACAGAAATAGATTGGAACAGGCAGAGTTAGGGGAGCAGCAGGCGATTACAGGTGAGTGCTATGGACTGGGCCCAGCTGTTGCCCACAGGTGGGCTGTAGCTGCTGCAGCCCCTGCCTCCCCGGGCAGGAACTACACCTCCCATGAGCACCTGGGCGGGGGGGGCGGGGCTTGGGCCGCAGGCCCCGCCCCCCGCGGCGCCTGGTTGGCTGCGGCCGGGTGAGGTCAGGTTGTCGATGGTGACGGGGGGACGCGGCGGGGCTGCAGCCGGAGCCGGAGCCTCAGTCGGTGTCGGGAGCCGGAGCCGCTGGGGCCATGGGCTGGCGGGCGGGGGCCGCCGCTCTGCGCACCCAGCCTGCCGCGCGCTAGCGAGCTGCCGGGGAAGATGGCGGAGAGGTAGGTGCGGCCCCCCCCCCGGCACCTGTTTCCCCCCCCCCCCCGCACTGCCCCCTCACAGCCCCCCCCCGGCGTCCTCCCCCCCCCGCTGGGCTGGGGTCCGTGTGGCCCCCTCACAGCCCCCCCCCCGGCGTCCTCCCCCCCCGCTGGGCTGGGGTCCGTGTGGCCCCCTCACAGCCCCCCCCCCGGCGTCCTCCCCCCCCCGCTGGGCTGGGGTCCGTGTGGCCCCCTCACCCCCCCCCCCCGGCGTCCTCCCCCCCCCGCTGGGCTGGGGTCCGTGTGGCCCCCTCACAGCCCCCCCCCCCCCCGGCGTCCTCCCCCCCCCGCTGGGCTGGGGTCCGTGTGGCCCCCTCACAGCCCCCCCCCCCCCGGCGTCCTCCCCCCCCCGCTGGGCTGGGGTCCGTGTGGCCCCCTCACAGCCCCCCCCCGGCGTCCTCCCCCCCCCGCTGGGCTGGGGTCCGTGTGGCCCCCTCACAGCCCCCCCCCGGCGTCCTCCCCCCCCCGCTGGGCTGGGGTCCGTGTGGCCCCCTCACAGCCCCCCCCCGGCGTCCTCCCCCCCCCGCTGGGCTGGGGTCCGTGTGGCCCCCTCACAGCCCCCCCCCGGCGTCCTCCCCCCCCCCGCTGGGCTGGGGTCCGTGTGGCCCCCTCACAGCCCCCCCCCGGCGTCCTCCCCCCCCCCCGCTGGGCTGGGGTCCGTGTGGCCCCCTCACAGCCCCCCCCCCGGCGTCCTCCCCCCCCCCGCTGGGCTGGGGTCCGTGTGGCCCCCTCACAGCCCCCCCCCCGGCGTCCTCCCCCCCCCGCTGGGCTGGGGTCCGTGTGGCCCCCTCACAGCCCCCCCCCGGCGTCCTCCCCCCCCCGCTGGGCTGGGGTCCGTGTGGCCCCCTCACAGCCCCCCCCCGGCGTCCTCCCCCCCCGCTGGGCTGGGGTCCGTGTGGCCCCCTCACAGCCCCCCCTGGCGTCCTCCCCCCGCTGGGCTGGGGTCCGTGTGGCCCCCTCACAGCCCCACCCCCTGGTGTCCCCTTCTCCTCTGAGACCCCCCTCACAGCCCCACCCTCACCATGTCCCCCAGCGGGGGGTGGTGGTCTGTGTCCTCTCCCCTCACAGCTCCACCCCTACTGTGTCCCCTTCCCCCTGAAACCCACCTTATAGCGCTAACCTCCCCCCTCCCCTCTCCGCTGAGGCCCTTCCTCACAGCTCCACTGCATCCCACTCCCCCTGCTGGGTTGGGGTTCTTTGTGGGGGGGTCTGTGCTAGTGGTGTTGGGTTTTAATGCCCCCCCCACTGTGGGGTGTTGGTGTCAGACATGCTGTGGGGGAGGGTTGCTGGGGGTATCTGAACAGGGGTTTATGAGGATGTAGGGTAGTATGAGAGATTGGGACTGGGGTGAAGGGGCAAGTGCAAAAGAGGGTGGGCTGGGGTTGGGGGGTATATATATGTGGCAAGTGAGAGGGGGTAAGGCATGGTTGTTGGCAGGGTGCACACTGATATGGGGTATGGATGCATATGGGTGTGTGCAGGGTATAGAGACTATAGGCTTGTGGGTGTGGGGATAGGGATGTCCATGAGGTGCTGATTATTATGGGGTGGTGAGATGGGGTGTGTGTGGATGTAGGGAAAAGGGGAGTGTGTGGTTCAGACTCTTCATATCATAGGATCTGTTCAATGGTATTGTGATAAAGGGTGTGTGGATTATAGGGCTGCAGTGGGATGTGCTGGGGGTGTGTATTGGTATGGGGTAGGGTGTGTGCATAAGGGGATGAGTTTGTGTTTGTGCTGGAATGGGTTTTATTTGTTTTACATGTGCAGCACTTGCAATCCTCTGTCTTTCTCTGTCCTGTGTGCTGCTCCACGGCTGTGCTGCTTTCTGAGCCCTGCGTTCTTGAGCTGCAAAAACTGCAGGATTTTTTTTTCCCTGTGTGATACCAGTTTAATCAACCCTCAGGTGACCTCTGCAGAAAAACCCACAGCTGTCATGCTCCTACACTTCACCTGGTGAACAGAGCTTGGGTGGCTTTTAGAAAAGCCATTAGAGGGAATTCATTATATGAGGTTCTAGGTGCATGAAAGCAGCAGGTGGCTTGAATGAGGCAGTGCCTGTCACTGTGTTTACATCTGGCCCAGTAGTAAACAAGGTGGGGTACTGTGATTCAGTGCCATCAGCCCACCAGGTGTGGTGCTGTCTCTGCAGTTTTTTGTGCACCATTGACTGTGCCTTCCCATGGTAGCATGTGCCCAGATAGTAGTTGCACTAAACGCTAATATAGCTGTGCATTCATTAAAAACAGTGTGATTGCACTTCACTGAAAATCTGCAGCCTTCATTTGCACTGTTGCTATGAGTGCTAATTTCTTTGTGAGGGGGAAATCAACACCCTTACACTTGAATAATTTGGCTTAATTTTAGAAATGTCCAGCTGTTTTTTGATATGGAGAGAGACAAACAGTTTCTTGCAGTATAGCATTCATGGGTGTGACCTATCTGTAAGATTCAGGCTTCGGCTGGACTGTGCTGGCAGGCTAAATTAGATCTGTTCCTATGCTGGATGCCTTTTTGTAGTGCTGCTGTCGGAATGTTAGGGTTTTGTTACATTGATTTTAATTGATGAAATTGCTTATTTCTTCTGCACTATTAACTATGCTCCAAGTGAACCATTAAGAATGGATGCAGGAGATAGGGATCAAGGTCCCCAGTGTTGATTACCCTCCTTCAATCACAGTGAAGCAATTTTCAGAGTAACAGCTGTGCTAGTCTGTATTCGCAAAAAGAAAAGGAGTACTTGTGGCACCTTAGAGACTAACCAATTTATTTGAGCATGAGCTTGTGTGAGCTACAGCTTGTGGGATATGGCCATGTGAACCTAATAAATTCTCAGTTGTACTGTGTCCTGGAGGAGAGCAGACTCCTCCCTGGAGGTCTCAGCCTATACATGCTGGAGGGAAATTCCTTCTCTTAGTTTAAACCTAGTGCCAGTGAATGTCATTCACTGTGACTCTTGCACCTAATCCCATTTCTACGCTGAGATGGAACTCTTTGATTCTTTTTTCTTAGAACCCAGTGAAGTAGATTCTGCCAGCACCTCCTGGGGCAGAAAATCCTAAATATGTATCATTTGGGAGAGGGATGGCAGAGAAAGGACCTCTGATTTCTAGCTTTGTTTCTTCCCTAGGAGGTTGTGGGCAGCGTTTCCTATTAAAAGCCCTTGCCTATGGAATTTTCTGCCACTGGCGATCAGATGGGCCTATATCTAGCCTCCCTGCAAGCCTTATTTCTTCTCATTAGTAGAAGTCCTAGGTGAAGAGAGCAGCCCTAAGAGCAGAAGGCCACTAGTGAGGTTGATCTGGTTTGGGGAGTGTCAAAGAGGGCGGGGAGCAGAGTTGTGGTCCTTTCGATAGAACTGATGTTGCTTCTGTAGAGGTGCATGAGGTATGCTTTTGGTGGTGGTCACGTTATTTACATATATTTATAGGGTGCCTGTGGTCTCTGGGTGTACTCTGTGGCTTAAATATGGTAATACACAAGACTGGCATTTTTGCTTCTTTTATTTAGAATTGTTTAACTTGCAGCTTTGAAGGAGATGAGGCCAGTTGGCTAAAAGCCCAGGATTTCATAGCTCATAAACAGATAAAATTTGGGTGAAAAGATGCAGCAGGATATGGTTAAATGTATTTCTGTTGGGTGCAGGTGCTTTGAGAACAGCCTGCTTCTGGCTACTAACAACCTTATATTGGGACAATGAGTTTGAGTGATCTGTACAGGGTTGGGTCAGAGATGGAGAGGCTGGTCTTTAAAGTAAGTGGGGCCCTAGGACATTAAAGGATTTGTGAATAGTGATCAACACTTTGAATTTCATCTATCAGCCAGTGCAGGTTGCGGAGCATGGATGTGGTATATTTTTTTTTCTCTTGTTCCATTCAGGAGGGCAGCTGCTCCCTGCTGTAGCTGTAACCTCCAGGTGGCTTTTATGGTTAGTCCTAGATTGATCCTATTACAATGGTTAAATCTAGAAGTAAAGAAGGCAAAAGAGTGTAATCTTGACCAGCCTTAGGAGGATTCATGGGTGTGGATGAGGTGTATGTGTCCACTGATAAAGCTGGCAATATAGAAGCAGTGAGGCATCTAAGACCCCCAACATTATGGGGCATGTTGATAATGGTGAAGCTGATTACCTTATTTTACTGGGTAATTAGAGTCTTAATTGTCTTTCCTTGCCACTCAACTTCAACCACCTTGCTTACATTTAAGTCTGAGCTCTCCCAGACACCAAGAGGTTGGTGAAGGATGTCTGGGTCTGATGAAAAGACTTTGAGCTGAGTATCCGCATACTGTGGAGTGTAGCCACAGACACATTATTTCCCTTGTGTCCGTTTGCATCTTAACTTGAATAGAGCCTTCCATATGTTGGTGAACTCCCATAATTAGGATCTTTCAGAGTCTTTCTCCCAATTCTACAAACCTAAGATGTTCTTTGTATCATTAAAGCTAGGTATCTTTCATAGCTTGTTTAAAATTTCTTCCCTGTTCCCTCTCCATGCATAGCAAGGTAAGTTGCTCCCAGGGGTGGTGTAGAACTTCCCTTTTTATAGACTGGTTTCAGAGTAACAGCTGTGTTAGTCTGTCTTTGCAAAAAGAAAAGGAGTACTTGTGGCACCTTAGAGACTAACCAATTTATTTGAGCATGAGCTTTCGTGAGCTACAGTGAGCTGTAGCTCACGAAAGCTCATGCTCAAATTGGTTAGTCTCTAAGGTGCCACAAGTACTCCTTTCCTTTTTATAGAGCCTCTCTGATGCAGAGTTTGCCTTCTGACTTAGTTCCGCAATATATCTATGTATGTTTGCTCCTGCTAGAATCCACCAGCCATTTCATAGGTTGTCACACCCATTCCCTTGGTGTTTTTGGGACCTGTAATAAGAAAAGGGAAATCTAGGCTACCTGTCAGGAAGGAATATCTTGACAATGAACTATTTGACTGTGAAATTGTCCCTCTAGAGAAATGGTGGAAGACCCGCTTACTGGAACATTCATGTTTAAACTAGTAAATATGCAATATGGAACAATCCTGCCCTGCCTTAGGGAGATGGGCTACCATGACCTATTAATGATATTCTCTTCCCTCTCTAACTCGTATGATTCTGATATGTTTAAATCTTTTTGAAGGTATCAGTGTTGTTTCCAACTTCTTGTCTGTCACCAAATTTGGGAGCAGTTCAATCAGAGGACTGAGATTGGGATTCCTAGGTTCTGTCCTTTTGTCACGGACTTGCTCTGACCTTGAACAAATCATTTAAAAACTGTTACCAGTTTCTCGCTGTAAAATGGGTATAATGAGCCCTGCCCACCTTACTGGGATACGGAGAATTAAGTAAATATTTGACTCTTCGAAATCCTTGGTGCTAGAATAGTGCAAAGTGTTAGCGTACCCTTTCCACAGGCACATTCCTACTTTAGACAGTAGACCAAATGAAGAGCACCATCTGCAACTCCAGATACTGGTGAATTCTCTCCATTCAGAGCTGTTAATATTTACAATGATCTCTGCTTATGATCATCTATCCAGTTTGCTGTCCAGTTTGTATATCCATGTTCAGGCTAGCCAGCCTAAGAATCCATGCCAGAAATTTCCATACTAGCATGCCTAAGGAGAGATACTTCAATCCTGATTAAGTGCTTTACTTTTTGGTGTCCTTGTTCAGAAGTTTTGGCCTCTGTGTGGGGATTTTGTCACAAGTTTAAATGATAGTGTAGCTGGAATACATGTGATGTCTTCATCAGCAAGTAGCTTGGTTTGGGATTTATTTTATGTAAGATCATGGAGGTTTTGATAACCCATTCTGTCAATCTATTTATAATAGTCTCCATGATTTTACCAACCGTAAAACTGCACACTTGTTGGATTGCGCCCACTGCTTTCTTCAAGGGAGGGTACCCCTCAAATTCTAAGGTGATTGCATAATATGGTGATGTATGGTATTTTAAAAACAACAAAACTAATAGAACATAAAATTTTCAGGTGTCCAGGCTGATCCCGGGTGTAAAACAAATGTATGTTAGTGGGATTGCCAGTTCACATGCAGCTCTACTGATATTCTGGGCACTGGTTATGAATCATTGAGGCATGAAGATTAATTGGGGTGTAAGATTTTATGCTTGCAATCACTGTACAATGATAGGTTTCAGAGTAGCAGCCGTGTTAGTCTGTATTCGCAAAAAGAAAAGGAGTACTCGTGGCACCTTAGAGACTAACAAATTTATTTGAGCATAAGCTTTCATGAGCTACAGCTCACTTCATCGGATGCATTCAGTGGAAAATACAGTGGGGAGATTTATATACATAGAGAACATGAAACAATGGGTGTTACCATACACACTGTACCCAGAGTGATCACTTAAGGTGAGCTATTACCAGTGGGAGGGGGAGTGAACCTTTTGTAGTGATGATCAAGGTGGGCCACTTCCAGCAGTTGACAAGAACATCTGAGGAACAGTGTGTGTGTGTATGTGAGTGTGTGGGGGGGGGAATAAACATGGGGAAATAGTTTTACTTTGTGTAATGACACATCCACTCCCAGTCTCTATTCAAGCCTAAGTTAATTGTATCCAGTTTGCAAATTAATTCCAATTCAGCAGTCTCCTGTTGGAGTCTGTTTTTGAAGTTTTTTTGTTGAAGTATTGCCATTTTTAGGTCTGTAATCAAGTGACCAGAGAGATTGAAATGTTCTCCGACTGGTTTATGAATGTTATAATTCTTGACATCTGATTTGTGTCCATTTATTCTTTTACGTAGAGACTGTCCAGTTTGACCAATGTACATGGCAGAGGGGCATTGCTGGCACATGATGGCATATATCACATTGGTAGATGTGCAGGTGAATGAGCCTCTGATAGTGTGGCTGATGTGATTAGGCCCTATGATGGTGTCCCCTGAATAGATATGTGGACAGAGTTGGCAACGGGCTTTGTTGCAAGGATAGGTTCCTGGCTTAGTGGCTCTGTTGTGTGGTGTGTGGTTGCTGGTGAGTATTTGCTTTAGGTTGGGGGGCTGTCTGTAAGCAAGGACTGGCCTGTCTCCCAAGATCTGTGAGAATGATGGGTCGTCCTTCAGGATAGGTTGTAGATCCTTGATGATACATTGGAGAGGTTTTAGTTGGGGGCTGAAGGTGAGTGGCGTTCTGTTATTTTCTTTGTTGGGCCTGTCCTGTAGTAGGTGACTTCTGGGTACTCTTCTGGCTCTGTCAATCTGTTTCTTCAGTTCAGCAGGTGGGTATTGTAGTTGTCAGAATGCTTGATAGAGATCTTGTCGGTGTTTGTCTCTGTCTGAGGGGTTGGAGCAAATGCAGTTGCATTGTAGAGCTTGGCTGTAGACAATGGATCCTGTGGTGTGGTCTGGATGAAAGCTGGAGGCATGTAAGTAAGTATAGCGGTCAGTAGGTTTCCGGTATAGGGTGGTGGTTATGTGACCGTTGCTTATTAGCACTGTAGTGTCCAGGAAGTGGATCTCTTGTGTGGACTGGTCCAGGTTGAGGTTGATGGTGGGATGGAAATTGTTGAAATCGTGGTGGAATTCCTCAAGGGCTTCTTTTCTATGGGTCCAGATTATGATGTCATCAATGTAGCGCAAGTAGAGTAGGGGCATTAGGGGACGAGAGCTGAGGAAGCTTTGTTCTAAGTCAGCCATAAAAATGTTGGCATCCTGTGGGGCCATGCGGGTACCCATAGCAATGCCACTGATTTGAAGGTATACATTGTCCCCCAATGTGAAATAGTTATGGGTGAGGACAAAGTCCACAAAGTTCAGCCACCAGGTTTGCCGTGACATCATCAGGGATACTGTTCCTGATGGCTTGTAGTCCATCTTTGTGTGGAATGTTGGTGTAGAGAGCTTCTGCATCCATAGTGGCCGGGATGGTGTTTTCAGGAAGGTCACCGATGGATTGTAGTTTCCTCAGGAAGTCAGTGGTCGTAGCGTAGGGCCTGAGGAGGGAGTCTACATAGCCAGACAATCCTGCTATCAGGGTGCCAATGCCTGAGGTGATGGGGCGCCCAGGATTTCCAGGTTTATGGATCTTGGGTAGCAGATAGAATACCCCTGGTTGGGGTTCCAGGGGTGTGTCTGTGCAGATTTGTTCTTGTGCTTTTTCGGGGAGTTTCTTGAGCAAATGCTATAGTTTCTTTTGGTAACCCTCAGTGGGATCAGAGGGTAATGGCTTGTAGAAAGCGGTGTTGGAGAGCTGCCAAGCAGCCTCCTGTTCATATTCCGACCTAGTCATGATGACGACAGCACCTCCTTTGTCAGCATTTTTGATTATGATGTCAGAGTTGTTTCTGAGGCTGTGGATGGCGTTGTGGTCTGCATGGCTGAGGTTATGGGGCAAGTGATGCAGCTTTTCCACAATTTCAGCCCGTGCATGTCGGCGGAAGCACTCTATGTAGAAGTCCAGTCTGTTGTTTTGACCTTTAGGAGGAGTCCACCCAGAATCCTTCTTTTTGTAGTCTTGGTAGGAAGCTCTCTGTGCATTAATATGTTCAGAGGTGTGTTGGAAACATTCCTTGAGTTGGAGGTGTCGAAAATAGGATTCTAGGTCACCACAGAACTATATCATGTTCGTGGGGGTGAAGGGGCAGAAGGAGAGGCCCCGAGAGAGACTTAGAGCAACGCTTCCTCAGCTCTTGTCCCTAACGCCCCTCCTCTACGTGTGCTACATTGATGACATCTTCATCATCTGGACCCATGGAAAAGAAGCCCTTGAGGAATTCTACCATGATTTCAACAATTTCCATCCCACCATCAACCTCAACCTGGACCAGTCCACACAGGAGATCCACTTCCTGGACACGACGGTGCTAATAAGCTCCTCAGTTCTCGTCCCCTACTCACTCCACTCTACTTCCTGCTGTATTTTCCACTGCATGCATCTGATGAAGTGGGCTTTAGCCCACGAAATCTATGCTCAAATAAATTTGTTAGTCTCTAAGGTGCCACAAGTACTCCTTTTCTTTTTGTACAATGATAGTGGTTATATCATTCATTCCATACCTTCTTGTAACTTATTTATTTGACCACGTTCATGGCCCCCAAAGGTAAATATTATAGAAAACTTCATTCTTACCCCCTGATCCATGTCTCTTGATGAGGTTTTTCTCTGCTTAAGTTCTGTAATGATCCTACAGTAACCTCTTCCCTTCAGTATGTTTAAAAAATAATTTGTTGTTCCTCTCTAGCAACCATGCTCTCCCTCTTGCATTTTTTGCTTCAGTGATTATTACCTTACATGCTCTAGATAACTCATTGAACTTTGGCTTCTTCTTTTCCTCTTCCATCTCTTCTCAAAAGATTTCTGCTGTAATACTCTTTTCATTTTACTGTTAATTCAGGATGGCTATTTTTAATCCCCTACTTGCTTTCTTGGCAACTGGGATAAATCTACTCTAGTGCTAAATGGAACCACTTGAGTATTTTCCAGGCAACATATACACCCTGCCCTTTAAATTAGTTGTTCCTTTTTGAGTGCACTTGTACAACTTCTAACACTTGCTTTCTCAAAGTTCTACCTTTTTCCGCCCCCTGTCTACTTCAGTCTATCCATGAAAAAACTGCAGCACTGTATTGCTGCTACCATGTGTTTCTCATGGAGTTAGTAACTACTGTGACTCTTAGCACTTCTCTCTTGCTGGCACCTTGGCTGCCCCTTCAGAGAATGCTCTTGCCTAATAATTCAACACTGTCCATGCTTTCAGAGTATCAGCTTTCCCTGCTGGATGGGATTTTCCAAAAAGTTAGGCTATGTCTACACTGCACTTCCTTCAGTAAAATTTTTGTCGATTTGGTGGTGTGAACCCCCCCCCCCCCCGACAGACAAGCTTTACTGTTGAAAAGTGCTGGTGTGGAGAATGCTACCGCCCCTCTTTGGGGGTGGTTTTATTTTGTCAGCAGGAGAGGGCTCTCCTGCTGACAGAGTGGCTACACAGTGTACAGTACAGCTGTGCCGCTGTAAGGTGCACAGTGCAAACATAGCCTGAGTCTCAGGACAGTCCCCTTCCTTTGGTGGCTAACTCCAGGGCCACCTATCGCTGTGGGCTTGTAACACATTTGCAGACTCTACCTTCCGCCAGCTAAATCTGACTTGCTTTTCTAACCTCACTGTGTTGCAAATGATGAGTGTATTCTGTGTATGCAATGCTATACGCCCTTGTATTCTTCTATTGATGCAGTCCAGTTGGGGACTCTGCTCTTGGATAACAGCTGCTAGCTGACCTAGTGGATAGTAAGTCTCCTGTCGTCCGTTCCCCCCCGCGCGCGCGATATCTAACCTTGTGGCCCTGGGGTCTCCTATTTTCAAGCCTCTTCCTAGCCCTCCCAAAGAGCCTCCCTTACTCAAGACGATGTTATCCTGAGCAGGCAGGCTTCTGTCCCAGCAGGTGCTCTAGTTCCTTAAGGACCTAAATGCCTCCTGCATTACAATACATTCTCAACGACACAACAGGGGACTAGATCTCCTGTCTATACAATCTATATGGAAATCTTGTTAATATCTAGCTTTAAAAAAATCAATCAAAGCAAACAAGCAATGTGGGATTATTAAATATAAGGTGTCGTAAGCCAGTGGCACATCTTCTTCTTCTTCTTTTTTTTTAAAGAAAAGCAAAACTACTTCTTTTAAAATGAGAAATGTGCAATTTTGACGGTTGGTTAATGTCTCATAAAACTTCTGGCAAATGAAGCCTGAAATAGACTGTCAGAATGAGAAGCCTTTGCTTATTGTATTTTACGGATAGTGTGATCCAGAATTTTGTTCTTGAATTGAACACTGAATGGTAGTTATTTCTGGTACAGAGCAGAGCTATTTCTTGACTTCTGAATCATTAACTCATCATTGCAGACTTTCAAATATGTTTGGCAATAGAGAGAGAACTTATTGAGGACATGGGGATTAAGTGAAAAGACAGCAAAATGATATCTGGATTTTAATGCTCCATAGAGAGGTCCCCCTCCCCCCCGTTAATGGTTATCGTGTACAGTTGAGTCTGATTGATGCAAGTATGGCTAACCTGCTGCGTTCAGAACTGTGCAGTGCCCACAAGCTGCCCTCCTCTTTCTTCTGAGGGCACAACACATAGGATTCCTGTTCGATCAGTAAGAGGAAAAAGGGATATGATATTTCAGAAAAATCTCTATCCAACAGTAAATTCTTGTAACTCTTGATACTTTGTGCTTCTCTTCCCTCTGAGGCTCTCAATGCATTCTACAAATATTCATTTAGACTCATGACATTCCTGTCACTATTATTCCTGTTTTATAAATGGGAAAATAGACACAGTGAGGATGACCCTGTCCAAAGTCACACAAGAATTACATGACAGGGCCAGAAATAGAAGAACCCAAGTCTTCAGACTGTTCTGGGCCTTGACCATGAGATCACGTTTCCTTACCTCTACTGTTACGCATTATGAAGAATCTTTTGCATTTAAGTTAAAGTGAAACATTGCAATGTAGCATTTACAGAAAACAAACGTGAGTCTGTGTCCATTTCTGCTGTTAGATGCACGTGGTCTCTGGTCTTCCTTTTTCGAAGTGATGACATTTCTCTATTTGCCTCATTGCATTTTTATCGATCTGTTTGCTCTGTGCTCTGCTCAAATGTAAATGACTTGCACAGGCAACGTGTTTGGAAATCCAGCCTCTTTACCATCTAGAAATGTTGTTAACTCTGAGTTGAAGGTACATTATTATTTTATTGATTTCTATAGTATCTCTGCAAGCTTGAAAGCACTTCATATGCTGTAGGCAGGTAGCATGTTCTTTACCTAGTAAAACGCAGCCATCTCCAGGGTGGTGGTGTTTCTTGCCCCTGTCCTTTATAGTCATGAACCTTGATAGCCATTCTGAAAGGCAGCATTGTTGGGAGAGGAGGTTGACAGCTTTTTCTCATCTTCTCAAGCTTCTAGAAATCCTTTCCTTTATTCCTCCTTGAGATCAAACTAAAATCCACCTTTTGGGTGTCTCTGACGTAAGTGTACCCACTTCCCATTCTACATGATGAGTGAAATAAATACTGGTACTAATAGGCCTGGTGTGTATATAAAAGCTTAGTTAGATTTCTCTGTCTGAATCTGTTTGAAGATAATTTCTTATGCTCTCAGCTGTGGTAGGATCCCTACTCCCTTCTAAAAGTCATGTGTCCATCTGCCTTTAGTGGCATATCCTATCCAACCCACCTCTCCAGGTGTGTATCAGAATTGGTCAGGAGAAGGGAGGCTGAAATGAGGATGGAAGAACTAATTTCATGACACATAGCTGTGTTAATTAAGTGATTGTTATAAAAGAGGGTGGGATGGGGGACAGAGTCTCCATAAGATTTTCCCCTTCAGATAGAATTTGGGGTTTTTTAGGACTGCTGGGAGCTTTTAGATCTATTTCCCCACACACCCTTTGAAGTGGTGCTGTTGAATCTGTCATAGCTCCCAGTAGTATCACTTTCAAGGCTGTAAGGAAAAATTGCAAATGAATATGTCAAGCTTGCAGTCATTTAGAACCCTTTTTAGTTTTGCATATCTAATATCTCCTTAATGTCACCGTGAGTAATCTGGATCATAGTTCAGATACTCAGTGCTAGAGCAAGGTTTGTGTCAACCTCTTCATTCAAATCTGTTTGAGAGTAGGGTGTGGCCTATAAATTAAAAAATTGCTCCAGGAAGCAACTTAGCATATGTTCTGGTTTTATAAAATTTCCAATTAAAAATCTAAATATCAAGGCTTATTTACTATCTTGAAGGAAAAACAAGTGGCGCTGACACTAAGCAGTAATGCCTGGAACAACTTTTTTTTTTTCCCAAGGAAACTTTTTGTTTAGATAACTGACAGATCTTCTTTGCTGGGAGTGATTCACAGTGAAATAGTGGCTGGAGTAGAAAAAGGCTCTAAGAGCAGAATTGCTCTTGACCAGTCAAATGGAGATTTTTTTTTTAAAGCAAGTAAGCAATAGTCCACGTGATGGCACTTTTGTGTGAAATCTTTGAAAGACTTAATACAATAAAGTTTGTATTATGGTGTGTTGATATTATATGTAACCTCTCTGGTAAGGTAGGGGTGGGGAAATGTGACAAATATTGCAACCCTATGCTGTATAATTGGGGTCCATTGGAACTAAAAACAGTGAGTGGCAATTAAGACACATCAGCCAGGTTGTAACCCCTGTCAGAGAGGTACCCCATCCTGGGGAGATTCGCATATACTAGTTCAAACTATATTATCCAGAGACCAACAGACAAAGAAAGGACTTCTGGCATAAATAGCACTGAGTATGTTTAAAATTCAGGCTTTCTTTCTAATACAGCAAATGGACGTGACCTTCTGCCCAATGGGGTCTAATCCTTGCAGAAGGGTTGTAAAGCCTTGATGTAGTTAGGCCCCATAAGACTCATGGGTGACCTCTGATAAGCTTGGCCCGAGGACAGGGAATACAGGTGCAGTGACCCTGAGACTGTGAGAGTCTGGTTGGATTTACCTTAGCCCACCATCCCTGTGATAGTTTATGAACCTCTAGGTTACCATCATTTTTCAGAACAAGCAGTAACTTTACAAATACCTCACCAGCATGGAGTTGTTGTAAGTCCCTGTGGTGATCCATGGTGCTGTGGTCTGCAGTTAAATTATATTTGCCCTAATGTTCCTCCTCAGTTTGAAACCTCACAGCAGCAAGTAGGAAGTCCCACAGCGAAAGTCTTGCTGTATTGATGTGAAGGTTTAGGACACAGTATAGAGCCAGACCTGGGAGCAAGGGTCTGACTGGCTTCATTTAAAAACAAACATAGTAGAGTCTAGAGGAGGGATGGGAGGTCCTGCCTGGAGCAAGCAGCAAGCTCAAGAGGGAGTGTTGGTGATGGTATGGTGGAAGCAGAGAGGAGTTTGTAAGTACAGTTCTGCTTCTGGGCTCTACTACTTATTGAATATCATTTATTGAAGTGCCTTTAATGAAAACTCTTAGAAGGTGCGGCGTTTGGGCGGTAATTCTGTGCCTGCTTTATGAAGACCAGGGTAGGCAGCCTAGCTGCTTAGTATGAGATGCCATCTCTTTCCCCTTCTCTTCCCCCCCCCCCCCTTTTTTTAAATCCCCATCTAACCTGTAAAAAAATGAGTCATTTCCATAGTGGGACTCGGAGTTCCTAGCTCTGGGCGCCATGTTTCATGCAGCTGATCCTGATAAATCAAGGGTTTATTCTTGTTCTTGAAGTTCTGAAAGTGGAGTAATTTTTGTATTTTGTTGGGTCAGGTCATTCAAATTTTCATTTCTCTGAATGAATCAAAATGGCTAAGAGAGTAGGCTCTCAAAATGTAAATGAGGGGGTGGATTGGAGCAGCAGGTTGCTGTTTGGCCAGTTGCAGCACACTGCGCTGGTAAACTCAAATTCTGTTGATCTTGGGTGGTCAGCAGCTATGTTAGCAAGAACTAAGGGATGAGCTGCCTTCATGTTGGTTCGTATAGCAGTGAGGGTATGGTTGGTACTTAGTAATTAACTCGTGCTCGCAAAACTTAATATTAAGTATAAGGACCTGATCAACAGCCTGCTGAAATAAATTAAAAAGATTTTTGGATTTCCGTGGCCTCTGGATCAAACCCTAAGTGCCCACAAACCACAATAATGGGTGAAGTATAACAACCTAGGTAAATATATGGAAGATATACTTGGAATGTTTTTTTATCTGTATTAGGAATATAGCAGTGATTTGTCTTAGGGATACTTAGAGATGGTGGTACATAGATTTGCCTCTGAAAGCTCTGAATATAGCTTTCTACCTAGGTATTTTAATAGAGAGTAGCATTTAAAGAAGTGAGATTATACAGAAATACCTACATTTCTTCGGTAGCTGAAAATAATTGGTTTTTAAGCCTTGTACCTCCTGTGGTATAACTGCATGCTTTGTCATCAGTTATTACTTATTAGTGTTTATAATGAGGGAAAACTACAGCAGAATGTCACAATGAAAGCTAACCTATTTTGTATTAGTACAGTACATTGCAAACACCTGCAGAGCTGTCTCTACAACCAAAAGCTTGAACATAAATCTTTCATTTTGGTACCCTGGGGAAGATGCTACAAGTCAGTTTATTTTAAGCCAGTGCTATTTATCCCTTAAAATTCTCTCTCTTCCAGATCCAACTGTTAGGATTTTAGTTTGACAACCTTAATAATTTAACAAAATTAAATGTTGAATCATTTTAATGAGAAAAAGCATCTGAAAGAAGAGCCTTAGTAAATAGGAAGAACTAAGATGATATAGATGCATTGTTTACATTACATTGGTACCTGGTGGCCCCAGTCAGGATCAGAGCCCTGTTGTGCTTGGAACTGTACAAAGACACATGAAGACATGGTGCTTGCCCTAAAGAGCTTGCTAACTAAGGCAAATGACATCTGTAGGGCATGGGGAGAAGGCTGCAACCAAATAGGCAAATCTTATCTAGATGAGACATTACACTTTTAATTAATCCGTTATTCCCATCTGTCGCATTTAAACAGGCTTGGCAGAACTTGTTTCTTAGTTTTTATAATTTTGATGGATACTATTGATATTTATTTTAGCATTTTTTATTTTAGTGATTTTAAATTTTCACAGTTGTGGGAAATTATGGGGGATCAGACAATAGTGGGAGGTCTGACAATTATTTAATGACAGTAGTTCAGATTAAAAAAGGTAAAGCTTTATAACTGTTGATACAAATTGTCAACATCACATGTCAAATATACAAAGTAAATATCCTTAAATCAAACTCTGTTAAATTCTCAATCTGTATTTTTCTTACTTTGCCTATCTGTAAATTTTGTTTATCATTGGAAATATTTTTCGTCTGTTTGTGCATATGTGATTAAAATCCATGTTCATCAACATTTAGCAATAAAAATCTAATATTTCCAAGCCTTGACATAAGTGTCACTAATACTTATCTCCTGATGCATTTGAGTCTTTGATCTAGTTTGGTAGAAGCTGTTTAAACCTCAGGTTGTTCAGCTCTCATCCCCAGGGCAGACAGTTAGCCACATCATATGTTGTGGTGAGCGAGTTGTCACAGGTACCTACTTTAATTTTGTCTACATTCAGCGACAGTAGTCCTAGATGGCAACTGGGCTCTCTCCCAGCAGGCAGAAAGCATCTTGTTAAAAATCAGTCTGTGATGTGACATATATCTGTGCCCATGTACTGAAAAGTCAAGGAACTCAAAACCCTAATTAAGGGTCCTAATGCCAATCCTGCATACATGTGCAGGGTTCTCATTGAATTAATTGGGGGAGCCCCTGTGCATACATCCCACTGAAGAATTCGGTCCTAAATTTATTAATGTCTGGGGCATATTTTTGCTAAATTTGACTGTGTGTAGGCTGAACGAGGTCAGCACATGAGAGAGATAGTGGGAGGAGAACAAGAGTTGCTTTAAGTCTTATTTGATTTAGACCAATCCTAATTATGTACGCACAAAAAAAAAATCTAATAGGCTAAATGTTGGACTGGTAATTTGGTAAATGAAATTACCAAAGAAGGAATGTTAATGGTAAGTTAACTTATTTGAATTAGAAAGCCTTGTATATACTAGAGATCTAGCCCCACTAATGCAGCTGTCCCAATATAGATATAGTGCATTGGTGTAAACTGCAGCTTGCACCCAGTGGAGCTTGTCATGGTTTACACCAATGGAGCATGTCTACACTGCGGATGTGCACTGGGGCAGCTATGCCATTGGCTAAAACCCTAAATGTAGACAAGTTCTTGAATTCTCATGGGTACTCTCAAGATACTGTTAAGTGCCTTGGCCCTGACCCTGTGCTGGGAGGAGGGAGCACATACCTTGGCCACTGGAAGGCATGAATTGGGAGTGGCTGGGTGACTACAAGAAATAACTTTCCCTCTGATACTCACCCCTTTTTGTCAACTGCTGGGAATGGGCCACATCCACTTTGATTGAATTGGCCTTGTTAGCACTGACCCCACTTGGTAAGGCAACTCTTGTCTTTTCATGTGCTGTATATTTATACCTGCATACTGTATTTTCCACTCCACGCATCTGATGAAGTGGGTTATATCCCACGAAAGCTTATGCCCAAATACATTTCTTAGCCTCTAAGGTGCCACAAGGACTCCTCGTTGTTTGAATTAATACAATCTTTCTAGGGTTTTGATCCACTTTGGGTGGAGAGCGGGTTGCCTGGCTCATTAAGGGCTGAATAACTAAGGATGGAAGATCCTGTTCTCTAAATGCTGAGTTAGGAGTCAAAGGCTGTAAGATTGGACTCTGGTAGGCAAAGAGGGTAAGAATTCCTCATTCATAGGAATCAAGTTTAGTAAAACTTGAGTTTGTATACTTTACCTGTATCTAGAATTTCTCTGTCCTAGTAATTCCCTGGAAAGCCTAGTTTGTGCATACTTTCACCATTCAAGCTCTTGATTTTAAAAAAAAGAAACATTTGTAGACCTCATTTCCTACTAGGCGGTGGTGGCTTGTTTTCCAAAGCAAATTGAGAAAGGGGAAAAAATTCTTTCCTCTGAAAGATGCAACAAAATATCTCAAGGGGAGAGTCCTTGGCCCTTAAACTGTTATGCTTCAGAAGTAAATTACTTTCATGTCAAATCTTCTAGACCAGGGGTCAGCAACTTATGCCATGTGTGCCAAACACAGCACGCGAGCGGATTTTTTTTTTTTTTAATGGCATGCTGCTGCCTGCCGGGTCCCAGCTGCTGGCCCAGCTCAGCCAGCTGCCAAACCCAGGCTGGGACCCCAGCAGGCAGCAGTGTGCCATTAACACTCCTGCCTGCCCCGGCCCACTCTTCTCTCCTCCCACCCCGGGGAGGGGGGAGGGCAGGATGAAGAAGCTTGGTCCTGCTGGCTGCTGCTGCAGGGCAGGCAAGCTCCCCCCTCTCCCTTGCCTCTTCCCTCGGCATGCTGGGTTCATGCCCCTCCTCCTCTTCTCCTTCCCAGACCCCGATTAGCTGATGGCCCTTGTGAGGAGGGGGAGAAGCCGAGCCGCAGTGCACTTGCTTCTCCGGGGAGGAGGTGGAGAAGAGGTGGGGACGAGGACTTGGGGAAGGGGGGTAGAATCAGGGCATATCCGCTCCAGCCCCCTACTGTGAGCCGCTCTGGACAGAGGGCTGGGAGCACCCCTATGACCCTAGCCCACACCCCATGCCCTGACTCTTGCACCCCCCACATTCCCATCCCCACCCTGAGCACCAAACGGGAGCTCCTGCACACACACCCCCACATTCCCACCTGCACTCCTTGCACCAAATGGGAGCTGCCCAGGTAAGTGCTCCACCCAAACCTCCTGCCCCAACCCTGAGCTCCCTCCTTCAGTCTAGCTCTTGGCCAGGCCCTACACCCCAACCTTCAGCCTACTCCTTTACCCGCAGCCCTGTGCTCAGTGCACTCCCACCCTCAGCTCAGTGCAGAGAGAGGGGAAGAGAATGGGCTAGAACCAGGGAGAAGGTAGGTACCCACTCTGTGTGGGCGGGGCCGTCAGCAGGCTGAGCTGCTCAGCCCACTGCTGGTCTGGGGTCCCGGCCATTGGCCCCGCTCAGCCTGCTGCCGGCCTATGTGAACAGAACCCCAGGCTGGCAGTGGGCTGGCGGCGTAAGATCAGCATTTTAATTTTTTTAAATGAAGCTTCTTAAACATTTTGAAAACCTTGTTTACTTTACATATGACCATAGTTTTGTTATATATGTGACTTAGAGAGAGACCTAAAAAATGTTAAAATGTATTACTGGCACGCAAAACTTTAATTTAAAGTGAATAAATGAAGACTTGGCACACCACTTTGGAAAGGTTGCTGACCCCTGTTCTAGATGGTATGAAATGTTAAAAAAAAAAAAAATACTCCAAATTCTCTTGTTGCAGTTGGCTCTTCTAAACTTATGGCTTTCGTGCAATGGGCCATATCCACTGCATGGAATCCACTGGCAATAGTCAATTTAAAATTGTATACTCTTAGGGTAACTCGATTTTAAAGGAATTGATGCAAATGGTCTCTTTTATGAGACAGAGCATTGAAACTTGGTCCAATATTGTGATGTCAGTCTTTAATCTTACTAAAGATGGATGAAATCCTATGACCTCTTGGAGTATATCCCTGGGATGGTGTTTCATTTAGTTGAATGAATGACATGCCCGCTTTGGGGTTGTTCACTTCTGGTCCTTCTAATGGAGCTCTTGGGAGGGCTTTATATAGGGAATGGAAAGGTACAGATGACCAAAGGGGGACTATACAAACAATGGTAAAGGGCAAATTAAGAACAGAAAAGCAAAAGGAAGGAAATGAGCAATAAATCTCTAAGTGCCTATATAAAAATATGGGAAATAGGAAGAGTTGGAGATGAGATCGCATTACAGGAAAAAAATGGCTTAACTGATAATATGGAAACATGGTGGGATAAATATAGCATGACTGGTATGTTAGTACTGATGGATACAAATTTCTGAGAGGAAAAAGGGACATGGGGGCGGCGGCGGCTGGTTGCGCTAGACTATACATCAGAAATACTTACACATGCAGTGACACAGATAATGAAGGCTATTTTCATAGTGATTTATTGTGGGTTAGAAAATGAGATAAGCAACAAAATAGAATACACAACAGGAATCCTTTACAGGCCCTGGATCATTGTGAAGAAGTTAAAGAATGCTTTCTTAAATGGATGTCAAATATGACTATGCCAGGATCTAGCTACTGTAAAATTCTTTAATTCCCAGATTATTATTGGGAGACAATACAAGTTCTTGATTTGTATTTAAGGAGTCTTTACCCTCCTAATAGAACTCTGGATGAAGCATCTTTGGATTTGGCAATAGCTAACTGGCAGAAAATAATTGGGAATGTGGCAGCTACAACAGTATGTAGAAGCAACAGTTGATCATGAATTAACTCAGTGTTGGCTGGGAACAGTGAACCTTGGCCACTGTGAGCTGCGGGTGGCCACGCAAATGTAAACAAATGGTCTGGTGGTCCTCCAGTGGATTACCCTAATGGGCCACGTGCGGCCCACCACTGGATTAAACATTTGCTTGAGCTGTGGTGCTATTCCCAAAAAGTGAATACCATACAACATGTGATGCACACATAAATTAATGTGTAGTACCAGAGAGTTGGTAATTCCTTCTTCCAACCTTGATTGAACAACTGAAGGGGATGACCAATGAGAAGAAACATTAGTGCTCTTAGTATATATCCTAAAGGAGACATGACATGTATTGGATTTAGGGCTGTTGGTTGGTCTCCATTAACTCAAATTAATCGTGATTAAAAAAAAATAATGTTTAGCAGTGCGATTAAAACAATAGAATACCAATTTTAAATATATTAAATATTTTGGATATTTTTCTACATGTTCATATATATTCGGTGTTGTAAGTGAAATTGAAGTGTATATTTATTACAAATATTTGCACTGTAAAAATGATAAAAGAAATAGTATTTTTCAATTCACCTCATACAAGTACTGTAGTGCAACCTTTGTCATGAAAGTGCAACTTACAAATGTAGATTTTTTTTTGTTACATAACTGCACTCAAAAACAAAACAATAGAAAACTTCAGAGCCTGCAAATCCCCTCAGTCCTACTTCTTGTTCACCCAATTGCAAAGACAAACAAGTTTGTTTACATTTATAGGGGATAATGCCCTCTTCTTCGTGACTGGGTGAACAAGAAGTAGGACAGAGTGGATTTGCAAGCTCTAAAATTTTATATATTTTTAATGCAGTTTTTTGTACATAATTCTACATATGCAAGTTCAACTTTCATGATAGAGATTGCACTATAGTAGTTGTATTAGGTGAATTGAAAATATTACTTTTACCATGCAAATATTTGTAATAAAAAAAATATAAAGTGAGCACAGTACACTTTGTATTCTGTATTGTAATTAAATCAATATATATGAAAATGTAGAAAACATCCAAAAATATTTAAATGGTATTCGATTATTTAATAGTGCGATTAATTTTAATTTTTTTAATTGCTCGACAGCCTTAATTGGATTGGATATCTTCAGTGCTTTAGCAAAGCAATGAGACTAAATCTACTTTGTTTTGATGTGGGAACAAAATGAATAAGAATCTTAAAGTACAACTTAAGTAAAATTTGCACTTGCTACCTTCTGAACTTTGAGCAAGATATTAGGTTGCATGATATGAGGAATTCAGAGGTAATATTTTGGTTGGTCTCCCTTTATTTTCATTGGTTAAATTGTCATTCCCCAGTGAAGGCATTAAGTTCAAACAAACTGTGTTGTCTTGTCTGTATGAAGGCTTGCTCTGTGTATGATCATTCTTTCATGAAAACTAGACTTGATGTTTTCCTGCACAAAATGGAGCAGTTCAGATATTTTAAATGCAGAGTATTTTTGCTTAGTAAAGATAACTAAGTGTTAATGTGTCTCAATTTATTGGATATGCAGAGATAAAAAGATATGAAGAATTTAAACTGAAGCCCTGCTGCAGCAGGATTAGAATGCTCTGAAATGGCCTATTGAACGAATCATTGCACTTCTATCAAGCCTTTGATGAACAGCCATAGGAATCTGAAATGGTATTCTCCTTCAAATGATCCTGCTAGTCTAGGATGGCTAGAATGATGGGTCAGCCTGAAACCCAGTAAGTGAGAGACTGGGAAGACCTCCTCAAACAGTCCTCTTTGTGTCACACTGCTCTCAATTCTCTTCTCCTGCTGTTCAGCGATATCTGCTTGCTACTTCCCCAGTCATCACAGCTCAGCCTTCAGTGTGGCAGAATAAAGCAGTGTTCAATCCCCAGTCCTGCATCTTTCTTATTTGAACTGCTTTCTCATGCTGAAGTCTGAATTGCATCCAGAGGCTGGCAAATGCCTTTAGAGTTCTTAGGAAGTTAGCCTACTGGGGGAAGTCCAATATATACCTGCTGATAGGTCCTCCTCTCAGTATCTTCATTCTGTGTTTTTTGCCAGGAACAGAAAAGGAATGGAGTCTTAGAACTTACTAAGTAATCTAGTTAGATATGCGTTAGATTCTGTTTTGTTTAAATGGCTGATAAAATAAGCTGTACTGAATGGAATGTATATTCCTGTTTTTGTCTCTTTTTGTAACTTAAGGTTTTGCCTAGAGGGATTCTCTGTTTTGAATCAGATTACCCTGTAAGGTATTTACCATCCTGATTTTACAGAGGTGATTCTTTTTACTTCAATTAAAATTCTTCTTTTAAGAACCTGGTTGCGTCTTCATTGTTAAGATCCAAGGGTTTGGGTCTGTGTTCACCTATGCAAATTGGTGAGGATTTTTATCAAGCCTTCCCCAGGAAAGGGGGTGTAGGGTTTGGGGAGGATTTTGGGGGGGAAAGACATTTCCAAGCGGGCTCTTTCCCTGTTATATATTTGTTAGACACTTGGTGGTGGCAGCAATGAAGTCCAAGGGCAAAAGGTAAAATAGTTTGTATCTTGGGGAAGTTTTAACCTAAGCTGGTAAAAAAATAAGCTTAAGGGGTTTTCATGCAGGTCCCCACGTCTGTACCCTAGAGTTCAGAGTGGGGAAGGAACCTTGACAAGTTTGCAGGAAGATTGATTGGTTTAAGAAAACAGTAACTGGTGCAGTGTATTGAGTGGTAATGTTTGGAGGAGGAGCATGCAGTGGGGCTCTTCAAGAGCATGCTTGCCATATAGGCTCTCCTACAACTCTGGTGGCTTTGATATATTGCAGGTCTGTTTCATGTTAGTGTAAACTAGGACACAGGGCCTCTGCTGTGGCATAAAGTTGTAAGGGAGCAGATGCTACAAAATTTCTGCTGTACAATGTCCCATGCCCAATGGGGCTTGCAGGAGACCAGCACAGCCCACAAAGTTCTTGATGGTGACTGGTTAAGGGATATGGCCAGAGTAGCTAGTGGATGCCTGGATTCACGATTTGCCCATTGCAGCCTTGTCTGGTGGATTGTCCACAGAAATGAAATCTGCCTTCCTCTGGCATCAGACTGCTCTCCCCTGGGATGCATCGGTGATGGGGTTGGTATAAAAGCCTGATTAGAATAGAAATTGTCCTCGGCTGTCAGTGGCATCAACTTGTACCTGCCTGTGTCAGTGCATACTGTTAATTGAATCTGAAGGCTGCTTGCCCCCTGTGACCCCAGAATCCTATCTGTTACTCTGTGGATTTCCACTCTCTCCTCACAAGTTACTCCTTTAGTGTATAGCAGTGCTTATCAATTTGTCACAGGATTCACTGTTGAAGAATACTATGACAGGATCCCTGTGGTACAACTTGGAACTGGAGTACTGCTGTGCCCCCTTAACTCTCCAGTCTGGACTGTCTCTCTCAATGCTTTGCTAGTGAAAGCAGCAAACCCCTCCAGCTGCTGTTGTTACAACAGCATGTGGAGACTCCCACACCCAGCTAGGTTGCATGAAGCTCCCAGAGTCACTCAGAAATCACACAGAAAGGCACCAGTCAATTCCCCACAGGTCCCCAGCCTTACACACCAAAGCTGTACTATCTTGCTGTCATCAAATGCCCGACCAGTGTAAGTTTATTACCCAGTCCACACGCCCCTTTCCCCCTGTCACTGTGGAGAGGCCTCTGTAACCTGAGCTCAGATTTCCCAAGCACTTCAACCAAACATACTGTTTTAGGTAAAATATAAAATCTTGAACCTTATTACACTAGGCAGTATTTAGATAAAGCAATTTTCTCACCCAACTGGATGTTACAGTTCATAATTCCCAGGTTTCCCTCTTAAACCTGGGACCAGTCTCCTCAGTTGAAGTTTTGCCTTCTGAGTGTCCTTGTAGCTTCCAGAGTAGGTGGGGAAGAGAGAGGCAAAAGCGTGATGCCAGTGTCCACTATTTTATATCCTAAGGGTATGTCTACACTATGAAATTAGGTCAAATTTATAGAAGTCAGTTTTTTAGAAATGGTTTTTATATGTCGATTGTGTGTCCCCCCCCACACACAATGCTCTAAGTGCATTAACTTGGTGGAGTGCTTCCACAGTACCGAGGCTAGCATTGACTTCTGGAGTGTTGCACTGTGGGTAGCTATCCCACAGTTCCCGCAGTCTCGGCTGCCCATTGGAATTCTGGGTTGAGATCCCAATGCCTGATGGGGCAAAAAACATTGTCGCGCGTGGTTCTGGGTACATGTCATCAGGCCCTCCCTCTGTGAAAGCAATGGCAGACAATCATTTCACACCTTTTTTCCTGAGTTATCTGTGCAGATGCCATACCATGGCAAGCATGGAGCCCTCTCAGCTCACTGTCACTGTATGTCTCCTGGGTGCTGGCAGACGTGGTACTGCATTGCTACGCAGCAGCAACCCATTGCCTTGTGGCAGCAGACAGTGCAATAAGCCTGAAAACCATCCTCATTGTGTCCGAGGTGCTCCTGGCCGCCTTGGTAAGGTCGGTCAGGAGCGCCTGGGCAGACATGGGTGCAGGGACTAAATTAGGAGTGACTTGACCAGGTCGTTCTCTTTAGTCCTGCAGGCTGTCCTATTGTACCATCTTATGATGAGCAGGCAGGAGATGAGGATGGCTAGCAGTCCTATTGCACCGTCTGCTGCCAGCCAAAGATGTAAAAGATAGATGGAGTGGATCAAAACAAGAAATAGACCAGATTTGTTTTGTATTCATTTGCTTCCCCCTCCCTCCCTCCCTCTGTGAAATCAACAGCCAACAATCGTTTTGGTGAGGTCTGTCAGGGGCGCCTTGGAAACTTTAATGGAGATTCAGTCCTGCCTGAAATACCAGAGGGAGGGATAGCTTAGTGGGTTGAGCATTGGCCTGCTAAACCCAGGGTTTTTAGTTCAATCCTTGAGGGGGCCATTCTGTGTAACAGTTGTTTTTGTTTCTCCTTGATGTAAAGCCACCCCCTTTGTTGATTTTAATTCCCTGTAAGCCATGTCATCAGTCGCCCCTCCCTCTCTCAGAGCAACAGCAGGCAATCGTTCCGCGCTTTTTTTCTGTGCAGACCCCATACCACGGCAAGCATGGAGCCTGCTCAGATCACTTGGGCAATTAGGAGCACATTGAACACCATGCGCATTATCCAGCAGTATATGCAGCACCAGAACCTGCCAAAGCGAAACCATGTGAGTAGGTGATCTCAGCGCAGTGACGAGAGTGATGAGGACACAGACGCTCCTCTCAAAGCACGGGCCCTGGCAATGCGGGCATCATGGTGCTAATGGACAAGTTCATGCTGTGGAATGCTGATTCTGGGCCCGGGAAACAAGCACAGACTGGTGGGACTGCATAGTGTTGCAGGTCTGGGATGATTCCCAGTAGCTGCGAAACATGCCCTGAAGCACATGAATACCAAGATGAGAGCAGCCCTCACAGTTGAGAAGCGAGTGGCGATAGCCCTGTGGAAGCTTGCAATGCCAGACAGCTACCGGTCAGTCGGGAATCAATTTGGAGTGGGCAAATCTACTGTGGGGGCTGCTGTGATGCAAGTAGCCAACGTAATCAAAGATCTGCTGATATCAAGGGTAGTGACCTTGGGAAATGTGCAGATCACAGTGGATGGCTTTGCTGCAATGGGATTCTCTAACTGTGGTGGGGCCATAGACGGAACCTATATCCCTATCTTGGCACCAGAGCACCAAGCCGGCAAGTACATAAACTGCAAGGGGTACTTTTCAATAGTGCTGCAAGCATTGGTGGATCACAAGGGACATTTCACCAACATCCACGTGGGATGGCCGGGAAAGGTACATGACGCTCGCGTCTTCAGGAACTCTGGTCTGTTTCAAAAGCTGCAGGAAGGGACTTTGTTCCCAGACCAGAAAATAACCATTGGGGATGTTGAAATGCCTATAGTTATCCTTGGAGACTCGGCCTACCCCTTAATGCCATGGCTTATGAAGCCATACACAGGCAGCATGGACAGTAGTCGGGAGCTGTTCAGCTACAGACTGAGCAAGTACAGAATGGTGGTAGAATGTGCATTTGGAAGTTTAAAAGCACGCTGGCGCAGTTTACGGACTTGCTTAGACCTCAGCAAAACCAATATTCCCACTCTTATTACTGCTTGCTGTGTGCTCCACAATATCTGAGAGAGTAAGGGGGAAGACTTTTATGGCAAGGTGGGAGGTTGAGGCAAATCGCCTGGCCACTGGTTATGCGCAGCCAGACACCAGGGAGGTTAGAAGAGCACAGAAGGGCGCGGTGCACATCAGAGAAGCTTTGAAAACCAGTTTCATGACTGGCGAGGCTACGGTGTGAAAGTTCTGTTTCTCCTTGATGAAACCCCCCGTCTCTTGGTTCACTCTACTTCCCTGTAAGCTAACCACCCTCTCCTCCCCCCTTTGATCACTACTTGCAGAGGCAATAAAGTCATTGTTGCTTCACATTCATGCATTCTTTATTCATTCATCACACAAATAGGGGGATAACTGCCAAGGTAGCCCGGGAGGGGTGGTGGAGGAGGGAAGGACAAGGCCGCACAGCACTTTAAAAGTTTAAAAGTTTAAAACTTATTGAATGCCAGCCTTCTGTTGCTTGGGCAATCCTCTGGGGTGGAGTGGCTGGGTGGCCGGAGGCCCCCCCCACTGTGTTCTTGGGCATCTGGGTGAGGAGGCTATGTAACTTGTGGAGGAGGGCGGTTGGTTACACAGGGGCTGTAGTGGTGGTCTGTGCTCCAGCTGCCTTTCCTGCAGCTCAACCATACGCTAGAGCATTAGTTTTGATCCTCCAGCAGCCTCAGCATTGAATCCTGCCTCCTCTCATCACACTGCCGCCACGCTTCAGCCCTCTCTTCAGCCTGCCACCTCTTCTCCCGGTCATTTTGCGCTTTCCTGCACTCTGACATTGTCTGCCTCCATGCATTCGTCTGTGCTCTGTCAGTGTGGGAGGACAGCATGAGCTCAGAACATTTCATCACGAGTGCATTTTTTTCGCCTTCTAATCTTCTAGGCTCTGGGAAGGAGAAGATCCTGTGATCCTTGAAACACATGCAGCTGGTGGAGGGAAAAAAAGGGACAGTGATATTTTAAATACACACTTTATAGAACAATGGGTACACTTTCACGGTAAACCTTGCTGTTAACATTACATACATAGCACATGTGCTTTTGTTCCAAGGTCGCATTTTGTCTCCCACACCACGTGGCTAACCCCTCCCCCCTCCCCGTGGCTAACAGTGGGGAACATTTCTGTTCAGCCACAGGCACACAGCCCAGCAGGAACAGGCACCTCTGAATGTCCCCTTAAGAAAAGCACCCTATTTCAACCAGGTGACCATGAATGATATCTCTCTCCTGAGGATAACACAGAGAAATAAAGAATGGATGTTTGAATGCCAGCAAACATACACTGCAATGCTTTGTTCTGCAATGATTGCCGAGTAAGTGCTACTGGCCTGGAGTGGTAAAGTGTCCTACCATGGTGGATGGAATAAGGCTGCCCTCCCCAGAAACCTTTTGCAAAGGCTTTGGGAGTACAGCCAGGAGAGCCGCAAATGCCAGGGCAAATTAATCCTTTCACATGCTTTCTTTTAAACCATGTATACTATTTTAAAAGGTACACTCACCAGAGGTCCCTTCTCTGCCTGGCGGGTCCGGGAGGCAGCCTTGGGTGGGTTCAGGGGGTACTGGCTCCAGGTCCAGGGTGAGAAACAGTTCCTGGCTGTTGGGAAAACCGGTTTCTCCGCTTGCTTGCTGTGAGCTATCTACAACATCATCATCATCGTCCCCAAAACCTGCTTCCGTGTTGCCTCCATCTCCATTGAAGGAGTCAAACAACACGGCTGGGATAGTGGTGGCTGAACCTCCTAAAATGGCATGTAGCTCATCATAGAAGTGGCATGTTTTGAGCTCTGACCCGGAGCGGCCGTTCGCCTCTCTGGTTTTCTGGTAGGCTTGCCTCAGCTCCTTAAGTTTCACGCGGCACTGCTTCAGGTCCCTGTTTATGGCCTCTGTCCTTCGTGCCCTGGGAGATTTTGACACATGTTTTGGCATTTTGAAAACTGGAACGGCGTTCTGATAGCATGGATTCTTCTCCCCATACAGTGATCGGATCCCGTACCTCCCGTTCGGTCCATGCTGAAGCTCTTTTGCGATTCTGGGACTCCATCATGGTCACCTCTGCTGATGAGCTCTGCATGGTCACTTGCAGCTTGCCACGCTGGCCAGACAGGAAATTGAAATTCAAAAGTTCGCGGGCCTTTTCCTGTCTACCTGGCCAGTGCATCTGAGTTGAGAGTGCTGTCCAGAGTGGTCACAATGGAGCACTCTGGGATAGCTCCCGGAGGCCAGTACCATCTAATTGTGTCCACAGTACCCCAAATTCAACCCAGGAAGGCCAATTTCAGCGCTAATCCCCTTGTCGGGGGTGGAGTAAGGAAATCGATTTTAAGAGCCCTTTAAGTCAAAAAAAGGGCTTTGCCGTGTGGACGGGTGCAGGGTTAAATCAATTTAACGCTGCTAAATTCGACCAACTCCTAGTGTAGACCAAGGCATAGTCTAGACAACACTTGCCCAGACATGTCATGGTGGGCTTTGCCGAGTCGCAGGGTTGAGCAATCCCACTGGTGGTCTTGTGCAACTGAGTCAGAGTTGAGTAGTTCCCATTGTGTGCTGCTCGTGCAACTGTAATTGAATTGTAAATCTCTTGATTACAACTCCAGTGCTGGCTGATGGTTGTTTAACACCTTCCTGGGAGTGGTTAGCTGTAGAGACACTCAAATTCATAACCAAAAAAAAAAACTTGTGGCACCTTAGAGACTAAGAAATTTGAGCATCAGCTCTCGTGAGCTATATCCGATGCAGTGAGCTGTAGCCTATGAAAGCTTATGCGCAAATAAATTTGCTAGTCTCTAAGGTGCCACAAGTCCTCCTTTTCTTTTTGCGGCTGCTACTCTGAAACCTGTCAAATTTATAATCTGTCTCAGTAACAACCATACAGCAAAATCTCAACTTCATACACATTGATATACATATTTCAGCAGATCATGACCTTTCCTATATCTTACTTAGCCTGCTTTGTATGAAATAGCACAACCAGATATGAATGATGAATATGGCAGTTACAGGGTGCTATTTTGTAGTAGTGTGTCACAGATACACATGGCTCCCTCCCTTTAGTGGCTGAACTCTCTCTGGTCTGCTGATCCAACACTTACCTCCTGGTTTGGGCATGAGCATGAGATGGCATCAAACCAGTGTCTCCTTCCTGACAGCTATCATACTGCACACTGTCACCAGGCCAGCCATACTGAAAGAATATCTAGTCTTTACTCTAAAGAATGGTCTATATGCTTCAAATTACTGTTTATCTGATTTTATCAAATGCTGGAAAGCCTTTGTCCAACCATAGGTTATGACTTCTAGTTTTCCCTAGGGGTGGTCCCCCACCTGCTCTGCCCCGAGGCCCTGCCCCCACTCACCCCTTTCTTGAGGCCCTGCCCTCACTCTCACTACCTCTCCTTGAGGCCCTCGTCGGCTGTTCTCTGCCCTCCCCAAGCTGCTGATCAGCTGTGGCTGGTGGGTGCTAAGCACCCACTATTTTTCCCCCGTGGGTTGGTGCCAGTGTGTTAGACTGAGGTGCCGGGGCTCAGAGGCTAAAACTTAGAGAAGATACATAATGTTCTGGTTTCAGGTTCCACAACAGCTTGTGAGCCCCCTGCAATCATGGAAAATTAGTCACATTTTCTCCTCTGTGAATGTGTGTTCTCTCTTCCCCTCGTGCTGCCCATAAGACCAAAACCCAGCAGGGAAACTGATGGTTCAGGGGAAAACAGAGAGACAGGTGATACATACATTCAGTGTTGTCAAATGCAAGAAGTTAAGTTGGAGGGGAAGAAAGCAAAATATTTTTCTTTGCCATCAAGTGGCAAAAGTTAGTCTTTTGGATCTCAGTGCCTGTTTTTAAGGTATTATAATTCAGGAGCTCCTTGTCTGATTTTCTTCAAATATGATAGTTCTTGATCCCACTCTGTAATTTCTCTAGCATACTTGTACCAGTAGTGGGTAGGAAAAAATGTTGCTGTGTTTAAATGTCTCCCTTCAAAAACAAAACATTTCTTATCTGCATCCTCAGTGTTTTTTGCTCGGATAAGAATTGTGCAGTGCTGGTGGGGCAGTGGAAATGCTCTTCGTTTACCAGATAAATAATTCACTTCTCCAATTAGGCAACAAAGCTTGCAAGCTATGCCCCCTACACGTAGTGACCTGCCCCCTTGGTGTTTTCAGGTGCAATTTTGTGTAGTGGGTTCAGGATCTGATCTGAAGGCTCTGGTGGTGCAGAGGCTTCAGTGAGACTTCAGAATCACAGCAGGTGCTTCTAGCCTGGGGCATGGCTTGAAAGTTCATTTGTGCTATCAATCTCAGCAGTGGCTTTCAGATGCACAGTATCTCTAATAATAATAAAAAAAAAAAGTACTTCTGTGTATTTTCAGATTGCTGGCTGGCAGCCCCTATTTTCATTCCACTATTTTTCCTAGCAGTGCTTTCTGATTCGATGATTGCCTTTGTATTAGGAAATTTCTTCCTTCTAAGGTTGTTGAAACTGTAGCCTCCTTGGAAAAAGTCAACACAAGTTAACTTCACCTCTATTTCTGCGTGTGCTCCCCCTGCCATCCAGCAAAATAGACATAAGATTGTTTAACTTACTACAGCAAAAGTGTAGAACAGTTCATGCTCCTCGTCCCATATTGGCAGCAAACAGGTTTTCTTACATGCATTTCTAATGTGGCTATCCTAATATTTGGGAACTCCAAGTTGTGAATATGAGCCTGAATTATATTTTACTGTGTGTTGTAGATAAAAACAAAATTCTCTAGAGCAGTCTGAATGTCAGCTGTAACTGCCCCTACAGCTCCAGGAAAAGTTGCTGAAAAATGCACACTTTTTAAAGGAAAACAGCAGTGGTTGGTTGTAGATGACTACTGAAGTCATTGAACAAGCATACTTAAACATAAATAGTTGTTTAGCAGCTCTAACGTAGAGGGGGGGCTAGCCTGTGATGCTGAGCAGTCTGGGCCTCCAGCTGGATATGTTAAGGTTGTGTCTCCACAATATATTTTTATAAATGTAAAACCAAGAGAGGACTTGGATCCAATATTTTTACACAATCTACCAGATTTTGTGGGGTGGAGGCATTGGATTAATGGTTCTAATTTAGGACTGTTCTTAGCTGGAACTGATGGTTTTCCAGGGACTCTTCTCTGTGGGTCAGTACTGAACCAATGTCTGTTGTGAGTTAGGGGTTGCTGTGCTTTGAAATGCTGTTCTAGAAAACAGAGCTCCTGATCGCTTGTGGTCATTCAAGATTCCTTTGCACTTTCCATTACTCCATTGTCATGAAAAATTTCATCCTGGATATCTGTATGCAGTGACTTGAAAAAGAGCGCTGTGTTAGCATGTCTCTCACCAACAGAAGTTGGTCCAATAAAAGACATTATCTCTCCCACCTTGTCCCTCTAATATAGTGGATAACTGTCCTTTTTCTCTTCTGCAGGTTTTGGGTGGGAGACTCATTTCCTATGCTCCCATGACCACCCTCTGTCTCCAGATAGTTTTGGAGGAGGCGGGGGGTGGAAGGACATGGAAAAGAGAGCAGGTTTTGCTCTTGCAGTATGGTAGGGGACTAAATTAGAAGAGTGCTTCGCTGGGTTGCTCCTGCAAGCACTAGTGCTTGTCTCCATCCTATGAACCTAAAATGACTGATTAGGAGTCCCACTGCAATGAACCGCAGAGGACTGTTGGAGGAACGTGGGAGGTCTGAATGGACTGAAGACTGGGTGAGAAATGGGAGTTGGTGGAAGGGAGGGAGAATCTGAGGAAGTTTTTCCGCCCGCCCCCCTTTCTACAGTATGCAGGAGGCTTGAACCATGGGTGACTCTCAAGCATTTGAGTCTTTTTATTGACACAGCTAGAGTTTTAAATGCAGCACAGCCAAAGACTGCTGGAGCCTGAGGCCTACTCTACACTTAAAAGGTCAGTTGACCTGGCTATGTTGCTCAGGGGTGTCCTGAGCACTGTAGTAAGCTGACCAAACCCCCGGTGTAGACTCAGCTAATTTGATGGAAGAATTGTTCCATTGACCTAGCTACCGGTGTTTGGGTAAGTGGATTACCTATATCAGGGTTTCTCAAAC
This sequence comes from Lepidochelys kempii, assembly GCF_965140285.1. Lineage (NCBI taxonomy): Eukaryota > Metazoa > Chordata > Testudines > Cheloniidae > Lepidochelys > Lepidochelys kempii. The sequence continues at coordinate 3,788,967 of NC_136381.1, read as the reverse complement.
TTCATTGCACCATGACCCCCTTCTGGCAACAAAAATTACTACACGACCCCAGGATGCAGGGCACAGAACTTGCCTAAGCCCTGCTGCCCAAAGTGGGGGGGACGGGATGGGAGGGGGACCAAAGCCTGAGCCCCACTGCCCCAGGTGAGGTGGGTGGGGTGTGTGTGTGTGGTGGGGGTGCAAAGCCAAAACCCAAGAGCTTCAGCCCCAGGCAGGGGGCCTGTAACCTGAGCCTTGCTGTCCAGGGCTGAAGCTGTTGGGCATCAGTTTTGGCCCCTAGCAATTGGGCTCAGGCTTTGGCCCCAGGCCCGAGAAAGTCTAAGCAAGCCCATGTGACCACTTTGGGGTCCTGACTCTCAGTTTGAGAACCACTGACGGACATCAATGGCAAAATGCCTTCTGCAGTGTTGCATTGGCTGTGCCTCTGTAATGTCTGTACGGTAGACGTGGCTTCAGGCGTTAGCTGCCGGAGCGGCGCAGCTACTGCACAATAGCTGTGCCGGTGTAGCACTGTTGCGTAGATGTGTCCTACGGTGATGGAAGGGGTTTTCCCATTGTTGTAGGGACTGTACCTAAAGTGACAGTAGCAAGGTCAACAGAAGCATTTTTCAGTCAACCTAGCTGCATCTGCACTGGGGTTAGATTGACTAAACTGCAGTGCTCAGGGACTACCCTGCTCTGACTGGTATCAGTCCCTACAAGCCTTCTCTTCTACAATCTTTGCTTTGGGAGACCAGTCAAATGTTGTCTCTTTTTTTTCTCTCCCTACAAAGTGGCAACAGTTAGTCTTTTGGAGCTCAGTGCCTCTGTTTTAGAACGTTGTAATTCAGGAGGCCCTTCAAGGTTTCTTCAAACTTGGTAGAGAAATTCACCTTTGAACCAGGAGCTAACATACCAGTTTTCAGGTATAACTTTGATTGTATTTGAGTGAGGTGGGAGAAATCAGGCTTTAATGAAAATTCAGTGCTAGCCTTCACTATGGAGTGATGACAGCTACGCTATAAAATGTACTACTACTCCCTAGAACTCAACTTGCTAAAAATGTCTTCTCCATCTAGCTGGTCTGTCATGGGCACCTGAGATCATTCTCATTTGTGCCAAGGTGCTTTTTCATCTAAGAGCCTTAACATTATATTCTGATATTGGATTGAACTTGCTATTTGCTGGCCCATCTTAATTTTCTGCTCTAATGAGCCATGTTAGAGTAATGCAGTGGCCTAGCTAAAATCTCCTTTGAGCACTAAAGAGAAGAAACTATATTTAAATACACCCTGTATGTAAAATGGAGTTTCTACATTGACTGGTGGTGCAGGTATTTCAATGTCTAACAAGTTATAAAGCAAGGTTGGACATCATATAGGACTGTACTTTGTCCTCCAGCTTCATGTCCATTGCAAGCCCAGAACTGTTGAGGTTTCTCCCACATGCAACTCATTGGATTTTCATGCCATCCCCTCTTTCGTTCCTAAGCACCAAGTGACCTTTGGTTGGCTTTCCAACACTAACCTCCATTCTGATGCTCTCTCTTCCTATTCGGGCACCTAACCAGTACCAAAGAACCTTACTGACAGTAATGATGATGTTACTACTACTACTACTATCAATAAAAAGAAATGAAATAAAACGAAACCATCTGCGGGCTACTCTAACTACACGCATTAGCCTGTCAACTGTCCTTGTCTTTTTGTCCTACCCATCCCTATGCTGGCATCTCTTCTCATGCTTGTTTATACTTGTATTAATCATGTTTTAATATATTACCAAGGTGGAAAAATTCAGTGTAAATAAGGATCTGGCTTAGGGTTAATTGCAATCACCTTAAAAATCATTGTCCTTCTCTGTATACTTGTCTTCATTACGGGCGGAGGAAATATGTTTAACATGTTAGCTCTCACATGTTAAAATCGTAGTGCAAGCTAACATGTTTGTTTAACCTTGATTTAAACCATCTATTTCAATTGTTTTCCATTTGTAATTTTTAGTTCCTAAATAGAGGTTGATTCTCATTTGTTGGTAACAAAACGATTGATTGGCACAAAATTTGATGCTGTTTCTTGCTAACCAGGAGGATGGACTATATCATTCACATTTAAGCAATTGAGCTAATCTTTTTACTAGATTAATTTTTACTTGTTTAGTCATCCTGCATTTAGATGAAATTTCAAATTCAATTAAATGCACAAAACCAGATTTAATAAAACAGTTAAATGTTACCTTAAATTTTCTTATGTATCCAGAATATTTATCAAAATTTTTTGTACTTAACTATTTTATTTAACGAAGGCAGTATTTGTAGTTGGTGAATTGAACTGATTGTATTCTGTTAACTATGTCCTTCAAGACTTTGGAAATCTCATTCTCATACCTTTTTTTATTCAGATTGGAAGAATACAAGCTTTCCTGCTTTTTCAACTCCAAATTGTGTTAATGTTGAATGAATTAATTGCTGAACTGAGAAATGAGTTAATAAACTGAAATGAAGAAAATATTCTCTCTGCACCTGCAGAAGAGGCTACTGCTGTCAAAAGCTGGTTTAGCACTTCAGGAAATTGATTCCAGGTGCTTAGCCAGTGACTTCTTATAGTTCAGTGGTTTGACTTTGAAACTTGGTAGCAAACATACTGATTAATATTTTTTTTATTTAATTAATTTTAAGAGACTAGAATAAGTTTAGGTGTTAACATATGTTAATTTCAAATGTAATTTGAAATATTATTTTAAAGAAATCTACTTTAAATAAAATCCTATTAATTTGTTTAATCCACCCTATAACAGTACCTTTTTTCCTCATGTAGACATGGTCTATGCTATAGTTTTTAATCATGATAGTCCTGTTTTAACATGTTAACTCTAAGTGCACACAACCCTGATGGACGTTAGCTCTTCAGGGCAGGTAATCCATCTTTACTCATATTGTAAAGTACCAAGCAAATTTCTGGTATTGTAAGTAATAAAGGTAATGTCTGTAATCACTTTTAAGCAATTATCTTCCAAGAACAGACTTCCCTTCTAATTATACCTCACTTCAGTTCCTGCCCTCTTCCCTGCCTGCCATGGTCTGTTCTGTAACTCTTTTAGGGCCTTGGGGCCAGGGTCTTGTCCTCTTGCATGCCAGTATGCCACTGGTGTGCCTGGAACTACATTAATGAACAAAATCATCCTTTGTCATATCTGGCTCATCTACAGGGCCTTTCTCCTCGTCCCAAGAGAAATGTACATATCCTATGAGTTGATGGCTATTTCTCGTTTGAGCAGTAGGTATTCTAAATACTATCAGTGACTATGAAACTTAACTCTTTATTGTTGGAATTCCTCAGCCTAAATAGCTTGCTTTGCCCCTTTTGTGTCCCTCTTGGTGTCTGCTTTGTTATACTGTTGATTTCTCTTCTCCTAGCCTTATCTCCAACCTGGTTTGGCAAATTCACTCATGTTGTAACACCTCCCGAGAGGCACCGCCTCCTGCGGAGGCTTGCATATACTGGCTCAGATTGGATTCTCTAGAGACCAGCAGACAAAGAAAGGACTCTTGGATAAATAACTAGAGTTTAAACTGACATGGGGCTTTGTGATCCAGCAAATGAACAGGGCATTCTATTCAAGAAGGGCCCCAATCCTTAGAGAAGAATTGTAGGGACTGACACCTGTCAGAGTAGGGGTAGTCAGTTTATTTTTTGTCAATGTCCAAATTTCTTGGTCAAGGTATAGTCAAGGTCCAGACAAAATAGTTTGAAAAAAGAACAAACCCCCCCAATAATGATACTAAGTAAATAAAAAGATTTTGGGGTCTGTTCAAAAGCATCTGGTGGTCCAGATTTGGCGCATGGTCCGACTATTGACTATCCTTGTGTCAGACCCTGAAGTTGGAGCTGAGTTGATCTCTGGTAAGCTTTTTAGCATGTATAGATTCTTTCATTCTTTTCCTCTGTAATGCTTTCACCTTAAGAATAAATGTGCTTTCTTACGAAGGTATGTATGGTAACTTATAACTGTAGTCAATTATGCTGTTTTTATAGCCTCTGAGGAGAAAACAAAGCAAGCCTGCGTAACTGGATTGACTTTCTGGGGAATTCAATTTAGGCAGGGAACTGTGCATCCTGGAAAAACCCTGGCTGGGAAGGAGGATAATTTGGGTCTCCGCCAAAGACAGGTGTCAGCAGAGGAGCTGGGAGTCTAGTGTGGATGCACTTGCTGGACCACAAAGGGGAAATGCAGGTGCCCTGAACTGTGCCATATTTTTCCTTTTTTATTTTTGGTGGTTCTCTTCTGTCGCCTCGCTTTTCTGTCTGCTTTGCTTCCCACACCTTTTGCTCTTAGCAGCCCCGTTCACCCTCCCTCTCACCACAAGCGTACCTGCTACTTTGAGGGGGGGTGCATTAATTTTTGCTACACCAGTCTAAGTTGAGTGCTGTAGAAGCAGCCCATCTAATGAGTACTGCAGAAGCAAAGGGAAGATGCTTGTGTGGCAACTGCCTCCTGCCTGCAACAACATAAATAAGGGGATGTCTGCTCCATTTAGCTCGCTGTGTTAGGGGCCTTGTACCAACAGGGTGGAGAAAAGCAGGTGTTAAGCAGCAGGTGGCTCCTGGGTAACCTAGAGCTGCAGAAGCATAGTGCTGCCTGTCTCTAGGCTCTTTTCCCAGCCCTCACTGTTCCCTCTTCTTATCCAGGTCCCTCAGGATAAGATAGCAGCATGGGGTCCTTCATTTTGTTTGCCTTGGAACAAAATTATGGCTGTACTGGTTTCCTGACATGTTGACAATTTCTGGTTAATCGCTGCTTTTGTTTTGCATCTCATTTTCTAGGTGCTTGAAGGCTATTTCCGTGGCCCCATCTGACTGTGTCTCTGAGTCTTTCCCTATCCTTGGATTACTGTTTCTGCCATTCTGTTGGTTTGCATGCATTTTCCTTTTTTCCTCTTAATGCATTCAGAGATTCTGCTCCTTTTACAATCACACTTTTTTGTCTTTTTTCTCTTGGATTATTTTTGCTGCTGCTGTTTGTTTTCACATTTTAGAATCTGCCTCAGTCTTTGATGCTGGGCATGTGCTAGCTTACTTTTATCATTGCAACTTCCATATAATATTTTGTAGGTATAGCCTTGCTGTATCTGAATTGGAAATAACCACCTTGCTGAGTGTTGCAAGCAATTAATCCTCTGCCTAACTCTTGGAAACACTATTTCCACTAGTATTGTCTTGCATGTTTTAATGATTCTTACTATACTTACTACTGTTATACTTCCATAGATAAGGGAACAGAGGCAGGAGGGGTTGATATGCCAGTGTCTCAACTGGTGTGCTTGGCCAGAGCTGTAGACAACATACAGGAATCCTGATCCTTTTAAATCTCTAACCATTGGACAATAGTCACTTAAATGCCCAAATCAATTTAGTGATTTGCAAACAAATCCGTGCCCATATATTATGAGATGGTAGCACCCATATGCCCCCAGTGCGGGGTTAGTAACCTGTATGTCTTTTAAAAATATATCTAGTTGAAATGTTGCGTAATCAGCTTGATAAACACAAATTAGATGGCTAAGCTCCAAACTTTAATGTGGGGCAGATCAAGTGTAGAGGTAATTTTTTAGACTTCAGTAGTTATTACTGACCATATACTCAACAGCATCCTGTACACAAAATACAAACAATCCCTGCCTCAGAGTTCACAATCTAAGCAAGACAGAATCAGATGAGATGGGCAGAAGTCCAGAGGAAAGAGTAGCTTGGAATAGTTAAGTAATATTGTTCTATCATGCGCATCGTGAATGGATGAGAGATTTCAAGAGAGATTAATGTGTAGAGGCGTGGTGGCTTGGCAAACAAGGATGAATAGGACATTTAATAGGTGTGTGGGAAAATCCATAGATAAGGGTGGGAGAATGAAGCAAATGGCATTGAGCACAGCATTATTGGCAAAGTAGAAGATGAGATGAATGTAGTGCTGAAGCTGTCATTGGTGGAAAGGGAAGAGACCCAATCAGCAATAGGCCAGAGTCGAGTTGAAAAGTGCCTTGAAGAGGATAAAAATTTAATGTAGTAGTTATAGTGAATGTTTGTATACAAAGTTTCCCATTGCCCCTCTCTCTCCTGAGCTTGGTCCTGAGATTGCTAGCTCCTAAGAGCTGAAACCTTCAGATGTGGAAAGGGCCTACCACCTAGTGGGTGCTACCAAAAGCAGACTTATTACAGTGGAGAATGAGAGGCAAGTGAAAGTATCATGGGGTTCACTCACCACAGTGGTGATTCCTGCTGGTCACTTTGGGGATTAGTTCTCAAGGCTGATGCCCCCATCCATGGTTTGCATGCAGTCACACCAGCTCTCTTTCTTTCTCTCTGGTCTGTAGCTCTTCTCTTGTTCCCAGGATGGCAGCCTCCTCTTCATGACTCAACCCTCCAGCTGGATCACTCAGCGTTTTCCCCCTTCTGGGGTACAGGCCTTCAATTCTCTGTCACTACCACAGTGACCCAGGAGGTCTTCCCATTCACTGCCCTGCATCTGATCTATGTCATGCCCTCAGTGGCTGGTAGTGCGTGGGCTCAGGTTCCTCTACTCTGAGTTCCAGTCCAGGGACCCTACACCCAGAAGTTCTGGGCTTTCCTCTTCCAGCCCTCACTGCTCCTTCCCTGGGCTGCTTCCTGCAATTCCTGGTTTCCATCCTTGCTCTGGGTGTACTAGCTCCAAACTCTCTTCCGAGGGAGTGATTGCAGCTTACGCATCTTTGCAGCCTCCATATGCTCCTTCCCAGGGAGTGACTGCTCTTTCCCACCAGCAGCCCCAGTCTGGGGCTTGCTACCTGGCTTTCTAGGTCTTTCCTGTTGCTGCACAGGTGAGCCTGTTCTCTTATTAGCTGCCTCCAGCCAAAAGCTTCCCTATTTGCAGCCTAATAGCTGATTGGGACAACCTGACCCAATTCAGCTCTCACGGGGATAGTGTGGGGAGCTCACTCCATCACAGATGTACTCTGATCAGCCATGGAAGATATCAGTGGCTGCACTTCGGATGTGGTCCAAAGGAGCATTCATGTAATCCCAGCAAGCCACAAATTGTGTGTGCAGTAACTGATCCCATATGTGCAGCAAGTCTCTTCCAATAGGAACCGATGTCCCTGACATATTTTAAACACAGCATGTGAGGTAATATCTTTCATTGGACCAACTTCTGTTGGTGAGACAAATGAGCTTTCAAGCTTAGAGTACATTTCTGAGACGTGAAGAAAAGCTCTGTGTAGCTAGAAAGCTCGTCTCTGACTCTCACCAACAGAAGTTGGTCCAATAAAAGATATTACCTCACCCACCTTGTCTCTTTGATATCATGGGACCAACACTGTGTGCTTTAATTCACCTCAGAACTAATGTGTTTATTGATGACCCTCCAGCATACAGTCTAAAATCCTGCTGTAGCTGTCCGAAGTTCCCACATGTGATTGTGACAAAATCTGGCCTATGATCTGCTCCACAGACTTAGATGGAATTAATGAGTGTTGAGGTGTGTCTTGGACATTGACCATTATACGCATTGTGCTAATGATGATGAAATTCCTCATTATTTTCATAGTGATTGCAGGGGGACCCTTCTGATTCTGTCCTTCAGACTGCAGCCATTTTATGAGCTTTCTTCAAATACAGTTATGCTAAAAAAAATTTTTTTTACTGATGCATTTCTAAAACAGACAGATTGCTGGATTCATCTGTCTAATCTGTCTGATTGCCATGGCTGTATTGTTGCATTTAATTTGATTCTGTTCTTTACAGGTTTTATGTGTGAGTGTGTTAGCCAATGCAGCCTGATATTCGGGAGTCCTTCCTTCTCATTAAACACTGGGCATGGGAAACCTGAAAGGGTGTGGTCCAAAGGTGATCTGCAAGTCAAAAATTGTGACCCTCTTTTGCTGTGTAAAGCCTCATTTAAAACAAAACACTTTTGCGTGTGTCTTACATTAGAAATTCCAGTCTTCTATTTACTGCTTTTTACTGATAATTCAGGTCTTAAATGGCCTTAGCATCACATCCCTCTGGAATCATGATGGGGCAGGATCTCTTCCAACCACCCTTTGGCCACAGCGCATGGCATAGCAGCCCATTTTCCCCAACCTGGGACAAGTCTTCTGCTGCTGCCAGCTAGTGTAGTTAGTCCCATAGCTCAGGTGACAGGGCTGAAGGCTCAGGTTGCAGTCCCTGCTGATGCACGATTGAGATGGGAGAGGAGTTGTTAGTTTTGTATAATAGAACTTGTTTACTACTTTCCAAAGAGAGACAACAAGAACAACCTAGGGAAGATGAAGTCCAAAAACCTACATTAAAAGAATGTTTGTTTAGGTTGCAAAGTCTAGCACTTGAAATTTAGGAAATAATAAATTTTACGGTTGCCAATGAAACCTTAATTGTGTCCCCTTGGCTGTATGCATTAAGTATTTGAGTATTTGATTAAATACAGTTTTTTTTACCACCAGGCCCCTGCCTTATTCAATATGCAAGTTGGATGCACAAGGAAGCCAAATTATGGGCAACTGTAAATCTCATAATTCCTAACTTTTAAGTGCTTGACTTTCCAGCCTAAATAACATTTTAATATAGCTAGTCTGTCTCTATGAACCCATCTTTTTTTTCCCCTTTGCAAGCCAACTTCAAAGAATAGAGAGGACGGGGAAAGACATATTGTATAAAAAGGCTTACTTTGGGATTTCTATTGATACAGCACTCTTTATCCAGGTACATCTCAAACTGGTTTATCAGCTTTAATAACCTGTACAAAATGAGTAGGTACTTAATTGTGTATGAGTTTGAATCAGTGTTTATACAACATCTTATGTGTTAAATTTACATAATCTTACCTCCCCACCACTGAATAGCAGACCCTTCTAGAGTGGAATGCGGTAGCTGTTTGAAAGTGAACAGAAACAATGCATGAGTTAAGGTCAGGAAATGTAGGAATAGTATGTACAGTGAATAGTATTTATTAAGTCTGTTCAATAGCTCCCTTCAGAGAGCTCCTCAAACACTGTTGACTATATCTTCACAACACCTCTGGTAGGTAGGAAAATAACATTATCTTCATTTTAGAGATGGAGGAATGAGGCTGGAGGGAGGAAGCTTGTGGGGTGAAGTCATACAAGTAGTCTGGGATAGAAACTTTATCTTCTGAGTCCTGATCTAGGGCCTTGGCTTTAAGACTTTCCCCTCTAAAGAGCCAGATAGCTGCCCCTTTGGCATTGTTAAAGGTAGAATTTGGCCAGGATGCAAAGGACATCCCGACTCCGGTAAAACTGACATGGGACTCAATCCTGTGTGGTTGGGACCTTGATTTTTTGTCTCATCTGAAAGACTTACAAGGAAGGATGCTGAATACTTGTCACTTGCTACAGCGTTTGGGTTTTCCTTAGGGGTCTCATTCAAATACTTAACAGGCCCAGTTCTGCTTTGGCTTTGAATTAGTCAGCTACTTAATTGTTGTTGGGCTGCTTTTAAACTTCCAAGTCCATTCTTGACTGAACTCAGTCCAAAGAGGAAGAACTATTTTGTAATTGCTTATAATTTAGTATGTTTTCATTACCCGTTTAGTCTACAGTTCTCTTGCTGAATTCCTGCATTCAGCTCATATGATAGGCGGAGTATAAGAAGTGCAGCTTTTCTGCTGATCAATATAGGCTAATGCTCTTGGGGATCAGTGAAGACTTCATGAGGATGAGCTGATGGATATCTGCAGTTTGAGACATACTCTGCTTTGAACATAAAATTATGGTGCAGACAACAAAGGTGATGATAACTCTGCGTTTACTGCACTCTTAATGCAGAAAATTAAATCAATGTGCGTTTAAAATGTCAACTGTAAATCAAGACTGTTTAGTTGGCCCTCATTTGCTTATGGCTAAACTCAGTATTTCATAGCTGCCTTGGCAACCATAAAGTTTGAGCACACTTTAGATCTGGTATTTGGATTGGGTAGCTGAATGTTTTGTTTTTTTTTCTCTCTAATGGACAGACCATTGTCATCTTAGGTTTGAGGATGGGGTCCAGCTAGCTTAATGGGGTGAGAACTGTCTTAGTGGAGTGTTTTGTTTGACTGAACCAGTGAGGCCCAGGCAAACTTTAGGGGGAACATTGTTCAGCTTACATGACCATGCTACTAATATGCTGGTATTAATTTAAATGGCCCTCTGCAGGTGACAGTGACTCCTTAGCACCCCTTATAATATAATATACACCCCTTTACAGGCCTGTGACAGATCAGATGAAAGGAGATAGCTCACTTGAAGGTGATGGAAACATGGTGCAGAGTCTAGTTATTTGTGTCAGACCTCCGATTGTGCCATGGCTATGTGGGAGGTAAAGTTTAACTGCTTTCACCATGCTGTCTAAGTCTTGCACAGCAGAGCTGTTCTGAATGATCCATAGTTTGGTGAATCCTTGATGCCTCATCTTGGAAATGGAGTAAAGCTTTCTCCATTATGAAGAATTTGCACGTCCAGTTTGCAAATAAAATCATCTGGATACAAGTTGAACTGGCCTTGGAAATGAGTCTGTCCGGAGGACAAAGGGAAAGGCTTCCCTGCTTGAGTTACAGCCACTGCTGCTCCTAAAGGTGCTGGTGTGGCTCTAAGATGCAGTCTGTCATCTGGCTCCTGTCCTTCCTGGCTGGCCAATGCTAGTGAGATGGTCACTTTCTCTACAGAGGTCTGGGTGAGGAAAGCAAGGTGCAAGCTGTTGTGATGCTCAAGAAACTAGTTCATGACTCTACTCTTGCTAACTACTGACCTGTTTCTAATCTCCCTCTCAATAGACTGTAGTGGTGGGGTAACTCACAGGTGGTTTTGGAAGTGTTCCTTTCCTTGGCCCTGGTCAGTCAGATTATAAGCCTGGGTATAGGACAAAATCACTTCTGTTGGTATTAATACCAACTGCTCCTGCTCCTGACTAAGAGCATCTATGCTGATTTTTCTAGATCAATCAGCAACCTTTGATACCATTTATCAGGGGATAGCCGTGTTAGTCTGTCCACAAAAACAACAAGGAGTCCGGTGGCACCTTAGACTAACAGATTTATTTGGGCATAAGCTTAATGGGTAAAACCCACTTCTTCAGATGCATCTTCTTTGATACCATTGAATCCAGGATTCTGATGACTTTTTAAAAGAATTATAAATTGTTATGTCTGCATGTAAAGCATGCCCTGGGAGTTTTTTCTTTCTCAAAAATATGCTATGGGAGTAATTTGGTGGATCCAAATTCTGAGCATGGTGTATGTATATTATAACTTCATCCATTTTGATTTGTCCATGATTCAGGTGGTAGGTGGGAAGAATTTGTCCTAACACATCTTTATGCTTCCTACCAGCTATTTTAAGAATTTGAGTCTTACAATTAACTATTATACTAATTCAGAAATGCTCACAATAGTCTCATCACCACCATACACACCCTGAAAGGTCTTCTCTCAGGAGTGACTGTACAGCAAGTACTTGGCTCCTCTCAGCTAGTAATTCTTGTTTCTAGGTCTTTATGGATCTTGTATGTGGCACTTTTATGATTCCCTTTTGTGAAGAACTTTTTTCATTCCAGCTGCCAAGAATTTATTCTTACAAACCCATCTCTCCCACAGTATGGCATAGCAAAGGGTCATTTCTGAGTATGGCAGCATCCTGTATTTGCGCATAACTTAATAAAAGGAAACCTTCCTTGAGCTTTCTTGTCTATTACAGAATCCTGCTATGTGCTTAGTGTGACCATCTATAGGTAAAGCAAAATGCATCTCTATTAAATTAGCTATTTCAGGAGAAGAGGGGTAATTTAATTTACTCAAATGCTGGAAGTAGGCAATGAATTTTAAAAAGCTGCATAGGAAGATATCAATGTGTCATAGATTGACCAAGCTGGAATTGTGGAGCTAATGAAATGTAAACTTTGGTACTTTCACGGTCTTCCCATGGCTCCCCAGACAAGTGGGTTGGCACCCCTATTAGCAGGTTGAGGCAAGAGTATTTTCCCACCAGACTGACTTCATTCTTTCTGTAATTTATGACCATGATGTGTTGGTGCAGCATCTTAAATTCTGCAGGAGAGTAAGTAACTGTGCCTTAATGCATGAAATGTGGGACAAGTTTAGGGCAAAGAGCCTGTGCATAAAACATCTAAACATGCTTCAGCAATAGTTATCCTGTATGGAGTCTTCTATTTTTAGGTTTTATTGACTGTTAGTCAATGACTGGCTATCAATATTTTTGCCATCTAAAGCAATTGAGTTGAGGTCAACAGTCTTGAAGGATACCATGACTGTTTCATTCACACAGTGGCATAGGTGTGCATGGAGTCTTACAGATTGGTCCTTGTGTTGAGAAGCTTGTACTTTTAGACCAGAGGTAACAGTGAACAGTGCAGACTTGGGGAGGACAAGTCTCATAACTAAAGAACTTTAAAGAAGGGAATTGGAGAAGATTGAAAAGAACAAATTGTAATGGACATGTGATGGGAAGTCGCTGCTACTTTGAGAAGACCAGCATGATTCACTTGGGTGTCTGCCTCTTGAGTAATGTAGACATCACTGATTTATAGCGTAATGACTAAGCAACCCACGCACACCATATTGTGTGTACGTGCTGCATATACATACAGTGCTTCTTAGCTGTGTCCTCAGCTGGTAGATTAAAGCAAAAAAAATTTGTGGGGTCCATGTGCTTTCTCCTAAAATATGACTCCAGCTCTTGCTTTGTATAGTATTAGCGTAGTCCCGCTCCTGTTGGCTGCGTCAGTACCTATTAAGTAGCTAAATGGGCTCAGTTGAAGGAACATTCATTATCTGTGAACAACTTGTTCAGATCCAATATTTTCTATCACAGTGCCCATGAGCTGCTACTGCATGATAAATACTCACTTATACAGTGCCTTAGGTGTGTGGCAGGTTATAATAAAACCATTTTCTGTCCTGAAGAGTTTACATTCTAAATAAGGCTCTAAGTGCTTTGGTCAGGAACTATATTTTTTGTTGTAATAGTGTCTAGTACAATATGAAATATAACCCAGTGAGGTAGGAGCAGCCAGACGATATAGGGGAAGATAAGAGTTGAAGCGTATCTAGATCATGGATTCACTTTGTAATGTTGCATGTTTCTTGTTCCATATTCTTACAAACTGTTCACTCCAGAATTACAAAAGAAACACTAAGGTAAACAGCCAAGGGTATAATGCTGTTTCCTGTGGGATGCTCCTGACTATCCAATAAAAGAAAAGCCCCAGCCTTGTAATGATAGTGATGAGTAGCATCTAAGCCCTGGTCTAAATTAGCAGCGTTAAATTGATTTAACCCTGCACCCGTCCACACGACGAAGCCCTTTTTTCCAACTTAAAGGGCTCTTAAAATCAATTTCCTTACTCCACCCCCGACAAGGGGATTAGCGCTGAAATCAGCCTTGCTGGGTCAAATTTGGGGTACTGTGGACACAATTAGACGGTATTGGCCTCCGGGGGGCTATCCCAGAGTGCTCTATTGTGACCACTCTGGACCACACTCTCAACTCAGATGCACTAGCCAGGTAGACCGGAAAAGGCCGCGAACTTCTGAATTTCAATTTCCTGTTTGGCCAGCGTGGCAAGCTGCAGGTGACCATGATGGAGTCCCAGAATAGCAAAAGAGCTCCAGCATGGACCAAATGGGAGGTACGGGATCTGGTCGCTGTATGGGGAGAGGAATCCATGCTATCAGAACTACGTTCCAGTTTTTGAAATGCCAAAACATTTGTCAAAATTTCCCAGGGCATGAAGGACAGAGGCCATAACAGGGACCCGAAGCAGTGCCACATGAAACTTAAGGAGCTGAGGCAAGCCTACCAGAAAACCAGAGAGGCAAACGGCTGCTCCGGGTCAGAGCCCAAAATATGCCGCTACTATGATGAGCTGCATGCCATTTTAGGGGGTTAAGGCACAAAACGATTGTCTGCCCTTTCTTTCACGGAGGGAGGGAGGGAATGGGGACCTGACGATATGTACCCAGAACCACCCATGACAATGTTTTAGCCCCATCAGGCACTGGGATTTCTATCCAGAATTCAAATAGGCGGCGGAGACTGTGGGATAGCCACCCACAGTGCAACGCTCTGGAAGTCGACGGTTGCCTCTGTACTGTGGACAAACTCCGCCGACTACATGCACGTAGAGCATTTGTGTGGGGGGACACACAATTGACTGTATAAAAACGCTTTCAACAAAACCGACTTCTATAAATTCAACCTAATTTCGTAGTGTAGACATACCCTGAAATTCCGTCTTCTCTAAAGAGAAGTGATGCTTCATCTCAGTTGTCCACTGGCTATAAACTATACCTTTACAAATCGCTTTTGAAAGCCTTAAGTTAACAGCCCAAGTCCAGATTCTGCTAGCCTTACTTGTACAGAGTAATACATTATTCTGGATATAGCCCTACTGAAATAATGGAGTATCTGTGCAGTAAGGTGTCAGAATCTGTCCTGTAAATTTTACAATACCCCACTTGTTCCACTTCAGTTCTTTGCTATCATGGTCTGATATTTGATGGAAAGAGCCCACGTGCTTATTCAGTGACTTGCTGAAATGATCTTGTTGGGTGGCTCAGCTGATGTTTAAAGTATAATAGAGAGCAGGAGTTAAGCTGGAAAGAGAAAAAAGTCGCTTGTTCAAGGAAAGTTGGATTTTTTAAAAGGTGACTAGCACTCAAGAGCCTCTGCTCTACAAGGGTCTGATTATACCAATGGTGACAAGTTCCAGGCATTGAAATGGATGGAAAGGGAGAGTTGTTGGCTTAGATATGAAACTTGGCGTCTCGTACTAACTGGTTAACCTCCCATGTCTCTCACAACAGTGTTTAAATTCCAATGAGTTTATGTAAAAGCTGAATACCACAGTAGCATCCCAAATGAGTGGTATAGGTTTCCTAACTTAATGAAAGACCTGTGTACTTGGTTAGGGGTTTTAGCTGTTGTGTAGTACCACTAAAATTAAGCAATAGTAGGAGCAGCAGAGTGGCCTATTCCCTGCTGTTGTGCTCTACAGCACCCTTACTGAAAGGGTTCTGTTCCCTACCTAAACTGGCAAAGGCTCAGTATGCTACAGGAACAGTATATTCTCATGTGTGGTGTGTGCATAATGTCTGTTTTGTTGAACAGCAACCATCTCTCCTATTTGGGTAATGAATGGTATTGACTGGCTCCATGTAGTTCTAGGCAGTGGCCTTAATTCATAGCAGTGTGGATTTGAAGTAGAAAGGGAAGAGACCTTCAGTATCCCAGTAAGAGAGCAAAAAAGTGCGAAGTATTAATGTGGTCCAGAAAATATCGTTTTAATTACAAAACTCAGGACTGGAGTTGAGAACTAGGTTCCATTGCCAGCTCTGCACCATACTTTCTGTGTAACAATGGGGAAAGTCATTAATGTCTGCATACCCTTCTGTAAAATGGGGATGATAGTATTTGGCTCTCGGGGGCTTTGGGAAGCTTCTTTATTTGTATGCAAGATCCTTGGACTAAAGCTGCTATATATGGCAAAATGCCATGGCTAGGTGGAAGGGTTTGGGAAGCAGCTGTTAATTTAACCATAGGCATGTTCAGTTACTGTCAGCAGTAGTGGATGTTTGATAAAATGGGAGGGCAATGTGCAGCTTCTATTCAGACCTTTGTTTAATCAAGTATATTTGTATAGAGGAATTAATTTTTTCTCAAAATAGAGTTGGTGCCAAGCAACAGCTGTAATTCTAGCCCAGTCTAACTGTCTGAGGTGTAATACTAAATGAGCTAACCTTTTTATATAACTGGCATTTCCTACCTGGCAAATTGACAAGCCCATGTTGATTTTTTTTTAAACATTTACCTGTATTACAATGAGTAATAGTGATTAGTGGTGGGAGGAAAGAGGAGAGATTTCTTGAATATTAGACTCCTTGTCCTCTAAACAGTTCACAGTAGTTTTTGTAACCAAAAGGTTAAGTAGTGATCAAATAGAATTGGAAACTTAAACTAAGGACACTACAACACGTGAGTGCCTTTTCAAGCACTCTGGGGGGTATTATAAAAAGGTTAAAATTTGCAGCTCAAATGTTAGATGTGAATTTGTCTGAGTGACTCAAAATATTCCTAGAGTATTAGTTCACAAAATGAAATCTTAAGAGTGTTGCAGTGAGAGGGAAGAAAGCAACAGAGCTAAGGGACATAAGAGCAGAGACCTCCGAGCCCCAACATGTTGCATCACTGGATTGGAATTATTTGCAATCCAGCCTTGCTGAACCTTAAACCACATGATGGATAACACAAGAAGACCATTGAGTGTGGTGTGTGCTGGGCCAGATGTTTTTCAGCATCTTGCAAATTAAAAGGGCTATTGTAAATGTGCAAGATCTTATCGGAGTCCAGTGAAACTGTTGGAAAATAGAAAAATACATTGGGAATTATCTGGTGACTGTTCCAGTTGCAGTGTTTTGCAAGAGTCTAATCCACAAAGAGCTCTGTCAAAAAGTCCCAGGATCAAGATAAGAAATACATTAAGTATGGAGGTTGAGGACATGAATGGTCACTGCAGAGCCAGACTAGGAGGGAGGGGTAGTGGTAGAGAGAATTACTATGTTGCAGTTTTGGTGGTGGGAGGGAAATGTGGGAAAATACAAATGTAGTAAAAAGAATGTGAAGTGTCACTGTTGGGGGGAAGTGGGGTGCCTTGAAGTCTTTGGTCTAGCGTCAAAGTACAAGTTTTTGCTTTGTCTCAAGCAAAGGCTAGTTCAGATGGCTTTGTGAATGTGTCTGGGATGAGCAAGTCATGACCATTTCTTGTTCCCACTGGTATTGCTAGTTCCTCCCAGGAGTCTTGGTTGGTACTTTACAGTTTGTGGCTATCCTCCTTCTGATAAACCCAAGTAATGCACTTGATTTTGTGAGCTGGTTTAACTTCCTTAGGTAGGAAACAAGGATGCTGCTGATCCAGGTTTTCTTGTGGCATGGTGATAGCTGAAGCAGAGCTGGTTTGTATGCCTTAGCAAGAAGAAACCAATGAACCACTTTAAATTACTCAGCTGCTTGTGGGACAGTTGTATTCGGAGCTGAGTTCTGAGCCACTTTAATCCTGAATAATAGCACAAATTACTTCATTGCATGTGAGAAACAAGACCTGTTCAGCCGTTCATCTTGGCAAAAGACCCCTTGCACAACCTCTGGATTCAATGATTTACACTGAAAATGGCTAGTATGTGTCAAATGCAGCTCTCGGTGAATCAGCGCCTTAAACTGAGTCCCTCTGAGCAGGAACTCTCCCTTCCTGAATTCTAGAAAAAGAACCTAGCATATAATGGGTACGTCATAAGCCAATGATAAACATTGCTCCACGCTATTAGAAGTTTATGTACTGTAAGGTGTGGGCGTATCCAAACTTCTGAAAGAGCCTGTCCACCCTGCTTCAGAATGGTTTGCTGAAAAGGAAAAAGCAACTCAACCCCAAAACTTATGTGAGTAAAACTGGGACCTATTAAAGTGGTAAACACTTTATTAAACAACATTGCCTCCATATTCATACAGAAAGTTGTTAGTTAATCAGATATGTTTATGAAATCACAAGACCCTTTGGTATTATCAGATGTTTCATTAAATATAATCAGCTACTCAACTTCCTCTTCATTCAGGTCTTAAAACTTATTCCTTGCTTCAAGATGTGCCTGGAATATCCCTGGCCTGGGACATTAACCTAACATCCCTCCTACAGACCCTGAAAATACTTCAGTTCAGGCAGCTCTTCTAAAATAGATCAGTATGAACTATGGCTTGTCCATTTGGATCCCTGTGAGTCAGGGAGATACCTGGAACTCCTGGTTCAAAAATAGAAGGCGTGCAGCATGGTGGCATACTGTCATGTAGAAAGGACACATTTGAGTCCTTCCACGTGCCCATGTGGTCCATTTCATAGGTAAATTATCCTCTGATTAGCTAGAACTGACTTTAGGCTATAGTGTTTAAATGACTTTCTCCTCTCACTTTTCTCCCTCTCTGTAAGATACCACAGTGGTGGTGACCATTTTATAAATGTTGTTTCATGCCCTTGATACTAAAGGCAAGGTGAGTGAATGGATTGGACTGGAGTACTAGTTTTTTATGTATCCTTTTTCTTGCAGTCTCTTTTTTGTTTCTTGCTTTCTCCCGGTTTCCATTACGACACCATTTAATATATTATGGGATGCTATTAATGAGCATACCATGTGCACACATGGACGATACATTCCGTGTAATATAAATGAAAAGGACAGAATTAAATAAGTGTCCTTTTCATTTAAAAACAGGGATAGTGTATTCCTTTACTCAAATATTATGGTTGCAGAATGCTTTACTGTGCATCTATGTTCACCAGTCTTTACCTGGCACAGTGCAAGTTTAGATTTACGGCCATAATTTAAGTATCATTTTATCATAGACTAGTTGTCTGTCTGAAGTTCTGCAAAAATTTCTTTTGATTAATTGTGGAAGATCATTTAATCTACCATTCTCAGCAGCTAAAAACAAGATTAAATGGAGAGCTGTCAGGTTAAACTTAATATTCTTAATGCTCCACTAAAGGATCTACATGTTAAATAAAATGACTTTTTTTTTAACAGCAAGACTTTGTATTGCACCATCTTGGAAAAATTATTTATCCTATGGAACTGATATAGTGAAGTATGGGCTGTCCTTGCAATGGAAGAGCTTTCACACCAAGTATGTATGCAAGAGAAGTGCGAAAAAGAGGATGGCTATTTAGAAATTTGGTCATCTTTTTAGCATTCTCAGGGGAAGAGGGCTCCCCAGCCAGCAAAACAGAAGCTTTAGCCAGATTCTTTCGATATTAACCTGATTCTTACTACATTATATATTACTTATTATGTTAATATTTTATTATGATTTGCCTTAGTTTTTTATAAATTAATAGCTTTAAAAAAACACCTTCCTCAAAACTCAAATAATTCTAAAAACATTAGCTTTTAGCTATTGCTATTTGCATTACATTTTATCCTGAACTATGAGAATAGACTAATTGGATTCTTTAATGTTCCTAGACACTTGAACTTTCTGCACTTCTTGGTTGCAAACATGCAGGCCAATAGTTTCCATTAGAAATATTCCCATGGGATTAAAACAAAATCACCATGGAAACATACCTCTAATGGGTTTATGGCTTGTAAAAGCTTGCTTAGAAAAGCAAGTTTTGGGCTCAACATGACCTGATCGTGTCACTTCCATTGAATTTTTTCCCTTTGTTTCAGGAGAGTGCCTGAAATGACAGATGATTGGCTGTATTAAGAGATTTAAGATCCTACCCTAATCCTAGACACTTGAGTAACTGATTTTTACAAGAGATACACAGGTGCTTGCCGTTGCATCTGAAATTGGAAGCAGCCATTAATGTACTTGATGAAAGTAAAGTGTGAAAGAGTGAATGCTTGATCTTCTTTGATGAAAAGATAAAAGTACATGACAGGAATGAAAACATCCAAGAACATTGCTGTTGCTGAAGACTGGTTTGGGGCATTTCTAATGGGCACACCAACGTTTCTGATCAAATTATACTTGATTTAATGTATGTGCGCACACTACAATAAAACACTTACTGTTAATTTCACTGAGTTTTTTGCCTTGTACACCCTCTGGGTGGAGTAGAAGGAGACGCTATTTCCATGTTAAATAAAAGGTTTAATTCATAAACTGAAATTTACTCTTACTGCAGTGCTTCAATCCAGTTTCATAAAGGAGAATTATTAATATTGCATAAAGTGTGTGGAGAGGGACCAGAGAGAGCTCTAAACTTGGAATATAGATTTATTGAGAGTCGTGGCAGTGCTTCTATAATACGACTTGGAGCCAGGGCACTTGTACGTTTTGAGTTCTGGATTCCATGTGTTGCTTGAATGAGACTAGCATATTGAGTGGTTTGTATTCATAAATTTTGGAATGCCAAATCGATAAGGTTAGTCTTCAAGCAGTAGAGATGCTGAAAGAACTTGTTTCAGAGTGATAGCCATGTTAGTCTGTATCAGCAAAAAGAACAAGGAGTACTTGTGGCACCTTGGAGACTAACAAATGTATTTGAGCATAAGATTTCGTGGGCTAAAGCCCACTTCATCAGATGCATGCAGTGGAAAATACAGTAGGAAGTAGAGTGGGGCATTAGGGGACGAGAGCTGAGGAAGCGTTGTTCTAAGTCATCCGTAAAAATGTTAGCATACTGTGGGGCCATGCAGGTACCCATAGCAGTGCTGCTGACTTGAAGGTATACATTGTCCCCAAATGTGAAATAGTTGTGGGTGAGGACAAAGTCACAAAGTTCAGTCACCAGGTTTGCCGTTACGTTATCGGGGATAGTGTTCCTGACGGCTTGTAGTCCATCTTTGTGTGGAATGTTGGTGTAGAGGGCTTCTACATCCATAGTGGCCAGGATGGTGTTTTCTGGAAGATCACCGATGGATTGTAGTTTCCTCAGGAAGTCAGTGGTGTCTCGAAGATAGCTAGGAGTGCTGGTAGTATAGGGTCTGAGGAGGGAGTCTTCATAGCCAGACAATCCTGCTGTCAGGGTGCCAACGCCTGAGATGATGGGGCGTCCAGGATTTCCAGGTTTATGGACAAACACCTACAAGATCTTTGTCAAGCATTCTTACAACTACAGTACCCACCTGCTGAAGTGAAGAAACAGATTTGACAGAGCCAGAAGAGTACCCAGAAGTCACCTACTACAGGACAGGCCCAACAAAGAAAGTAACAGAACGCCACTAGCCGTCTCCTTCAGCCCCCAACTAAAACCTCTCCAGCGCATCATCAAGGATCCATCTCCACCCCCCCCCCCGTATGTATGTATATGAGAGAGAGCTTTTTCATCTACTGTATTTTCCACTGCATGCATCTGATGAAGTGGGCTTTAGCCCATGAAAGCTTGTGCTCAAATTTATTAGTCTCTAAGGTGCCACAAGTACTCTTCGTTCCTTTTAAGAACTTGGGGATTCGGAGGAGGGTATGATTGGTGTATGTAGTATTAGTGCAGAGAACAAACCAGCACACGCAAACCTGATTTAAGCACCAGTTGACACTGCAAAATATTTCTTCAAAAAATAAAACGGAGAGAGAATTCTTGAAATAATTTTTAAAGTTTGCTGGCTTTAAATATATTTACACACTCCTCTCTCTCTCTCGTGTGTGTGTGTATATATATTTTTAAAAAAAGCAAAATGTGTTGGGCTCTTGAAGGCTGGTATTTAAAGCTCTTAATAATCCTTGACCAGGCCACCACCTGCCATTTACTTGTGGAATTTCAATCTGCTTCTGCTGTGAAATCTGGAATAGCAGGTAAAATAACTCATTGGCCAGCATTGCATCATTTTGGTAAGGGAGTGTATATTAGAGACATGTACTAAAGATGCAGTGGGCTGCATTACCTCAGTGTTTCTGTAACTTCTAGTTCTTGATGGCCTCGTCAAGCTTTCTTTTTTTTTAAAAAAAAAGTCTCTGCATGGTTGGGTTGCTGGATTCTGGTTTCTTCCTTGGCTGCATGTCTATGGGTTTTGGGAAGCCAGGTTTTATGTAGAAATTTTGGTAGTGCAGTCAAACTCCCACTGATCTTTGAGGTAATGCAAGATTTGACTGGCGTGGCATGGCATGGCAGTCCTGCCTTTGCTGTGGACAGACACCTCTGACAGTTTGCTACCTGGTAAGTCAGATTAATCATTTAGCGGATGGACTATTCTTCTACCAGGAAGTGGGCTTTCATCCCAAACTATTCAAAGCCCTAGAATTCAGGTGGGGGTCTACCATTTCTGGTCTTTTTCTCATCATTGGCCAATATGAAGCTTGCTCATAGAGGTTTATCTTCCTGTGGTGTGGGGGCTTGTTAACACCTGCCCTCTGTTATCTTGGTTCCCAAAGTGAGTGAGAGAGAACAAAGGGCACAGCAGATTAGCAGAACCATGGGCATGTTGTGTGTGAATTTTCCAACATGCTGTGTTGGTTTCTTCCCCAAAGTAGTTCCTCTCCTCCAATGATATGACCTCTGCAGCAATCTGATTACACTAATAGGCTTGATGTGAAAGCCCTACCTCCAACATTTTGGAGTGTCTGGACACGGCTGAGAATGCTAAAGTGCGGAAGGTCTGCTAACTTCATGTATGTGGCAGAATCTGGACTGCTGTCTTTATCCTTGTCTGCTAAATGGAGGGCAGTGCTGAGTGTTTACCAAAGTAATAGACTCTCTCTTAACTAGGGTTGTCTCAACTCATGCCCTAGCCATATCCCTCCCTCCAACTCCCACCATTTGCCTAGATGGTGCTACCTCCTGCAGACTTCCCTACGGACCTGTGTTCTGGTCTAGGCAGCATAACACCAGCATAAACCAGGGTGGATTAAAGCCAGTTTGTACTCCAGCCTCCTGATACCATAAGCAATGAAAATTGAAGGTTGGTGTTGAATTGTAGGTATCCCAAGGACAGGGTTATCCATGATCACTTCTCAAATTCTCTGAACACTCAGTTCTTAGAGACAGTTTAAGTCTCAAATCTAGGTTTTAGGTGATCTTTAAAAACAAAAGTACAGCCAACTTTTCAAACCTAATAAACAATTTCATGATATTAAACCTTCATTGAAAGATTTCAGCTTTCCTTTAAAATGCTTGCAACCCAAACATGGCAATGTTTTTTGATGATGCAGGAGAAATAAAACTGACTAGTCTATATATCTTCTGTAACCAAGGTGAATGAAGTGCAAAAAAAAAAGGGGGGTATCAAAGGAGAAAAGTATGTTAAATAACTTTAGTTTGACAATCTGAAGTGTTGGTAACACAAATAATGGAAACTCGTTTTTTTAAAAAAAAATTTTAAATCAGTGTCCCTAGAAAGCTCCCCCCCCCAAAAGTTCAGAATAATTATTTTTATAGTGTTACATGAAGATGAACGTACTTAGTTCTTGCGACAAGTTTAGATGTGATGGCAACAATATTGGGGGAAGGAAGAGGAAGACAAGGGTGTTAAAATTAGCCATGTGATCCTACTTATGGTTGTATGTACATATTTAGGTGTCATCATTAGAGGTGGTTTTGGAACAAATAGATAAATTAAACAGCAGTAAGTCACCAGGACCAGATGGTATTCACCCCAGAATTCTGAAGGAACTCAGATCTACTAACTAGTCTGTAACCTATCATTTAAATCAGCTTCTGTACCAAATGACTGGAGGATAGCTAATGTGACGCCAATTTTTAAAAGTGCTCCAGAGGTGGTCCTGGAAATACAGACCAGTAAGACTGACTTCAGTACTGGGCAAATTGGTTGAAACTATAGTAAAGAACAGAATTGTCAGGCACATAGATGAACATAATTTTGTTGGGGAAGAATCATGGTTTTTGTAAAGGGAAATCATGCCTCACCAATCTACTAGAATTCTTTGTGGGGGTCAACAAGCATGTGGACAAAGAGGATCCAGTGGATATAGTGTACTTAGATTTTTCAGAAAGGCCCCTCACCAAAGGCTATTAAGCTGTCATGGGATAAGAGGGAAGGTTATCTCATGGATTAGCAACTGGTTAATAGATAGGAAACACAGGGTAGGAATAAATGGTTGGTTTTCCGAATGGAGAGAGGTAAAAAATAGTGGTGTTCCCTAGGCGTCTCTACTGGGACCATTCCTATTCAATGTTTTCATAAATGATCTGGAAAACAGGGTAAACAGTGAGGTGGCAAAATTTGCAGATGCAAAACTACTTAAGATAATTAAGTCCAAAGCAGACTGCAAAGAGCTACAGAGGGATCTCACAAAACTGGGTGACTGGGCAACAAAATGGCAGATGAAATTCAATGTTGATTAATGCAAAGTAATGCACATTGGAAAACATAATTCCAATTATACATATAAAATGGTGGGGTCTAAATTAGCTGTTACCACTCAAGAACAAAATCTTGGTGTCATTGTGGATCGTGCTCTGAAAACATCCACTTAATGTGCAGCAGCAGTCAAGAAAGCTAATGGAATATTGGGAATCATTAAGAAAAATAAAATATCATATCACCTCTATATAAATCCATGGTACGCCGACATCTCGCACACTGCGTCCAGATGTGGTCACCCCATATCAAAAAAGATGCATTGGAATTGGAAAAGCTTCAGAAAAGGGCAACCAAAATGATTAGGGATATGGAACAGCTTCCACCTGAGGAGAGATTAAGATTGGGACTTTTCAACTTGGAAAAGAGAAGACTAAGGAGGGATATGATAGAGGTATAAAATCATGACTGGTGTGGAGAAAGTAATTTACTTTCTCATAGCACAAAAACTAGGGGTCACCAAATGAATAGGCAGTAGGTTTAAAACAAGTGTTTTTTTCACACAACACATGGTCAACCTATGGAACTCTGACAGAGGATGTTGTGAATGCCAAGACTTTGACATCTAGTTCTTTTTTTGAATCCTAAATTCATGGAGGATAGGTCCATCAATGGCTATTAGCCATGATGGGTAGGGATGGTGTCCCTAATGTTTGCCAGAAGCTGGGAATGGATCACTTGATAAGGGGTGGATCACTTGATGACTTTGTTCTGTTCATTCCCTCTGGGGCACCTGGCATTGACCATTGTTGGAAGACAGGCTACTGGGCTAGCTGGACCTTTGGTCTGACCCAGTATGGCCCTTCTTACATTGATTGGTTCACTGTGTGTGTGTGTGTGTATATATATATGTCTATAAAATGGACAACAGTATGCATATTACTGCTTTGACATTTTAAATTGTGTAGAATCCTAGTTTTGAATGATCTTGTGGCCTTGGCAATTGGGTGTAAAGTAACTAACAATACATTTCGTCATGTAGAAGATAATGTTCACCAAAAGAGCAGTACTCTTGCTCTGAAATGAATCCTACTGTTTGGCAAATTATCTTTGACATGATACTTCTGTCCAACTAGAGATTGCACCATTCAAGCAGGCTTACCAAAAAAGCCTAGAGAGAGAGAGGGGCCTATAGGACCAGCAAGATATGGTGAGCGTGAAATCAGTGTGAAGATTACTGTAGTGTTCGGTCCATAAGACTTCTGTTGTTGAACTCCTCACCTGAGTGCGTACAGATCTCTAGTCAGGATGGAATAGTGGCAAATGTATCTATTTTAGCTATTCATAAGGCACCTATCATCTGTGTTGACATCTGATACTTGATTATGAGCAGCATAAACTAAGCTGTGCTGCTATAGTTGTAGGTGGAATTGGAATGTCCACTCTGGAAGTGGTCCTAATTCTAATTACTCAGCAGCTATTTCAAAGGGCTGCACTGGGTGGTGGTACTTACGTTTGCAGCTGCTGCTGCTGCTTCATATAGTCCTCCGCTCTTTCAATGATTAAAACCTACAACAAAATGGTGACCCTAAAAGGTCTGTCACTGCCTTGAAATCAGCCCAGACACGGATTCTGACTGATGTGTCTTTACCAATGGGACATTAGGCCATTCCTTTCTACTATTCAAAAAGGGTGGCTGGCAGGATACGGTCAAATCCTACATTAATACATTTAATACATGCTACATTATCTTAATTTTTTTATTCTAAATTATACAAAATACAAACACAAAATCCTACTACATCTGTATTCTTAATTTGAAAGCATTCATGAATAGTTTCATAGCTGCAGCCCCACCTTAGTGAGCTGGGTTGGTATCCCTGTTTTACAGATGTGGAAACTGAAACACAGGCAGGCTGACTAGCCAAGGGTCATGCAGAAGGCCTCTTGCAAAACATTGAATGGAACTTGGATCTTCTAGGCCTAAACTTAACCACAAAGCCATCCTTTCTCTATCCCTAATAATTGTAGATGTATTTAATGAGCAGCACAGCTTTTTGTTGAAGACATCTTAATCTAATAGCATTGAAAGCCAAAGCTGAATATCAGAAATGTGATACGCAAGATTAGTGATGTTTGTGGAAAGTGGCTGCTTATAACACCTCTATATTTGGCCATCCTGTGGTGAACTTTTGAGTGAAAATCTAGATACTGTTTCTGTGAGTGTGTACACTGAGTAAAAATCACTCCTGTGCATTCTTCTGTCTGTGGAACTGTTGCATGGACATCTTATGTAAATAGGCTTTTGGCTAGTTGTTACTACAGCTTCGGTTCCCATACTGATTCTTATCAAAATAGATTAGTTCCCAGCCGGAGGCTTTTTTCCCTGCAAGGGACTTTTCACATCAAAACAATTCTGAAGCGTAGTGCAGTGCTAAAAGTGATACATTTGTGCACTTTGACTAGCTGATGGTCTCTTCAGCAATCACCTATAGCAGTGGTCCCCAAACGGTGGGGTGTGCCCTCCCAGGGGGGCATGGAGGAACATTCTGTGGGGAGGAACGTGCAGTGGGGCCAGAGCCAGTTCCCCCCAGAGGGTGGGGCGGGAGAACCAAGCCCCCAGCCCCGCTCTGCCCTCACTTCTCTCCGCCTCCAGACCTGCTCTGGCCACAGCTCCACTCCACGCTCTGCTCTGTCCCCGGCCAGGTTCTGCTCTCATTCCCTCTCTGTCCCCAGATCAAGCTCTGCTGCTGAGGAAGCTTTGGCTGTGTAGTAATGGGGGTGGGGTGGGTCATGGACAGCTTCTGTTAATGGTAAGGGGGGAGCGGGACTGAGAAAGTTTGAGCACCATTGACTTACAGGACCACTAGAAAATAAGATAGGTTTCAGAGTAACAGCCGTGTTAGTCTGTATTTGCAAAAAGAAGAGTACTTGTGGCACCTTAGAGACTAACCAATTTATTTGAGCTGTAGCTCACGAAAGCTCATGCTCAAATAAATTGGTTAGTCTCTAAGGTGCCACAAGTACGCCTTTTCTTTTTTAGAAAATAAGATGGAATTGCTTTAGCCCACTGCACACCCTTTATGCATCTGGAAAACAGGTGTGGTTCCCTTGTGGAAGGTTTTTGCTGGAAAGTAGATAATTGCCTGTCTGCATGGAGAAGGTGAATTGATGTACTAGCTTTTCAGTTCTAGAATCATGGCTTCAAATCCTTAACAGCATTTAACAGTTGATGGAATCAACTTTGTCTCTAGTGGATTTTTGTCTACATGCTAACATTATTTTGCACAACTCAGTACAATTGCAGCTTCTGCTCAGACCCTTACTGCAATAGCAGGGTGTCCTACATTGACAGGCATCCTCAGAACTATAACAGGAAACAGAGTGAAAATAATTTAAGCACTAGTTAAGTTGAAGGTGTTGTATAAGACTGTAAACTCTGCAAGGCACAGACTGTCTGGTATAAAAAAAAAAATTGGAAACCAGAAGGCAAAACTTATTTTTTAATATGTACATACATCTTTGCTATGAACTCTGAACTTATGGAAATAGCAGGGGATGCAGTGGGTCAGGATTTGAGGTGCACTGTTAAAACTGCACGGAGAAGCTTTCTCAGCCCCTGGCTGAGAAATGCCTGATTCTAGTCATTGGTGCTGCCTTCTTAGGGCTCATCTACACTAGTGAGCTTACAGTGACACAGCTGTACTGATGCAGCTGTGCCGCTGTAAGATTGCTCGTGTAGCCGCTCTATACTTATGGAAGAGAGCTCTCCTGTTGACATAACTGCCTCCACAAGCGATGTCGGCGGGAGAAACGCTCTCGCCAACATAGCTCTGTCCGCCCCGGCGCTTCTGTCAGTGTAACTTAAGTCACTCCTGGGTGTGTGTTTTCCACACTCCTGAGCAACACCAGTTATACCAACAAAAGTGGTAGTCTAGAGAAGCCCTTTCTCTGAATGCTAAATTCAACCCAAAATCTTAAGCAGAAAAAAAAAAACTGAAATAAATTGGCTTCTCCTTGAACCAAGTGGAGGCAACATAGTCTTCAGTCTAGTGCTTCCTGAAGAGCTGTATTGCATCCTGTATATTTGCAGCTTCGACTTTAGCACTAGCACATCCGCTTGCTGATCTTGCTTGTATTACACTTATTCCCATGGCTATTAAATCTAAAGTCTTCAATGTAGATTCTAACTTAGGAAAAGGGCCAAATGCCACCCCATTCCAGTGCTCACCTAAGGATTCCATTTAGGATTCCTTTCACTCCCTTGTTTCCTCTTCTCCCCTTGCCAACCATTGGAAGCTAGGGTTCCCTCTACATAGGGCTGTGATCTAGTAGTGACAGATTCCCCTCTTCTTCCCTACAAGCCATGCATACCCACAGCATCGTCTGTGCCACCAGCAGAGCTCAATAGTGTTCAGCATTAACCCTCATGCAGCGTCTTCGTTGCCCGCCACATCCTGACACTGGCAGCCTGGTGGTTCTGTTGCATGTTACTGTGCTATGCACACACATTAGTGGTTGCAGAGAGTTAAAAGTCTCTTCTAGTGAGATGGCAGAAAGCTGACCCTTAGGTGTAGGCTCTTTGGGCAGATCTGTGTGTTCATCCAATATCTGGGCTCTGGGTTTGGATTCCTGGTTGCTTTTCACATTCACCAGCTTAGGGGTGCTTATTTAAAACATATTGTTGCTAAATTGGAAATAAAATTATAAGAATAAAAAGAAGGGATTGGTCAATTGAGGAGGAGGCAGCTCAGCCCCAGTGGTATAAAATGGGGATGTGATGCTTTTCGGCATAATAGTTTGAAAGATGCATTGACACCAGTAAAAATGGGTTACGCTGTTCTGTGAGTACCTTTCATTTAGAACTTCTGCAGAAAGTGACCGATATACAGTATCCTCTCCTGGAGCAAACCCTGTAGAGAGTCTGAATAAAATACTTCTCTCATCAGCTGGCTTTAAGATTACAAGTGGATGAAAAAGTCAGGAGTGTTTAGATGATTACATCTCAGGGGGAGTGTGGAGAGGAAGCCATTAGGAACTGTGCCCACCCAGAATATTCTGGATTCAAGCCAGGTTAGTTTCCTTGTGTGGAAAGTTAAACACAGAATTCTGTAAAATAATCTGAATCACTTTTTGATGTGGGCAAATCAAAGGCACTACCTCAAAGTCATGGGTTCTGCTCCAAAGCTCCCAGAAAAGCCTGATGTCTATGAGATGGATTGGAGCTCTTCAGAGCCCTCATCTAACAGTGGGAATCTATTTAATTTATCAGGATCTCATTTGTGTGTGAATGACGTTTGAAAATAGTTCTTGTCCCTCCTATGATCCTGTGGAGCCGAAGCATAAAGGGTGCGGTTGACAGCAATGAAGTTAAATCATGTGAACAACTAGTGCTGCCGATAAATTTAATCTCTCAGATTTTTCATATTTCTAGCAAATGGAGAGAAGTCCTGTATAGGTCTGTCATACCAAATGCCTAACTTTTAATGAATTCTGTGGTTTGACTCTTTCCTTTTCTCTGTTTAATTGGTTTTGTGGCAAACAAAATGTTTGTAAGTTAAGCTCTGCTTGGGTAGTCTTTTGTGATTGCATAGCATTTGTTCTAGCAAGTCTGGTGCATTACATATTGGCCACTACAAGAGTATATCAGAGGGAGGTGAAAAATACCCATAATGCACTTAGCCAATTGTGCAGGGCTCCACCTGGTGAGTTGCGGGGAAAATAATTAAAAAGAAACATAAATATATAACCTGCATTTTGACTTCTAAATCCTAAATTATGCAACAGCTTATATCAATTTCCGTGGAACCTAAACACCAAAGAGATAAAGTGATCCAAATGGAGTAGATGATGGAAACGTTCATGCGCAGCCCATGAAAATTCCAAGCACACTCTGCCATGCTTACACTATTTCAGCCCACAGTTGAAAGGATTTGCATTGGGAACATCAAACTAAATGTTCTCCAGTGTTTAAGTGTTGATAGGAATTAAGCACAGCATGAAGATTTATTGCTGCTTGGCCTGATGTAGTTGATACTGGCACTTTTAAACATCAGGATTTCTGAAATTTGACTCTCATGATATTGAGATGCTATAATTCTGCCCAATGATATTGCTACCACTGATTTTTAACTTGGCCATTTTCATGTTGCGTTTTGGTGTGGCTGCTTTACAGCAATAACAATTAGGGTTACAGCAAATGTAGTTGTATCCCTCTAGCTGCCGTCTTTTCTTGCTTCAGCACATTATTCACTTACTGCAAAATTATTCTCTTCAATTCATGCAGTGAATCTCATTGGCATACTGTGCTGCATGCTGTCTAGTCGTTTTATGCACAGAACTCCTGGTGTAATTGAGCTTTATGCCTAGATCGTGTGCTAGTGGCAAATGCCAGGAGACTGGGAGTAGGGGTCCTTGATTTCTGTGTACCTCTGCCACTGACTTGCTGTGTGATCTTGGCAGATCTTAGGATCATTTATGAATATGTGAAACCAGAAATAGAGCCCAAGTGATGTATTTTGAACATGGATGAGGACATGGCCAGTGAGTCTGTAAACTGTGTAGCTCCACCAGCCAAAATTAGTTCAAAGAGGGTGCAGCTGCGCTCAAGGACTATGCAGTGACTGCGGTCATGTCTACACTACCAGTTTGTCGACAAAAGGTTTACTGACACCCAAAAGTCAACGACATAATCGAATTTTGTGTTCACAGTTGCTCCCTCTGTCAGCAGATGGCGTCCACAGTGGGGGCACCATCATCAGCAGTGTGAGCAATGCACTGTGGGTACCTATCTCACAGTCCTTTTGCCACTAGGTGTTGTGGGATGACGGAGTGGATCACGGCGCATCTTGGGACAGTGCTAAATGTCCCATGATGCATTGCTTTCTGTCCCAGCACTCCATGGGCTTCCAGCTTTCTTTTGTGGCATTTTTTTCAATGGCCCTTCTTTGCTGTGCACCCCGGCATCTTTCTGAGAAGGAATGGATCCCGCACTGCTCTCCTATGCTCTGTTAACTGACATGAAGACATCGCAGATGGCAGTGTAGTTAATTGTGAAGTTCCTAACGGAAGAAGATTCGCAGGCACCTGACATTGATATGGATAGGAGCAACTTTAGATTGCTTTTGGCATTCACAGAGCAGGTGCATAGGGTAGACAGTTGCTTTTGGGCTTGTGAAACAAGCACTGAATGGTGGGATCATATCATCATACAGTTGTGGGATGAAGAGCAGTGGCTACAGAACTTTTGGATGCAGAAAGCCACCTTCCTGGAACTGTACGCGGAGCTTACCCCAGACCTGCAGCACAAGGACACCAGAATGAGTGCTGCCCTCTCAGTAGAGAAGCATGTGGCAATTGCTGTGTGGAAGCTGGCAACTCCAGACTGCTTCTGGTCAGTCGTGAATCAGTTTGGAGTGGGGAAGTTGACTGTTGGGGCTGTTTTCAGAGTAACAGCCGTGTTAGTCAGTATTCGCAAAAAGAAAAGGAGTACTTTTGGCACCTTAGAGACTAACCAATTTATTTGAGCATAAGCTTTCGTGAGCTACAGCTCACTTCATCGGATGCCAAATGCTTATGCTCAAATAAATTGGTTAGTCTCTAAGGTGCCAAAAGTACTCCTTTTCTTTTTGCGAACACTGACTAACACGGCTGTTACTCTGAAAACAGCCCCAAGTACTCCTTTTCTTGTTGGGGCTGTGTTAATGCAGGTGTGCAGGGCAATAAATCTCATCCTGCGACTCTGGGAAATGTGTGAAAAATAGTGGATGGCTTTGCAGAAATGGGTTTCCCTAACTGTGGAGGGGAGATAGAATGCGTGTGCCATCTAGTTTTGGCACGAGACCACCTTTGTGACGGAGTACATCAATAGGAAGGGATACTTCTCCATGGTGTTGCAGTCACTTTTGGATCACTGTAGGCGTTTCACTGACCTCAATGTGGGGTGATCTGGAACACCTCTTTAGGAACACCAGCCTGTACAGAAAGCTGCAAGCAGGGACTTTTTTTCCTAACCAGAAGATTACAATGGAGGATGTTGAAATGCCCATCATGATCATGGGGGACCCTGTGTTACCCTTACAGCTGTGGCTCATGAAACCTTACATGGGACACTTGGAGAGCAGCATGGAGCAGTTCTACAACAGGCTCAGTAGGTGCCGGATGACAGTTGAATGTGCCTTTGTCAGATTAAAGGCATGCTGGTGATGCTTTTATGGCAGGTTGGACCTCAATGAGGATGATGATCCTATGGTCATAGCCGCGTGCTGTATGTTGCATAATCTCTGTGAAGCTATGGGTGAAAGGTTTGCTCAGGATTGGAGTGCTGAGGGAAACTGCTTGGCTGCTGATCCTGAGCAGCGAGATACCAGGGCTGTCGGAGGAGCCCAGAGGGGCGATATTTGAATCAGGGAGGTTTTGAGGCAGCACTTCAACAATGACCACCAGTAACTGTCTGAGTTGCTTCAGTGTTACATGTAGCTTTCCTAGGCAGCAATGGTGACATTTGGGGCTTTATATTCCTGTAATGAAGTGATTAAAATGCCTGTGCATCTACTAGCAATGTCTGCAATCTCACCTTGTTTCCATGCATCCAGTGTTGCAAATATGGCTGCTTAGCAAAGTGATGGTCAGGAGAAGGCTGAGAGAAGTTATCAGACCTTTTATTTTCAAACCTGTTGGAGTTTCTTCATCCTTGAGGTGACATGTTTCTTTCCCTTTTGTGTGCAGTGTTGCTGTGTGGGTCCCAGAATATTAGAGAGGCAAGGTGAGTGAGGTAATATCTTGGACCAATAAAATAGATCACCTCATCCACCTTTTCTCTTACCTTTGGGGCTTTCAGGTTGCTGGGCTGAGCAAAACTATTGCAGTTTCTTTGTAAACAAATCACAGCAGGAGGTTTATATGTCTGTTTATTGCAGTGGTGCCCCAACTTTTAAGGTCAGCCCCCCGCAATACCAGTAGTGAAATCTGTCTGCAGCCCCCCTCCATTGCAGCACCGTTAGCTCGGCAGAGGAATTTGGGCTGAAGGCAGAACTGGGGGAAGAACTGGGTATGGGGGAGGAGCTGGGGTAGAGGCAGAGCTGGCCTGGGGGGATGAGCAGGGGGCCAAGTGGAGCTGCGGCTGGGATTGGAGCTAGTCTAGGGGCAGAGTGGGGCTTGGGTGGTGCTCCCTCCTCACCAGGAGCCACAGAAGCACCCTAAAAATGGGGGGACCACAAGTGCCCAGTGTCCCCGCTCTCTGTGGCGCCTCTTCCTCCTGAGGCCCCACCCCTGCTTGCGCCTCTCTGCCACCTCCGTGTCACTCACCCTTATGGCTGGTAAAAAATGGGGGTCCATGGCCCCCTGGCCTCCCTGCTCCCCACCCCTGTGGGTCTGGCCTGGGCCTTGCCGTACACTCCCCAAAATGTTTGGGGACCACTTGTCTGTTGCATTACTGAGTGGTAGCATGATGTATGAGACCAAAGACCTAATAACTGCATCTACCCCAAAGTGTGTACACAGCTTGTCAATCTTCTTATAGATACAAAATAGATAAGCCCAACCAAGGGTAAACCTATGACCTAGACCTTAGGCACTGAGTGGGTGGCATTGGCAGCGAAGTAGAAAAGCTTAATTTTATGTGTGGAGTTCTAAAATCATGTCTCAGGACAACAATGCGTGGTCCTAAACTGACAGTATAACGGATAGATTTTGATGTTGCACGAATGCTTCTTGGAAAACTGGTGGCTGCAAATGGAGAGTGATATAGTCCCAATTAAATTTATTCTTAAAATATCGAATCCTGTCATTCAAGGTGAACCTAGTGATATGGTGATGTTACCTGCAGGAATTGTCCTAAGGGTACAGTGTTAAATAGCTAATATCTGTCAACAAGCATGGATGGCAGATGCAATGATATGCTTAATGGTGCATTTTTAAAAAAATTTGCATTATAAAATTGAGGGGAAGGAAGGAGGAGTGAAATGAATTGCTGCTGTATCTATGTGCAGGAAGTTTATGCAGGTAATAAATGTACGTCCAAGCATCTTTTAAAACCAGGATCTCTAAGCTTCACCTGTCTGTTCTATCAAGTTTGTAAACAAGTTTAGAGTATGGTGTACAGTCCTTCTTAGTAAGGAGGACCTATGAATGGCATTCCTTGATAGCAGACTGTTCACTTGACTTCTGGGAAGCTGTACGCTGTAGAGTTCAGTATCAGATGGAATGTGGTTCTGGTGTCATGTGTTGGGTTCATGAGTTGTCCCTAGAATGATCAGACTCTTTGGGTAAGTTTTGCTCTCACTAAATAGGCTTCATTGTCAGTGGAGCTAGCCTGGCAGTTGCTGAAATGGTTGGTAGGTTTTTTTCCCCGCTGTGGGGAAAAGTCCTTTTTAGATTTGCTTGTTTGCCGCTTTTTTAGAGTGGATGGGGGGGGGGGGGGGTGAACGGTACCTCAAGCAGCAAATTGGAGAGGTTTGCTGGAGATAGATGTTCTCAATATGCCAGCCTGAGACAAACTGGAAGTGACTTTAGGGCACTGACAAATCTTAAGGGCAAAACCAGGTGTACCTTAGTACAGAGGTGGCTGAAGGGTGGCCTGTGAGCCTGATTTGGTGCATGGTGTTGTGCAGCATGATTCACAGTGGACCTTGGATGTACAATCTGACTAAAAGTCCCAGCATACAATGCTCCATAGTGATGCAAATAACCGTTCACTGGAATCTGAGGCTCACATGGGTTGTACTGCTGCCTTAAAGTGGCTATCTGCTGCTGTCTGTTCAATTTTATGTCAGTTGGGTGCAGCTTTTGGTTTCCTGACAAGGTGACAGTACGACACTCCCATGGGAAGTTTGGATGATCTTGTTCTGTGGATTTTAACTGTAAAAGTGAGTGCAAGGCTGCTTAGTAATTGTGGAAAATAAATGCTGAGATGCATCCCTGGCATTCAAGTCAACCATATAAATGATTCAGTGGAAATTGAAAGGCTTAAAGCATAGGTAGAGGGATTAGTGTACAGTGGTGGTTTGTGAATGAGGATGTACAGTGGGACAAACAAGTGGTTAAGTAGCAGTCTGCAGTACTCCCCTGAGTTATCTAGCATGTACCAATTAAATGCTATGTGGCAACCAGCAAACCAATTATGCAATACAAAATTATGCTCTTTATTTTGGTATGGAAATTCTAAACAGTAAGGAAAAACCTGCCTTGAATTTTACTGTCCATTGATTGCATACATTCAGGACAGCTACATAAGAATGGCCACACTGGGTCAGATCAAAGGTCCATCCAGCCCAGTATCCTGTCTACCGACAGTGGCCAATGCCAGGTGCCCCAGAGGGAGTGAACCTAACAGGTAATGATCAAGTGATCTCTCTCTTGCCATCCATCTCCACCCTCTGAAAAACAGAGGCTAGGGACACCATTCCTTACTCATCCTGGCTAATAGCCATTAATGGACTTAACCTCCATGACATAAAATAAGCTAAAATAAAATCATTAAATTAGAAAGTGCAAAATTTATGTTTGGTGCCTGGATGGCATGGATTTTAAGGGTAGAGACGCTATGTTTCAAAATGAAGAACACAAAATAGTGATGCATAATATACGTTGCAGTTCAGAGTAAGTATAGCACTCCTTGTCAAAATGTGTCAGCTGTCTCTTGTTAGAGATTTCTGTAAGTGTGGAATTTGTCAGCTGAATTTCAGACTGAAGAGTCTCTTGAAAACGTGTTGATAAAATCACGTAACAAGGAGCATCCTATTTGTTTTTGGCTTTGTGTGTTGGGGAAGAACTTTTCATGCCATTGGCACAAGGGAAAGGAAGCACAAAAGGATAAGGCTGCTTTTGGTCCAGTAGCTAGAACACAGGTCTGGGAATTAAAAAGACTGACATGTGTTCCTGCTCTGCCACTGACTTACTCTGACCTAGAGCAAGTTGATTGACTTGTTAGCCCATCTGTGAAACAGGTGTAATACCAATCAACCTTGGTAAAGCGCATGAAGATCTACAGAAATGCTAGGTGGTGATAGCTGTTTGTATGAATTATCACAGCACTCCATCAATGGTCATAGCTGTTTCTGTAGTGGCAGCTAATAGCTTGTTGTCAGGGTTGCCAACTGTCTAATTGCACAAACCCCAATACCTTTGCCCTGCTCCTGCCCCATCCCTTCTCCAAGGCCCCTCCCTCTGCTCACTCCATCCCCCTCCCTCTGTCGCTCACTCTCCCCCACCCTCACTCACTTTCACCC
This sequence comes from Lepidochelys kempii, assembly GCF_965140285.1. Classification (NCBI taxonomy): domain Eukaryota; kingdom Metazoa; phylum Chordata; order Testudines; family Cheloniidae; genus Lepidochelys; species Lepidochelys kempii. The sequence goes on along the minus strand of NC_136381.1, from coordinate 3,752,974 downwards.
AGCTGGGGCAGGAGGTTGGGGTGCAGGAGTGGGTATGGGCTCTGGGAGGGACTTTGGGTGTGGGAGGGAGCTCAGGGCTGGGGCAGGGGGTTGGGCTGCAGGAGGGGATGAGGGGTGTGGGCTCTGGCCAGGCAACGCTTACCTTAGGTGGCTGCCGGAAGCGACTGGCGTGTTTAGCTCCTAAGCTCGGGGTGGCCAGGCAGCTCTGTGCACTGCCCCTGCCTGCAGGAGCTACACCCGCAGCTCCCATTTGTCGTGGTTCCTGGCCAGTGGGAGCTGTGGAGCGGGCGCTTGGGGTGGGGGCAGCACACAGATTCATAGATTCATAGATATTTAGGTCAGAAGGGACCATTATGATCATCTAGTCTGACCTCCTGCACAATGCAGGCCACAGAATTTCACCCACCACTCCTAAAAAAGACCTCACACCTATCTCTGTGCTATTGAAGTCCTCAAATTGTAGTTTGAAGACCTCAAGGAGCAGAGAATCCTCCAGCAAGTGACCCGTGCCCCATGCTACAGAGGAAGGCGAAAAACCTCCAGGGCCTTCCAATCTGCCCTGGAGGAAAATTCCTTCCCGACCCCAAATATGGCGATCAGCTAAACCCTGAGCATATGGGCAAGATTCATCAGCCAGATACTACAGAAAATTCTTTCCCGGGTAACTTGGATCTTACCCCATCTAAAAACCCATCACAGGCCATTGGGCCTATTTACCATGAATATTTAATTACCAAAACCATGTTATCCCATCATACCATCTCCTCCATAAACTTATCGAGTTTAATCTTAAAGCAAGATAGATCTTTTGCCCCCACTACTTCCCTCGGAAGGCTATTCCAGATCTCATGGCCGCCCCTGTGCCTAGGAGCCAAAAGGACGTGCCTGGCGCTTCCGGGAGCAGCATGGAACCAGAGCAGGTAGGGATCCTGCCTTAGCCCTTCTGTGCTGCCGACCAGACACTTAGCGGCCTATTAAAATCTCCCGGATTGGTTTCAGTAGCCACAGCGAGATCGATTCTGTGAGACTCCCAGCCAATTCTGGGAGGTTGGCAACCCTACTTGTTGTCGGTGCTTACCACTCCCAAATCAGGTCCTATGGGACTTAGCCTTTTATCTCTCATTGAATTTCAGTCCACTGAAAGGTTTCAGAGGAACAGCCGTGTTAGTCTGTATTCGCAAAAAGAAAAGGAGTACTTGTGGCACCTTAGAGACTAACCAATTTATTTGAGCATGAGCTTTCGTGAGCTACAGCTCACTTCATCAGATGTTTACCGTGGAAACTGCAGCAGACTTTATATACACACAGAAATCATGAAACAATACCTCCTCCCACCCCACTGTCCTGCTGGTAATAGCTTATCTAAAGTGATCAACAGGTGGGCCATTTCCAGCACAAATCCAGGTTTTCTCACCCTCCACCCCCCCACACAAATTCACTCTCCTGCTGGTGCTAGCCCATCCAAAGTGACAACTCTTTACATAATCAAGTCGGGCTATTTCCTGCATAGATCAAGGTTTTCTCACATCCCCCCCACCCCCATACACACACAAACTCACTCTCCTGCTGGTAATAGCTGATCTAAACTGACCATTCTCCAGGTTTAAATCCAAGTTAAACCAGAACATCTGGGGGGGGGGGGGTAGGAAAAAACAAGAGGAAACAGGCTACCTTGCATAATGACTTAGCCACTCCCAGTCTCTATTTAAGCCTAAATTAATAGTATCCAATTTGCAAATGAATTCCAATTCAGCAGTTTCTCGCTGGAGTCTGGATTTGAAGTTTTTTTGTTTTAAGATAGCGACCTTCATGTCTGTGATTGCGTGACCAGAGAGATTGAAGTGTTCTCCGACTGGTTTATGAATGTTATAATTCTTGACATCTGATTTGTGTCCATTTATTCTTTTACGTAGAGACTGTCCAGTTTGACCAATGTACATGGCAGAGGGGCATTGCTGGCACATGATGGCATAGATCACATTGGTGGATGTGCAGGTGAACGAGCCTCTGATAGTGTGGCTGATGTTATTAGGCCCTGTGATGGTGTCCCCTGAATAGATATGTGGGCACAATTGGCAACGGGCTTTGTTGCAAGGATAAGTTCCTGGGTTAGTGGTTCTGTTGTGTGGTATGTGGTTGTTGGTGAGTATTTGCTTCAGGTTGCGGGGCTGTCTGTAGGCAAGGACTGGCCTGTCTCCCAAGACTTGTGAGAGTGTTGGGTCATCCTTTAGGATAGGTTGTAGATCCTTAATAATGCGTTGGAGGGGTTTTAGTTGGGGGCTGAAGGTGACGGCTAGTGGCGTTCTGTTATTTTCTTTGTTAGGCCTGTCCTGTAGTAGGTAACTTCTGGGAACTCTTCTGGCTCTATCAATCTGTTTCTTTACTTCTGCAGGTGGGTATTGTAGTTGTAAGAAAGCTTGACAGAGATCTTGTAGGTGTTTGTCTCTGTCTGAGGGGTTGGAGCAAATGCGGTTGTATCGCAGAGCTTGGCTGTAGACGATGGATCGTGTGGTGTGGTCAGGGTGAAAGCTGGAGGCATGCAGGTAGGAATAGCGGTCAGTAGGTTTACGGTATAGGGTGGTGTTTATGTGGCCATTGTTTATTAGCACTGTAGTGTCCAGGAAGTGGATCTCTTGTGTGGACTGGACCAGGCTGAGGTTGGTGGTGGGATGGAAATTGTTGAAATCATGGTGGAATTCCTCAAGGGCTTCTTTTCCATGGGTCCAGATGATGAAGATGTCATCAATATAGCGCAAGTAGAGTAGGGGCTTTAGGGGACGAGAGCTGAGGAAGCGTTGTTCTAAATCAGCCATAAAAATGTTGGCATACTGTGGGGCCATGCGGGTACCCATAGCAGTGCCGCTGATCTGAAGGTATACATTGTCCCCAAATGTGAAATAGTTATGGGTAAGGACAAAGTCACAAAGTTCAGCCACCAGGTTAGCCGTGACATTATCGGGGATAGTGTTCTTGACGGCTTGTAGTCCATCTTTGTGTGGAATGTTGGTGTAGAGGGCTTCTACATCCATAGTAGCCAGGATGGTGTTATCAGGAAGATCACCGATGGATTGAAGTTTCCTCAGGAAGTCAGTGGTGTCTCGAAGGTAGCTGGGAGTGCTGGTAGCGTAGGGCCTGAGGAGGGAGTCTACATAGCCAGACAATCCTGCTGTCAGGGTGCCAATGCCTGAGATGATGGGGCGCCCAGGATTTCCAGGTTTATGGATCTTGGGTAGTAGATAGAATATCCCAGGTCGGGGTTCCAGGGGTGTGTCTGTGCGGATTTGATCTTGTGCTTTTTCAGGAAGTTTCTTGAGCAAATGCTGTAGTTGCTTTTGGTAACTCTCAGTGGGATCATAGGGTAATGGCTTGTAGAAACTCGTGTTGGAGAGCTGCCGAGCAGCCTCTTGTTCATATTCCGACCTATTCATGATGCAGCAGCGGCACTGCTATGGGTACCCGCATGGCCCCACAGTATGCCAACATTTTTATGGCTGATTTAGAACAACGCTTCCTCAGCTCTCGTCCCCTAAAGCCCCTACTCTACTTGCGCTATATTGATGACATCTTCATCATCTGGACCCATGGAAAAGAAGCCCTTGAGGAATTCCACCATGATTTCAACAATTTCCATCCCACCACCAACCTCAGCCTGGTCCAGTCCACACAAGAGATCCACTTCCTGGACACTACAGTGCTAATAAACAATGGCCACATAAACACCACCCTATACCGTAAACCTACTGACCGCTATTCCTACCTGCATGCCTCCAGCTTTCACCCTGACCACACCACACGATCCATCGTCTACAGCCAAGCTCTGCGATACAACCGCATTTGCTCCAACCCCTCAGACAGAGACAAACACCTACAAGATCTCTGTCAAGCTTTCTTACAACTACAATACCCACCTGCAGAAGTAAAGAAACAGATTGATAGAGCCAGAAGAGTTCCCAGAAGTTACCTACTACAGGACAGGCCTAACAAAGAAAATAACAGAACGCCACTAGCCGTCACCTTCAGCCCCCAACTAAAACCCCTCCAACGCATTATTAAGGATCTACAACCTATCCTAAAGGATGACCCAACACTCTCACAAGTCTTGGGAGACAGGCCAGTCCTTGCCTACAGACAGCCCCGCAACCTGAAGCAAATACTCACCAACAACCACATACCACACAACAGAACCACTAACCCAGGAACTTATCCTTGCAACAAAGCCCGTTGCCAATTGTGCCCACATATCTATTCAGGGGACACCATCACAGGGCCTAATAACATCAGCCACACTATCAGAGGCTCGTTCACCTGCACATCCACCAATGTGATCTATGCCATCATGTGCCAGCAATGCCCCTCTGCCATGTACATTGGTCAAACTGGACAGTCTCTACGTAAAAGAATAAATGGACACAAATCAGATGTCAAGAATTATAACATTCATAAACCAGTCGGAGAACACTTCAATCTCTCTGGTCACGCAATCACAGACATGAAGGTCGCTATCTTAAAACAAAAAAACTTCAAATCCAGACTCCAGCGAGAAACTGCTGAATTGGAATTCATTTGCAAATTGGATACTATTAATTTAGGCTTAAATAGAGACTGGGAGTGGCTAAGTCATTATGCAAGGTAGCCTGTTTCCTCTTGTTTTTTCCTACCCCCCCCCCCCCCCCAGATGTTCTGGTTTAACTTGGATTTAAACCTGGAGAATGGTCAGTTTAGATCAGCTATTACCAGCAGGAGAGTGAGTTTGTGTGTGTATGGGGGTGGGGGGGATGTGAGAAAACCTTGATCTATGCAGGAAATAGCCCGACTTGATTATGTAAAGAGTTGTCACTTTGGATGGGCTAGCACCAGCAGGAGAGTGAATTTGTGTGGGGGGGTGGAGGGTGAGAAAACCTGGATTTGTGCTGGAAATGGCCCACCTGTTGATCACTTTAGATAAGCTATTACCAGCAGGACAGTGGGGTGGGAGGAGGTATTGTTTCATGATTTCTGTGTGTATATAAAGTCTGCTGCAGTTTCCACGGTAAACATCTGATGAAGTGAGCTGTAGCTCACGAAAGCTCATGCTCAAATAAATTGGTTAGTCTCTAAGGTGCCACAAGTACTCCTTTTCTTAGTCCACTGAAAGTTAACTTCAGCAGTGTAGTCTTGGCTGTGTTAACCAATGTAGGGAGATGACGGCTGAGAGTTATTGGAAGGCAAGACTGCCATCAGTGTGTGCAAAACAGTAAGTTGGTGCTATGTGTAAATATTATGGCAAAGACTCTCAGAAATGTCTAGTAACTTAAGAGCACAACTCCACTTGGGGTTTGTACACCTAAATGTTTAGGTGCTTTTCAAAATCTGAGAGATGTACACACGTTTACCTGAATCTCACCAAGGATAGTCAGATTGAATGCTAAACAATATTTTGCAGAATTGAAGGTTCTTTTCTGCTAATTCTCTATTCATGTTGACAACCTAGAGTTGATTGCTTCATAGAAGCATAGAATATCAGGGTTGGAAGGGACCTCAGGAGGTCATCTAATCTAACCCCCTGCTCAAAGCAGGACTAATCCCCAACTAAATCATCCCAGCCAAGGCTGTCAAGCCTGACCTTAAAAACCTCTAAGGAAGAGATTCTACCACCTTTCTGGTAACCTATTCCAGTGCTTCACCACCTTCCTCATGAAAGTTTTTCCTAATATCCAACCTAAACCTTCCCCACTGTAACTAGAGACCAGAACTCCTTGTTCTATCGTCTGGTACCACTGAGAACAGTCTCGATCCATCCTCTTTGGAACCCCCTTTCAGGTACTTGAAAACAGTTATCAAATCTCCCTCATTCTTCTCTTCTGCAGACTAAATAATCCCAGTTTCCTTAGCCTCTCCTCATAAGTCATGTGTTCCAATCCCCTAATCATTTTTGTTCCCCTCTGCTGGACTTTTTTCCAATTTTTCCACATCCTCCTTATAGTGTGGGGCCCAAAACTGGACACAGTACTCCAGATGAGGCCTCATCAATGCCGAATAGAGGGGAACGATCATGTCCCTCGATCTGCTGGCAATGCCCCTACTTATACAGCCCAAAATGGCCTTAGCCTTCTTGGCAACAAGGGCACACTGACTCATATCCAGCTTCACATCCACTGTAACCCCTAGGTCCTTTTCTACAGAACTGCTGCCTAGCCACTTGGTCCCTAGTTTGTAGCGGTGCATGGGATTCTTCCGTCCTAAGTGCAGGACTCTGCACTTGTCCTTGTTGAACCTCATCAGATTTCTTTTGGCCCAATCCTCTAATTTGTCTAGGTCTCTCTGTATCCTATCCCTACCCTCCAGCATATCTGCCACTCCTCCCAGTTTAGTGTCATCTACAAACTTGCTGAGGGTGCAATCCACACCATCCTCCAGGTCATTAATAAAGATATTGAACAAAACCAGCCCCAGGACCGACCCTTGGTGCACTCGATACCGGCTGCCAACTAGACATGGAGCCATTGACCACTACCTGTTGAGCCTGATGATCTAGCTAACTTTCTATCCACCTTATAGTCCATTCATCCAGCCCATACTTCTTTAACTTGCTGGCAAGAATACTGTGGGAGACAGTGTCAAAAATGTTGCTAAAGTCAAGGAATAACATGTCCACTGTCTTCCCCTCATCAACAGAGCCAGTTATCTCATCATGAAGGCAATTAGTTTCCCTTTTCTGAGTGAGCTTTCACTCTGCTGTAGCAATGTTGGAGCTGTCCACAGACTTAGGAAGGTGTTACTTTGTGGTTTTACACTCTGTGTTCTGCAAAGTTTTGGCCCTCACCTGGGGATGATGCATACTCATCACAGCTGATGATTTTCAAGTCCTCTCTGCACCCTTTGATAGAACTTTCCAAGCCCAGGATCTCAAAGCACTTTATGAACAGTGTTTCCCATCTCATCTCCCTGTGCTGTAAAGAGAGTGTCATTTTACTCATCTGTAAAGTGGGGATAAGAAATGGAATATCTTGTTCATGGTCACAGTATGTTGCAAGCTGAGAACAGAGTCCAGGTTTTTTGGATCATTCCTCAAAAAGCTCAGGCTGATGGGTAGAATTTAGACACGCTCGCCCTTTTATGGGAATGCCTCAGGACCAACAGAGAATGGGGCCTAATTATGCTAGGGGCGGTACAAACCTAGAATAATACAATCCCTGCCCCAAAGAGCCTCTAGTTAAGAGGGAGATTTTCAGAGGCACAAAGAGGAAGTTAGGTGTCCAACTCCAATTGAAAGCCAAAGGGAGTCAGGTGCCTTAGTGCCTCTTTGAGTTCCCCCTAAATACATGTCTATATCAGGTGGCCACCCAGTGTAGCTGAGACTTTACCATAAACAAGAGAAAAATGCATTTTCTGCAGTTCTTTGGAACAAAATCTTTTTATGTAGTTACGTGGGCATTGGCGACTAGCGCTGGATCCTACATCAGCTTTTGTTTCCCTGGGGTCATGCTGAGAGAAGGGCCCAGCGCTGGAGATGGAACACACAGATGCATGCAGGAACAAACAGTCCTCCTTTCACAGGAAGAGAGGCCCTCTTCACATGAGGAAGTGTGAATGGGGGCTTAGGCATTCAGCGTGTGGGTAAAGGGAGTAAGGCAACAAACGTGACTAAAGCTTAAAGCATGCTAATGTATTCATGGAGTAAATGAGATGGAGGGGAAAGCAGTCTGCCCAACAAACACCAGCCTGTTTTCCTTAGGGCAAACTGCATTGCACTTGTGCTGTCAAACCAGATTCCTGTTCTCTTTTGGGGTGGAGATGGTGGAAAGGGGGCCTTTTTTTCCCTCTGAGGCTTTGGTTAGTTTGTGGGTTCCCTCTTACTTTCATGATGATGGCAACCTGGCCCCTCTCTCCCTCTATGGTCTGGAGTGGCCCAGGGTGTGCAGCTATATGGTCTGTCTTTGTTCACACCCCTGGGCAGCCTCCTCCATTATTTCTGTACTGTTGGGGGTTGCTTCCCTGGACAATTGACAGGGTATTCTCTGAGAGGAAGGTACTTGCTTAGAAAACAATTGCCCTCTAATAGTCTCGGGGCTTGGTGATTTGCAAGGCATGATTAAAAGTACATGAATTTGATTAGGCTTTTGGCTACCTGATGGAGCCTGTTAGGTTAGAGACAGCACAGGTTATAATTGGTTTTAGTATCTTTTAGAATGTGTTTGTGAAGTATTCTGCTTCTCTAGTGCCTTCCATGAGATTGTAAGGTGCTTTGAAACTATCCCTAATGAATCCAGGCTCTTCATACCCTTGCCAAGTAGGTCAGTCTGCATTTTCCCAATTTTACAGATGTGGCAACTGGGGCATTAAGTGAAGTGACCATCCCCAAGGTTTCAGAGTGGTAGCCATGTTAGTCTGTATCAGCAAAAACAACGAGGAGTCCTTGTGGCCGTTTAGAGACTAAGAAATTTATTTGGGCATAAGCTTTCATGGGTTAAAACCCACTTCATCAGATGCATGGAGTGGAACAAACAGTAGGGAGGTATAAATACACAACATATGAAAAGATGGGAGTTGCCTTACCAAGGTGGGGGGGTCAGTGCTAACAAGCCAATTCAATTTAAGTTGGAAGTAGGTTGTTCTGTGAGTTGGAGGCAGAACCAGGACTGGAGCCCAGGTCTCAAGGGTCCCAGTCCTGAGCTTTAACCACAAGACCAACCAGACCCATTTAATGCCACTTGCAGGTTAAGCTGATAGCAACTTTAAAAATCTTTAAATAAACAAATCTAGGATGAGTGGTAAATGAGAGGTGAACAGGTACATTAATGAAATATGTAGATCAGGAGGAATTGTGGACTTGGAGAAATGATACAAAATAATTTAGAGGTGTTAGAAATATAGGCAGAAGATGACAAAATGAGATTGTTTTGAAAAACACAATAGGGGGATGAATGTATTGAAAATGCTATCTGAAAGTTTCAATGGGATGAAAAAAGCAGGAAAACAGTAATGGCCACCATGCCTCTGGGGTAGGCGATAAACAGTAACTAGAGGTTTGCAGTGTGATAGGGCAACCAATGGGGCCTATACAGTGTTGAATTTTGTATTGAGAGGCATCAGATCAGAGCGAGGATAGAATAGCTGGGATGTTGCATTGAGGTCCCCTGAACTCAGTGCAACAAGAAATTAACCATTGGGGTGGAGCTCAGAGAAGAGCAAGAAAAATGTTTAGGAAGTGTGAAAAGCTTGAATGAACTTAGTCTTGTTCAGCCAACCTAAACCCTATGGGGTGGGAAAAATTCTGAGTATTTAAAAGGGACATGTATGTGTAGGGCTGTCTGGTGGGGGGGAAAAACACGTAAAGACTTTTTGAAGACTATTTTCCAGACCATGGCATGGTGATGACTACTTGCCTTCATTGCATGTATCTTAACTTTAAAAGGTGAAAACCTAAAAAACCAGTAAAAATAAATGGTTGTCTTAGAAGTCGTCAAGCAACCGAAGCCAAATAATTCATATGTGGAATGGATGTTGCTAGCAGAGGAGAATCATCAAACTCCAAAATTCTTCCCCATTGTAATTTTTTTAATGTTACTGTTCAGGATAAATTGCTGTCCCCCACCCCCCCTTCCCCTGGAGATCGGGGAGGGGCAGATGTTGACTTCAGCAGAGAAGTGTGTAGAACATTAAAAATGCATTATACAGTGTCATTCCTTGAATGCTTGCCTGGGATGTTTAATGTACATGATTTCAATTTCAGACCCTGTGCTAGGGTTGCCAACTTTCTACTCTCACAAAATTGAACACCTCTCTCCTGTCCCTTCTGAGCCCCCACCCTTGCTCATTTTCACTCAGCTGGTTCAGGGGGTTGGGAAGTGGTGGGGGAGGGGTAATAGCTCTGGGGTGGGGCTGGGGATGAGGAGTTTAGGGTGTCAGAGTGCTCTGGGCTGGGACCGAGGGTTTGGAGGACTGAAGGGGGATCAGGGCAGGGGGTTGGGGCTCCGGGGGAGAGGGAGGGCTCCAGCTAGGGGTGCAGGTTCTGGGGTGGGGCTGGAGTTGAGGGGTTTTGGGGTGTAGGAGTGTGCTCCGGGCTGGGACAGAGGTGTTCGGAGGGAGGGGGTTGGGGCACGGGAGGGGGTCGGGTGCAGGCTCTGGGTGGTGCTTACCTCAAGTAGCTCCCAGAAGCAGTAGCATGTCCTCCCTCCAGCTCCTACGCGGAGTCGCAGCCAGGCAGTTCAGCACACTGCCTCATCTGCAGGCGCTGCCCCTGCAGCTCCCATTGGCTGTGGTTCGCGGCCAATGGGAGCTGCAGAGCCGATGCTTGGGGCAGGGATAGCATGCAGAGCTCCTTGGCTGCCCTGATGCGTAAGAGCTGGTGTGGGGACATGCCACTGCTTCTGGGAGCCGCGCAGAGCCATGGCAGGCAGGGGGAGTCTGCCTTAGCCCCACTGTGCCGCTGACCAGACTTAACAGCCCATTCAGCTGTGCTGACTGGAGCCACCAGGGTCCCTTTTTGACCAGGCGCTCCAGTTGAAAACCGGACACCTGGCAGCCCTACCATGTGTTCATTCCAGTATGGCTCTGAAATTTTGTAGGCATTCTCTGGATCTGGCAGCACATGCACAGAAATGGGTTTCTCCTTGCCTTGTCCGAAGTTGTGACCTGTGCAAGGCAGCAAGAGTGCTCCTTGTGTCACAGGTTTCAGAGTAGCAGCCGTGTTAGTCTGTATCCGCAAAAAGAAAAGGAGGACTTGTGCCACCTTAGAGACTAACCAATTTATTTGAGCATAAGCTTTTGTGAGCTACAGCTGTATGCTCAAATTTGTTAGTCTTTAAGGTGCCACAAGTACTCCATTTCTCCTTGTGTCACAGTTGTCCTCTCTTCCTCCCGTCTGCTATGCAAGTCCTCAGCTACAGATCAGATTTCAAAACTAAAACATAGTCAAATTTTCTGTGTACAGGTAGACAAGACAAATCTGGGAAAGGTTCTATTAGCACTGAAAGTTGCTTGTTCCTAAGATTACACAACCATAAGGGAAAGGACAATTTAATGGCCACATTGGTCTTTTCCTTTCTGTAACATTCTATTCTGGTTCTTATACCAGGCCCAATGCAGTGCTCTCTGAACTGAGTTGGTGAGTAGTGAACGTCAAAAAAACTTTGGTTCCCCCCTCAGAGCCTCATGTATTTGGGAGTCCTGTTAGATACCAAACTAGGCAAAATTCATAAGTCAAAAGTATTGAAATGGTGTGTAAGGGACTACCTTGCCATGGCAGAAAGTGGCCTTTGCATAGGCATTGGGAGTGTTAAGATCTATGATTACATGTTGGTCTTTTTTACCTTGGCCTCACTTCCACAGTTGGCCTTTTTACACCCGTCTCAATAGACTCTTGTAATGACAGGTATAAGTTACATGCACATCATATACATTAAAGCTCCTGGCTGAGGTCCCTGTCATTTGCCTGGCTTCTACCAACACATGCCTGTGGATAATGACAGGTGATAGTCTTTGAGTTTTGTGAATGGGCTTATGGGAGATGAGAGCTTTTCAGGGAAAGAAGCAGTTTTCTGGGAACTGGAGATGTATGTTTGGCTCCTCTCCATTACAAGGCATCCCTAGAGGGAAAGGTGGGAAAGACGGGAATACTAACATCATGGTGTATAAAACCAGTCAAGGGCTCTTTGTCCAAGCCATCTTGAAGACTGGGCTAAAAGATTTCATCCCTCTAAGAAGCATGTAAGGATTCTCTTAGGTTTGTACCATACCTGTAAAATGCCCCAAACTCAGCCCCTTAAATGGATAGAGTCCAGGTATGAAGTACAGTGCAAGTTATCCCCTAAGACCTGTTTCCTGAATTATACACCCCAGCCTCTTCTGTTTTATGGCTTATGTGATGATAGGATTTTCAGAGGAAAGAGTGGGGCAATGGACTTTATAATCTGAGAATGTCTGCTGGGCTGAGTGTGACTGTCACTGTAATGGCTAGTTCCTTAACTAATGTTTGTAGCGCTTTTTCAGATGCTAGATTGGATTCCTAGGGGACAAAGAGCTTCCACATCCAGCAACCAAGGTTCTCCGCTGAAAAATGCTGCCTTCTGTTTTTCCCCTTTCTGCTCCAAGGAGATAAGATCTACCTGGGGTGCCTGCCACTGCTTCCTCCTTAACCTAGAGGAGCAGGGCTAGAGAGCCCACTCCTTTCCTGTAAACTCCTCAGTGCAGGAGTCCATGTGGGGAATGGAGGGGAGGCCCAGAAAAAAATCTTCTGTGCAGATGGAAATCTGTCAGCAGTTTTGACAGTGTAAACTGATGGGCGTCTGGACTGAGCTTTTATAACCCTTCTTGAATAAAATTTGCCTGCTGCTGGTGCTGCTTTTTCTTGTTTCTCTAGGCTGCTTCATTATTTTGATTAGTTTCACAGTTTGGTGGTGGTGGTTAAACCAAAGAAACAGAATGTCAAATACTCCTTGGTTTCTAGTAAATGTTTGTGTTCGCATGACAAACTTTATCAACAGTAGCTACAGTTTATACATACTAAACGTTAAAAGGAATTAAATACTATTGAGCACAAACCTTCAATGACAGTGAAAATCTTAGAATTGTAGGACTGGAAGGGACCTCAAGAGGTCAGCTAGTCCAGTCCCCTGCACTCATGACAGGATTAAGTATTATCTATGGCATCCCTGACAGGTGTTTATCTAACCTGCTCTTAAAAATATCCAATGATGGAGATTCTACAACCTCCCTGGGCAATTTATTCCAGTGCTTAACCACCCTGACAGTGAGAGAGTTTTTCTAATGTCCAACCTAAACCACCTTTATTGGGCTTGCTTTTAATTGATCTCTATCTGATTCCTGGGTTGACATCTAAATGGTCACGAAATAAGATTCCTTAAATTGCTTTGCTGCTGCTTTCCCATTGCAGGCATTGCATGGAAAGTGGTAAACGAATGTTCTTGACATACTGACCAGTCACTAATGGTGTCTGAGGTACATGGGCCAGTCCTGAAGACTTATCTTGTCCCATATACCTGGTATGTTCTGCATCTTCTCCATGGGCTGCCACCTTGACATGGTGGAGAAGCTTGCGTATACTTAAGACCCTAAGAGTGATGCTGTCTGGAGTCCTGAACTCCTGGTAGGGTCATCTATGGCGGTAAGGTCAAAGGCGAGGTACCAAAGTGCAGCCCAGTATAAGACCTCAACGGTAGAACAGGCAGATGAAGCAGGATCACCTCTCAATGGCTGCAAAGGTGGACAAAGGCTGCAACGGAGGAGAAACCCCCAATAGCCTTGGACCGCCTTGTCACCGGACATGGGTGCCTCTTCCGCCAAGATTTGTGTGGCTGCTGGTGCACATCAGCTCCCCCACATTAAACTACTCACACACAGGCTTCTTTCACAGGAAGTACTTTTTCCCCACCTCTCCCCATAAGTCATGCAGCGATGGGCGAGTGGCAACGGAGATAGGTGAAGTGATCACCAGGAGTCCCTAGTCACAGACCCACACGCAGGCGGTGACCACAAGATGGTTGTCATGTGCCCCTGGGCGGGGATAGGGGGGCATTTTCAGCAGCAGCGGTCATGACTGAGTAGGCATTTTTAGGAACCCCTCTGCTCACTCCATACGGGGAAGGGACTAGAAAAGGTGCCCCAAACATAAGCTATCCCACCATACCTGACTGGAGAACCATGTCCAGTGGGATCACTCCTAATGTGGTCCAAAAAAAAAAATGTTCCCTGCAACTTGGAATGTCCGTACCCTGCTAGACGAATCAAAAAGTGAAAGACCGAACTGCAGAACAGCAATTGTTGCCGGAGAACTCTTGAGGTACAACATTGACATCGCTGCTCTCAGTAAAACAAGACATGCAGATGAAGGCCACTTGAGGGAAGAGGTTCTCCTGGAAAGGAAAACCAGCAAGCGACAGGTGAATACACAGTGTTGGCTTTGCAATCAAAAACCTTCTAGTCAACCACCTGACTGAGCTCCCCATCAGCATCAATGAGTGCCATATGATCCCCCAATCCAATTGGTAAGTAAGTCATTTGCCACTATCGGTGCATATGCACCAACTCTTGATGCTGAAGAAGAACAGAAAAAATCTTTCTACACTGACCTTGATAAAATTGTCATCCATTCCAAAAACAGATAAGAGAATCCTCTTGGGGACTTTAACGCAAGAGTTGGCCGAGATTCTAACATACTGAGTAGCACCATTGGGAAGGAAGTAGTGGACAAGACTAATTCCAATGGCATCCTTCTACTCAGTAAATGTGCAGAGCATGACCTTGAGATCACAAACACAATCTTCAGACAAAACAACTTGGCAACACCGCCACTCAAAACAGTGGCACTTCCTAGATTGTCATTGTAAGAACACAGGATCTAAGATGTCCAAATCACCCATGTCATGAGAGGAGCTGACAATTGCTGGACTGACCACTGCCTGGTGAGATCGGTCATGTCCATCAGGATTGCACCAAAACGGAAAGAAATCCAAATCACACAGACAGCAACACAACATCCAAAGACTTCAATTCTCAGTGCACCAAGAGAACTTCTAAACAGTCCTCAGTGGAAAAACTAGCCATATACACAGCTGGAAATTACAGCACAAGTGTTGAAAACTGGGAAGCCCTAAAACAGACCATCCGTGAGGTTTGCGAGGAATCCATTGGCCTTGCTACCTGAAACCATCAGGACTAGTTTGACAACAACATTGAGATTACAGCCCTTTTGAATCAAAAGAGAAGAGCTTTCTGTGAAAAGAAAAAAGCTTTCGCAGCCAGGCAGATCCAGGAAAAATGTCATCAACACCAGGAGCTGTATATGGCCTTTATCCATCTGACCAAAGCCTTTGACTAGGTCAGCTGTGAGGCTCTCTGGAAAATCATGTCAAAGTTTGGCTGCTCAAGCAAATTTATTGCCATTGTAAGACTCCTCTAATGCCAGAAGACTGCCTTCATCCTGTGCAGTGGCTCGACCTCTGAGCCCTTTCTCATCTGAACTGGAGTAAAACAAGGCTATGTACTGGCACCCACTCTTTTTTCTCCATTTTCTTAGCAGCTATGAAAACATTAACCCAAGACCATTGGCATCCAATATCTGATTGACAGCAACCACTTCAACCTTTCTCTTCTCCGGGGCAGAACTAAAGTAATATCAGCAACAATAACACTCCAGAACGCAGATGATTGTGCTGTAGTTGCACACTCAAGAGGATCTTCAAACAGCCCTTAATTGCTTCTCTGAAGCTTACGAAAGCCTAGGGTTCAGAGTAGCAGCCGTGTTAGTCTGTATCCGCAAAAAGAACAGGCGGACTTGTGGCACCTTAGAGACTAACCAATTTATTTGAGCGTAAGCTTTCGTGAGCTACAGCTCACTTCATCAGATGCATTCAGTGGAAACTCTGAACATCGGCAAAACAAAAGTTCTCCACCAGCCAGTCCCCGGTCAATCATCAGACCTAGCAAGGAAGATCTACATTTTCCATCTACATAGAATACTTTGCCTATCGTGGCAGCCGTAGACGTCAAGATTCAGCACAGAATTTGCTGTGCCAGCCTTGCCTTTGGCAGACTGTCTCGCCGTGTGTTCAGCAATCACAACATCAGAACATATATTAGGCTTTTAGTTTATAAAGTGGTGGTAATCCCAACTCTCCTCTATGGCTGTGAGACTTGGGTGACCTACCGAGAGCACTTGGAATGCCAGCACCAGCACTTTCTTCGGAAGATCCTCAAGATAAAGTGGAAGGATCATATCACTGTCCGTGTACTCATAGAGGTAAACATCTTCAGTGTCGAGGCCCTGATTATCCAGCACCAGCTGAGATGGAGCGGGCACTGTGTGCACCTACCTGATGTACACTTACCAAAACAACTGCTATATGCCCAACTTCCGAAAGGAAACAGGGAGGCCAAAAGGCGCACTTTAAAGATACTATCAAGATAAACATCAAGAGATGGGGCATTGATACTGCACACTGGGAGACGGCAACCCAGGATAGGGATAACTTGCAAAGACTTGTCAGAGGGGGAACGTCCACTTTTGAGGAAAATCGCCTTGCCCTGGTTGCAGAAAAATGCCAGAAAAGAAAAGGAAAGACAAGTCGTGCAGCAATCGTGGCCCAACTGTGTCTTCCAACGCCACCTGCAATGTCTGCCAACGAGCCTATGGCTTAAGGATCTGACTCCTCCATCACCAAAGGGCCCATGGAAAAATAAAACCTGTGAAAGATCGTTCTCTACCTCGAGGGATTGCCAATGATGATGTACTGAAGTGGGTTAATTGGGTTTAAGTGGGGTGCAGAAGGAGGTTCTGGGTGCAGACTACGGGAGGTGCTCACCTCAGGTGAGCCTGCCTTAGCCCTGCTATGCTGCCAGTCAGGCTTTGAGCAACCCTGTCTGCAGTGCTGACCGGAGCTGCTCGGGTCCCTTTTCGACCAGATGTTCCAGTTGAAAACCAGATGCCTGGCAACCCTAGAGAAGACTCATGCCCTCCGATAGTGGGGGAGGAGTGAGGGCAGCTGGCTTCAGCAGTGTTATGCAGTATGCTCAGTTTGTGTGAGCATGGTCAGTACAAGCCAAGCAGCAAATCTAGGGAGGCATGTGACCCCGCATGCCCTCCCCACACATCGCCTCTGATGGCAGCACAGTGCTGAGAAGTGTTCTCATAGCAGTTAGCTGTGGCAGAGCCAACAGGAGGAGCTTGGATATTTTTGTGCCCTATATAAGTTTGGAGTGAATATTTTTGTAACTTTTGACTAGGCAATTTTAGTGCCCTAACTAAAAATATGAAGAGTTTTAATGGCCATTCTCTACTTTATATAAACTGCAGTGCTCACGAAAGCTTACGCTCAAATAAATTGGTTAGTCTCTAAGGTGCCACAAGATCTCCTTTCCTTAATGAGGTGATGACTCACTGCCGCGGCACCTCCTGCTGGTTATCCTGGGAATTAGCTAAATTTCAGCCCAGAGCACCTTCCGCAGGCCGGTGGCTCACTTGCCTCAGGCCCCACTGTCCCTCCCAGACCCTGGTGCCCCTTTACCTTGGGGTGCTTCCCCTTGGCAGTGCCCCCACACTCTGGGTCTCCCCTCCCAGGGGAACCCCCAACCCTCTAAACCCACCTTGCTTCAGTGGCTACTGCCAGTCATCATCTAGCCCCTGCTCACGGGGGCAGACTACAGTCTGTAATGACCACTCATCATTGGCAAGGGGTTAGGACCAGCTGCCTCAGCCTATTCCCAGGCTGCACCTCTGTAGCCCCAATACCTTTGTAGGCCTTCACCAAGGCCTGCAGCATGGGGGTTTACCAGGCTGGAGCTCCCCAGCTCCCATTGCCCTTCCCTAGCACTGCTCCACCTCAGGTACCTTGCTCCCAGGCAGCTAGCACTTCGCACTCCCAGCTAGAGTGAGACTTCTCCAGCTCCTGGCCCCCAGCCCTTTTATCAGGGCCAGCTGAGCCTTAATTGAGCCAGCTACACCTGTGATCAGCTGCTTTTACCCAGCTGTTCTTAATCCCTTTCCCTGCTGCAGCCCTCTCAAGGGCTGCTTTTATTCCCTGTTCTGCAGGAGTGGGGCAGTCGCCCCACTACAGATGTGTGCATAGCATCAGACATATCTTGGTCTTTCTCTATTGTGTCCCTCATCTCCTCTCCTGCCCTTGGTTTCTAATCATCCCTCATTGTTATATCTCATTGTAATGGTAATTTATTTGTCTTATGTCTAGAGGCACCAGTTAAGGCTGAAAACCCTCTTATGCTCCGTGCTGTACAAACATATTAAGAGCTTATAATTTATTTAGACGTGACAGATAAAGCGTAGAAGGAAGACAGACGCACGGAGACTAACTGACTTGCTCAAGGTCACACAGCAAAGCTGGGAATAGAACCCAGGTCTCCTGATTGCCCTGTCCACTAGACTACTCTGCCTCTCAAACTGTGTGGAGCAGGGACCTGTCCTCTTTTAAAAACTGTCTATAAAGTGTGTCATGAACATCTATGATGCTGTGGCACTCAAATGTAAATGTGGCAAGAGAACTATGAAAAAAGGGGAAGGTAAAATACTTTGCATTTCTGTATTGCCTTGATTACAGGATCTCAAATCATTTCACAGGCCTGTCTACCCTGGATGAATTTAGACTCAGTTCTGCTGTAGATATTGCACCACTTACAGCTAGGGAAACTGAAGAACAGAGATGGTGACTTGGGCAGCAGTCAGTGGTGGATTAGCCACAGGGCCTGTGCCCAGTGGCCCTCAATTCCGTCCTGGGCAGAAGCTGTGGGACGGGGGATACCCCCCACAGTGCACCCTCTGGCAGAAGCTGCGGGATAGGGGAAGCCCCTGCAGTGCGCCCCTCTACCCTGTCCTGTGGCCCACAATGATAAATAAGTTGAGAACCAATGGTTTAGGTACAATGTTGTATAGATGTGTTCTGAGCATGTTTAGACTACAAGGTACTTAAAATGCTGGCAGCAGCCAAGTGGATACTTGTCTAGTTTCATGCATCTAACCACCACTGCCTCAGGTTTACCCCATGTGAAAACAGCTTGTTGTAGACACACAAACATGTTTATGGAGCAGGCTGATGGATCCGTGGTGAGGCCCTTTTAAAAAGCAAATCTTGGTTGGCTATGAATCCGAAGCACTAGCAGGGGAACACTCTAATTCACGGTATTATGTATTCTTCCTTGCAACATGGCATGGTAAAGACTTCCCTTTTGATGTTTGCCTTTAATTCACAGTTAGCTGCATCAAAGCCTCAGTGGCTTGGCTCTGAGCACAGGTGGCCCGTTTGTTTATCCAGGACTGCTCCTTGGCTGGGCACATAGGGGTTCTTCTTGCACAGGCCATGTGGCTCCCTTGTTCCTAAATATTTTACACCTCTCTACTTCCAGGTGACACTGACTAGATGGAACTGGATACTTTATTTAACAGCCCAATAGGTACACTGAGGATGTGCTGGCATCTTAAACCCAGTTTTACAGACATTTTAAATTCAGTGTTTGGGCTGAAATTTTTCATGCTTGTACTTGGCCAAAAGTTGCACGTTTTGGGAAAGAATAATTATGAGATCATTTATGAAAGCATTTCTAGAGGTTTAAGGTGTCTTAGAGATGTCTGTGTCAAATAACAATCCTTTTGCTCCTTTTCTAGCAACTTTCATTTGAGGTTCTGAGCACTTTAAGGACATTTAAGCCACAAAAGCCCCTGAAAGGTAAATAAACTCCCAGTTTCCAGGTGGAGAAACTAAGGCAGAGGGGAAGTGATTATGCATAGCCCCAGAGTAAAACTGTGGCAGAATAGGTGTTAATGTCTCCAGGCTAGAAGTCCTGGCACAAACCACTAAACTATGGCAACTCCATAATTTAACGAACCACAAAAAAAAAAAGTTGAAGTGGTGCTGGGTTTAGTGTTGAATGAGAACAAGTGCTGGTGAAATCTTGATTACCAATTACACTGTAAGTGCCCTTGCTTTCCAGATGTCTGCTGCAGTGCTCACCACTGGCAATTTATAGTGCCTCTGAGGAGAGGGATGGACAAGTCATATTGCTATAGGACTTCAACCCCAAAGCATCTCTTCCTCCTGTCCTTGCTTATAGCTGACCTTTTAGCTGTTGGCTCATTTACTCTCCTATTGTAATCCTGATTTGTGGCTTACTTCCCCATACAGTAACTGATAACAAATTTGAAAATACTTTTCATCCTTGTTCTGACAGAGGAGGGGACTGACTTGTCAGGTAAAAGCCTCCGATCTTTCCCATTTTGTCATATAGTGTCCCTGTGCAAATGCAACTGGTTCTTCCTGTGCATCTAAACAAACCACTCAGCCCTCCTCCCACCCTCTGCAATCTTGGTCCCTGGGAAGGGATGGTGGTGGAAGTTAATGGCTGGTTGGTCCTATTATTGCAGCAACATGAAGCATAATAAAGCACCTTCTTCAATTGCCATCATTGTTCTCCTCCTCCTATGATTTACAGTCATTGACAGCCTCCGCCTCCTTAGTTGGAATTCTCCTGGTGTCTGCTAGTAGCACATAAAATCTGTCTAATTTATGCCATGCCCTGGCTCAGCCTTCCAATAAGTGGTGGGTAGTTCAGACTTATTTTTTGCTGTATCCAAGTCATTGCTCCTGTGCCTTCATACCCCAGAACTTTTTCTACTTCAGGGTAATCCTTTTCCCTGATGCATCCCCTGGATCACTGCCGTCATAGTGCCCTTAGCAGTTTTTCTCTTTTTCATATATATTATGGCCAGTTTTCTTTTCCTGAGGATTAAATGGTTCTCTTTGGAGCCTGTGTTCTGTAATTACTTTTCTAAATCTCCCAGGCAATCAAATCCAGGT
The DNA here is from genome assembly GCF_965140285.1 of Lepidochelys kempii. Lineage (NCBI taxonomy): Eukaryota > Metazoa > Chordata > Testudines > Cheloniidae > Lepidochelys > Lepidochelys kempii. Next base: position 3,732,674 of record NC_136381.1, on the reverse strand, counting down.
CTCCTATGTGGCAGATCCTTTATCACTAGGCTGCTAGGTATTCCTGGTAAATCATGCTCTATCTCCCCTATTTCTGTCTGAGGGAGGCCTGGTTAGTTCTTACAACTGGGGGGACCTGGGTTCTATTTCCAGCTTTTCTGCAAGTCTCCATGTTCCTCCTTAGATAAGTCTCTTAACTTCTCTGGATAAAGCTACCAAGTGAGCTCAATTACGTGAAGAGAAGCATTTTGGGGACAAGCCTAGGTAAAGCTGGAGTACCAGCTATTGGCAGGGGGAGAGAGGATCTGGGAATGCATCCAAGTAGAGCTTTTCTGTGAGCTAGCAGGCTAATTTCCAAGCTATGTGCTCTAGGAACCTCTGCTGGTTAATGGAAATGCAATGTTGAAGTATATTGGTGTTTTCCAGATTGATCTGTTCCTGCCAGAAACCAACCTCAGACATTCCCATCTGTTGCCATGGCCTGGCCAGAACGTGCTATATAAACAAATACAAAAACTGTTGTATTGATCACTGCACATCACATCATCTTTGCCTATTTCACTCCTGCATACAGTAAATACAATTTTGCATTTAGAACAGGAAATGGAAAAAATGACTGAAAAGTAGCCCCTGTTGTGATGACTGGAGAATATTTGCTTAGGGCTTTCTATTTTCAGGAGATTCTTTCCTTTGGCTGTTACATAGATACTTGCAGAACTTCAGTCACATTAGACTACATCTTCCTCTGCTGAATTCCCAGTGTGCGCAGTCAGTTACACTTCCTACTCAGATTAATATATAGCTACAGTAAAATAGGTTAAATAGAATGAATGAGTGTAATTCAGCACAAATAATACTATCAGAGCTATTCATCTAGCTAATTTTAGTAAATGGGTTGTTAATGGATTAAAGTAATTAAACATCAATATCATTAACAGCTTAAACAGTAACCTACCCTGCAACAGGGCCTTCCTTATCTGACCTCATGGTAACAAATCCATGCCTACCTAAGCTGTTATGGCTGTCTGGGCTGCATAATGTGGCTACCTAGAATGTCCGTGCAGCAGCTGTGGAAGAATTTAGGTCCTTCAGCTCAGGGTGGAGACTCTTTAGGACTTTTTGCATTATTGGGCAAATGATACACACTTGAGCAGTTCTGATTTTATCCAGGAGAGGGTAGTGTTGCAAATAGACACCAGCCAGCTCCTAACATCTGAAAAGAGAACCGAGAAAAAGCTCTGCTCCTACCAGAGGTGTCCCATGTGTATTGCACTTCCTGCATATGATTGCTGCTGAGGGAAGAAGTGGTACTCGTACTAGTGTCCAAGATTCTAATGTTCAGCACCATAGTGCTGGCTCCCAGCTGCTTGTTGCGTAGCTTCAGGTAGAGCTGCTGCCCCTCGCAACACTCGGAAGGTGGTTGTTTTGAATAGCTGTAAAGCTTGATGAAAAGACTGAGGTTTGAGGAGCAGGTCCCTGGGCTTCTGTTTTTGTTTTAGCACCAGGTTAGCAAATGGAAGTTTAAAGGGCCTTTTGTTTCTGTGTGTAGCTCCAGCTGTAAGTTTTAAAAAACAATATAGTATTTTGAAAACAGTGTGGCTGTTTACAAGTGTGCATCTAGTTTCTGTAATTACCTTCAAAAATAAGAGAATTGAGTTTAATTGTAGACTTTTGAATTTTCCATGATTAGAAAAACTGCCCTGAGCTTTCAAATAACCACTCTGATTCCTATAGCTGTTAAACTTGTCAGAATACAAAATATTTTTTTTGTGCCCTCTCGGTCCATGTGACTCCTGCTTTAAAATAAGGCAAACCGTGAGGGACAAACACAAAATCTCCAAAAGATGGTCTGCCTTAAATCGAACTCCCATCTCTGCTCTCCCTGGCAAGCAGACTACTCTGATTTTAAGATGCTCTTCCATGAAAACACTCATGGCTGCATAGTAAGCCACAGGAACTTTCTCACTTGGGTGTGAATTTATTAGTGTGAGGATTAAGGTGACTAAACTATAAATGTTTGGCTCTGTTATGGGGTTTTTACTTCATAGGTCACAAAGCACCTTGTAAAGGGAGGAATTTCAGGAAAGTTTCATTATCCCCATTTTATAGATGGGGGTTGGGACTGGCACTTTAACAAAGGAGCTGGCTCTTGCAACTCTTTCCCCTTGGGAGGAGCCCAACCAATAGGAAGAGAAGTAGGGTATATACCAGGAGAGCAGTCCTTTTGCCTGCTGTTAAAACAGCTGTGGTGAGAGAGGTGGCGGAGAGACAGATTGGGTTCCTTCCACTCTAAGTCTATTCCCTGGAGATGGCTCCAGTGGCTCAGCTTCCCGTACCTTCTTTGGGAAGCCACATTACGTAGGCACCCCCAGCACCTGCTCGTGGTGGTCGGAGAAGCCAGAGGGCATGTCTACACTACAAACTTAAGTCTACGTCAGTTAAGTTGACATCCAGCTGCCACAGTAATTAAGTCAGTAGTGCATGTCCATGCCACATGCCTTATGTCAGTGGGGCATATCCTCACTAGCAGTGCTTGCATCGATGCAGAGAGCAGTGCACTGGGGGTAGCTATCCCACAGTGCAACGTACCACAGGGGTTTTTGGGAAGGGCCTGCAATGCCTCCATGGCATCAAAACATTCTCTCTCTCAGGGGGGACTGGGAACATGGCTTCAACACTTTCTCCCTCCTTCCCCTGATTTCAGCTGGAACCCATAATATTTCATGCCTGTTTTCCAAAAGACTGGCGCAGCCATGCATATGCCATATCCCAAGAAGCATGGACCCTACTCAGTTGTGCACCGTTGTTGCAAGCATTACAAAGACCACACTCCTTGTCCTGCAATATTTCCAAAGCTGCGGGGCGGAACATTGCAGTGTCTTTCTAGCAGCCCTGCAGGAAGCCATAGAACAAAACAATTCCCAGTTGCTGCTGGTAGCTGTGCAGCAGCTGAACACAGGTGAGCGCCATTTCCGGTCCCGAGAAACACCCACTGATTGGTGGGATTATGCAGTTATGGGATGAGCAGCAGTGGCTGCAGAAGTTCCATATGCACAGGGCTTCTTTCCAGAAACTGTGTGCAAAGCTCTTCTCAGCCCTGTAGTGCAGTGACACTGAAATTAAACCTGCTCTGACAGTGGAGAAGCGAGTGATGATCGCTGTGTAGAAACTTGCAATGCCAGACTGCTACCGGTCAGTGGGGAATCAATTTGGAGTTGGTAAATCCACTGTGAGGCTGTTGTCATCCAAGTATGCAAGGCCATTAATTGCCTTTTGCTCAGAAGGGTTGTGACTGTTCTCAGTGGTAGCAGATGACAAAACGAGGAGTAATGGTCTCAAGTTGCAGTGGGGGAGGTTTAGGTTGGATATTAGCAAAAACTTTTTCACTAGGAGGGTGGTGAAACATGGGAATGCGTTACATAGGGAGGTGGTGGAATCTCCATCCTTAGAAGTTTTTAAGGTCAGGCTTGACAAAGCCCTGGTTGGGATGATTTAGTTGGGGATTGGTCCTGCTTTGAGCAGGGGGTTGGACTAGATGACCTCCTGAGGTCCCTTCCAACCCTGATATTCTATGACTCCAGGCAATGTGCAGGAGACACTGGATGGTTTTGCCACAATGTGGTTCCTTAACTGCAATGGGGCAATAGATGGCACGCATATCCCTATCATGGCACCAGACCACCTTGCCAAAAAGCACATAAGCAGAAAGGGATGCTTTTCAGTGGTGGTGTAAGCACTGGTGGATCACCAGGGCCATTTTAACGACATCAACGTGGGATGGTCAGGGAAGATGCATGATGTGTGCATCTTTAAGAACTTGGGTCTGTTCAGAAAGCTGCAAGCAGGGACTTGCCTTCCGTAATAGAAACAAACCATTGGCAATGCTGAAATGCCAGTAGTGATCCTGGAAGACCCAGCCCTACCCCTTACTCCCATACTCGTGAAGCCATTCACTGGACACCAGCGCGGATCGGTTCAACAAGAAGCTCAAGTGCCAAATGGTGGCCGAATGGACCTTTGGCTGTTTAAAGGGTTGCTGGCACAGTTTCCTTACTAGGTTAAAAGAAAAGGAGTACTTGTGGCACCTTAGAGACTAACCAATTTATTTGAGCATGAGCTTTCGTGAGCTACTGTAGCTCACGAAAGCTCATGCTCAAATAAATTGGTTAGTCTCTAAGGTGCCACAAGTACTCCTTTTCTTTTTGCGAATACAGACTAACACGGCTGTTCCTCTGAAACCTTACTAGGTTAGTGAAAGCAATATCCCCGTTCTTATCGCTGCCGGTTCTGTGCTTCGTAATATCTGTGAGGCAAAGGGAGAGAAGTTTCCACAGGGGTGGGGCGTGGAGGTGGATAGGCTGTCTCATTTTGAGCAGCCAGATACTAGGGCTATAGGAAGAGCTCAGTGTGGCGCACTGCTTCTCAGGGAGGCTTTGAAAACCCCATTTCAGTAATGCTCCACATTAATGTGTGTCACTTCTGTGTATTGTGCCTTCCTATACTGTGAACCTTGCTGTGACAGCTGGGCTTTTCCCTTCTGCAGTTTTTGTTCTCCGTTGCCTGAGTGTCCCTGTGTCTTCTCCCCTCCCCCCCCCACTTAAAATTAATAAAGATGAATTCATTCTCAAGACATGGACATTTATTGAATAAACATCCTGAAATTACAAATAGAATTTAACCTTGAACACGCAGAAAAAAATTGGAAGAGGAAAAACACATTCATCTTGTCTTTAAAAGCACAGCAGCCATGTCTGTGTCACACCATCGTATGTGAGGCTTTTATTCTTAGGATCCTCCCCCAGCGTTGAGTGGAAGGTATATTGCATTTCTCCCCTTCCCCTCCCCCCCCATACCTCCTGGAACATTTGGGGGAGGGGGAATACCTTGAAATGCCATTGTGCAGGTGCTGCAGAGGGAGAGCCTCAAGGTGTTTCTCCTGAAGGTCAGTCAGATGCCCCAACATGTCTCTGTTCCTTCAGAATCCCCAACATCTCCTGCAGCGTGCCGCTCTCTCTCTCTCCTGGGCTGTTCTCCTGCTCTCCATGTCCAGTTTTCAGCGAGAAATCCTTCATGCTCTTTGCTTGGTGTCCACTGTCCCAGAGGTGTTCTTCATCTCGGTACACATGTCATCACTAGAGCCACGATTTTATCACGGATATTTCATTAAAAGTCATGGATAGGTCACGGGCAATAAGCCTGTCACTTGTCCTTGACTTTTACTAAAAACATCTCTGACAAAATGGGGATGGAGGAGGATCCAGCACCCTGTCTCCCCTGCAGCGGCTGGGAGCTGCGGTGACCCCATTGCTCAGTGGCTCGGAGGGGTCCCCCGCAACCCACAGCAGCAGGGGAGCTGCAGGAGGCCCCCTGCCCCTGGCCACTGACCAGTTCCAGGGTTGCTCCGCTGCTGCAGGCGGGGTGGGGGGAGCCAGCTGTCCATGGGGCCTGGGGAAGCTGGGGAGCTGCAGGGGGTGCTCTCCTCCACCCCATGGCTGCTGAGGAGCTCCGGGGTCCCTCTGCCACTGGCGGCTGCGGAAGTGGGGGCCCGGCTGCTGAGCAGTGCCAGGGTCCCTCTGCCACCGGCAGCTGCCGGGGGGGCAGGCTGCTCGCGGAGTCTGGGCTGCTGCCGGGTCCCCAGTGTCACAAAGGTTGCTGGAAGTCATGGATTCCGTGACCTCAGTGACATAATCTTAGCCTTAGTCATCATGTGTTTTCTTTTGCCTTCATCTTATCTGGGAGAGCATCTCCGGTGGTGTGGAGGGAGAGCTGAAGGCCACGTTTTCAGCTGTAAGTCATGGGAAGCACAAAGCAACCACTGTCAGTACAGACCCAGTGTCTAGTGCAGAGTTGCTATGTAAAAATCACTCACCTTATTTCACAGAAGTTTAAGGCAGAACATTTTCATTTATGCAAGGTATTCCTTGAATCGGTTTGCTGTCCCAGCCATGCTGAGTATGGCCCAGGGGCATGGGTGCTGGACCGTCAACAGCATTGGATGTGCAACCCTTGGCAGAGACCAGAGGTGGGTAGGGGGCTGTGCCACCTCCACTTTGTAACGTGGACCTTGTCTGGAGATCGGGGGCCAGCATTGATCCTCCCTAACTGCAAGCCTTGGCAGAGGCTGCACTGGGGGGTGCTAGCAGCAGCTAGCAGACACCATAAAATTTCCCTTCCCCTAACCCACTGATGTCACTGCTGATAGCCATTGCCCGAGGCTTGCAGTTACTACGATCAGCGCTGACCCCTGCCACCCAAACTACAGCCATGATTTGGAAACTGTGAGTGAAGAGGTGAAAAATCACAACGAGGGGTTGGGGGAGCAGAGGCACTATTGTTTGCGGTCTGAGCAGTTGAAATGAAAACTACCACAGTCTCCCCCAGGTGACCACAGCTGATACCCTCAGGAGAGTGCTAACAGAGGTGGGAAGGGAATGAGATGCTGCAAGTGTCTGGGTCCAGACCGGGTCCTTATGTGTACTGCGATGATGCCAGCCGATTTAATACTGGAGTAGCGTGGGAAGGTGTTTTATCACGGTGGAAGAAATAGGCAGCCTTCCCCAGAAACCTTCTCCAATGGATTGCAGAGTTCCTCCATGAAGGTTTCCTGGAGATCTTGAGGGTTCCCAGGCCATCCTTGTATACATAAATAGTCTTTTTTGTGGGTCACTCTCTGCCTAGCTCATGTGGCCACTGGGAAGCAGACAGCCACTTTATCTTGTTAACTTTTAATTAAAAATAGAATATAAGAACATGTGACCCCAAATTATTACTTGATATTCCATACTCACCAGAGGTTCCTTTCCTGCCTTCATGCTCGGCCATGATGCTGTTCTGCGACTGGCTGGACTGCTCCAGGGTTACAGATAGCTCCTGGCCCTCCTGTCTCCCATTCTCCTCCTCATCTTCCTCATCCAAAGCCACCGCCTTGGTGTTACTTGTGCTGGCCTGGGACTCCCACTCCTCAGAAGTGGCCACGTTGCTTTTACGAGTCGTGGTGGGGTTGCCACTGAGAATCACATGCAGCTCCTTGTAGAAGTGGCATGTCTGAAGTGCTGCATCAGAGCGACAGTTTGCCTCCCTTTGTCTCCTGGTATGCCTGCTGCAGTTCCTTGATTTTTCACGTGGCACTGTTGCGTGTCCATGGTATAGCCCTTCTCTCACATGCCCCGCGCTATCTGCTTGCAGATGTCTACATTTCTACTGTTCTTGCACTGCCTCTTCGCCCCACAGACCAAGATCCATCACCTCCTGAATACTCCGGGCTGGAGAGTGTGTTTGGAGCATGGAGCTGTCATGATCAGTTGTGCAGGCAAGCTCTCTGTGCCAAAAAGCAGAAATGGAAATTCAAAAGTTTACAGTCCTTCAACAGGGGAGGGGCTCTTTCCTATATACCTGGCTACTGGGCTGTGGAGTTGAAAACATTTACCGGAGTGGTCACAGCGGAGCATTGTGGAACACCTCTTGGAGGCCAGTTAGATCAACATAAGCAACACAGTGTCTACGCAGCCTCTACGTCAACCTAGCAACATCGAATTAGGTGCTGTGCCTCTCGTGGAGGTGTAGCAATTCAGTCAACGTAGCAGGCGAGTTACATTGGCAGAACGGACCTGGTAGGTAAGGCAGCTTACGTCGACCTAATTGTGTAGTCTCGTCTCTTCTTCGACACTTGCACGTTCTAAAAGCTCCAGAAATATCTACAATTATCTCCGTGCACTGGTGTTTTGTTACACCTTTCTGTTTTCCGTGTTATGTTGTATCTGTTCAGAATTTGATTTTACAATACTGTCTTCTGACAAAAAGAAAAGGAGGACTTGTGGCACCTTAGAGACTAACCAATTTATTTGAGCATACGCTTTCGTGAGCTACAGCTCACTTCATCGGATGAGCTGTAGCTCACGAAAGCTTATGCTCAAATAAATTGGTTAGTCTCTAAGGTGCCACAAGTCCTCCTTTTCTTTTTGCGGATACAGACTAACACGGCTGCTACTCTGAAACCTGTCTTCTGACAAGTATGTGTGTTTATCCCAGCTCAGAGCGAGGCTATTGACAGCTATTATTCGTTTTCTTTATAGTTAAAAAAATCAACACTACCTAAATGCACACAAAGAAAAGGAGTAGTTGTGGCACCTTAGAGACTAACCAATTTATTTGAGCATGAGCTTTCGTGAGCTACAGCTCACTTCATCAACTAACACGGCTGTTACTCTGAAATAAATGCACACAGGAACATGTGGCTACATGGATTACCATTGTTACCCCCTGTTCTCCCTTCCCTGGTCTCACCAGCTGTTTTATTACACCCACTTGTTGCATCTTGTTCTTAAGCTGTAAGTTCTTCAGATCAGGGACCATTTATATTTGAACGGCTCTTGGGAAAATGGTGGTGTCTAATGTACTGGAGTTGGGTCCCTGGGGACTTGGGTTCCATCCCTGGCTGTGGGAAGAGACTAAATGTGTGGCCTCAGGCAAGTCACTTAATCTCTTTCCCCATGTGTAAAATGAAGATATTCCCTGCCTCATAGCAGACCAGGCCAGAGACTCTTTCAGCAGCTGCCAGAGTCCAGTTGGGTGGGTGGGTAAGTGGATGAATCCCAAACCTCTGAATGTGGAATTGCCTCCTTAGATATCAGCAGCTCCCTTCCAGTTTTCTGTAGGGAATAGTGCTATTTCTATGGCATGAGTCTGGGTATGGAGGGTACTCTGAGCCAGCATTGGCAGTGCAGGTTGGCTGAGGCACATGAAGGGGAAGAAGTGGGTTGGGGAATAAATGCAATAAGCTTTTGTACTGTTTGCAAAAAAAGTCTGTTTGCACATTCTACTAGTCGAGTATAAGAGGAGGAATGGTAGAATCTCCTTCCTTAGAAGTTTTTAAGGTCAGGCTTGACAAAGCCCTGGCTGGGATGATTTAATTGGGGATTGGTCCTGCTTTGAGCAGGGGGTTGGACTAGATGACCTCCTGAGGTCCCTTCCAACCCTGCTTTTCTATGATTCTATGAATCTATAGTAAGAGTATGACTGTAAGTCCTGCAGGGCAGGGGCTCGCTTTCTTCCTGCGTGTGTTTCCTTTGCCTAGCCAGGTGGGGCCCTGATCCTGATTGGTAGTTCCCAGAGATCCCATAATATAAATGTCAAATATTAATAATCAGGAACAGTCTAGTCTCTTCTTTTCCCCCTCTCTTGACCTGGGTAACAGTTGGCATTGGATAGCCCTCATGTAAGGGGGCCAGACTAGGCCTGTCAGGTATGACTCACTTGCTGGGTAATGGCTAATGCAGAGAACCTGCGAAACCTGGCACTGAGCCTCTGGCACATGAGCGAGGAGCTAAAAGCCTGGCTAATGTTCTCACATTTGCCAAATCTACTCTTTTTTCCTGGTAAATTAGACATATATTTGCGCTTTCTACAAGTAAATTTCATGTTTTGATACTTGATTTGGTGCAAGATCATTTCACGTGAAATCAGCATGATTTGTGTTAATAGCCCTGATACTAGAATATGTTAGTTATGTTCTGTTTCCCAGACTCCTCTCGTAAATTAATATATCCAAGTCAGATTTCCCAGGCTTGCATGCATTTCTTCAGAATTTTCTCTTTGGTGTTTGAAATGTTCTAAGAAACCATTTAGGGCTGCCTTGATACTGCTGTGTTTGTACTTAGGGTTAAAGAGCAGACACTTACTGCAAGAATTATGGAAATACAGTTTTTTTGGATCAGTGACTTTGTTGAACTTTCCAGCTTTTGTAAGAGCACCACTACGAAGTTATTGGAAATGGTTTGGCTTTCTACATTTCCTTCTGACCCTTTTTTAGTGCAACTTAACCACAAAAGCTGTCAAGGTTCCTCCCCCACTCTGAACTCTAGGGTACAGATGTGTGGACCTGCATGAAAAACCTCCTAAGCTTATCTTTACCAGCTTAGGAAAACTTCCCCAAGGTACAAAATATTCCA